>NC_087283.1:3175000-3495000 GCF_015220805.1 Pogoniulus pusillus | reverse complement strand
GTCATTATTGTGTATGTATTCATTTTAACTATCAAACTACCCACAAAGAACTACTTCCATCAATCACAGAATGGGTAAGCTGTTCCAGTGCTCCATCACCCTCACTGTACAGACATTTCTCCTTGTGCTGATGTGGAACCTTGTGTGTTCTAGCTTGTACCCATTGCTACTTGTCCTGTCACTGGGCACCACTGAAAAGAGCCTGGCAACTTCATCTTGACACCCACCTCTCAGATGTTTATAGGTGTTGATAAGATCCCTTTTCAGCCTTCTCAAGACACAACATCCCCATTTCTCAATATTTCTTCATAGATCTTGCTATGAATATCCTCCCTGATGGATGTATAAATACATCTGCGGTATGACTCAAACATACACCTAATTTAGCATAAGTTATAATCTGTCTAACCTTCAATGGATCTACACTTTAAAAAAAATGTTTATTTCTTCTGAGGGGAAAGACATCCTAGGATAAAATAACATGACAGCATAAGAATACAAATCAAAGAGTATTTCCAATCCATCTGATACTCCTGAACCTGCTGACAGATCATAGAATCACGGAACCCTTGAGGCTGGAGAAGACCTCTGAGATCATCAAGTCCAGCCTACAACCTAACACCACAACATCAGGTAAAAGATGGTGGTCAGATGCAGTACAATAAGGCTTACCTGAATCTAAAGTGAAGGTTCTAAATTTCAGCACACAGTAATGGTCAAACTTTTCTTCCCCAGGGCAAACAATAAACACAAATTTACTTTACAAGTTTGTATTGAAAATGCTGCACTTCATAATTTATAACTCAGCAGAATCCATGAATACAAATGGTGAATAAATGTGAAGAAAATACAAGATTATTGGAGACCTTTTCTGTTTAATGATGTATGATTTTTCTGGCACGATTTTGTGCACTATTGGTAAGTAGATCTCCTTCATGATTCTTTCAAATTTCAGTATGTCACCCTGTTCTTGGAAACATTTGGAAATGAGGGCCACAAAGATGACCAGGGGTCTAGAGCACCTCTCCTAAGAAGAGAGGCTGAAGGATCTGGGGTTTTTCAGCCTGGAGAAGAGAAGGGTCTGGGAAGACCTAGTAACAGCCTTCCAATACCTGAAGAGGGCCTACAAGAAGGCTGCAGAGAGACTGTTTACAAGAGCTTGTAATGTTAGGATTAGAAGCAATGTATTAAACTTAGAGCAGAGGTGATTGAGATTGGGTATTCCTAGGCAGATGATTGAGACATGTCTGGTCAGCCCGGTCAGCTCAGACAGGTCCAAGCAACCAGATCTAGTGGAGGATGCCCTTACTGACTGCAGTGGGGTTGGACTATATGACCTTTGGAGGTCCCTCCGAAGTCAAACCTTCTATGATTCTGTATTAACATAAATAATACATAAGGAACCTGTTAAGTGTCATCACTGTCAACAAGCAATCAAAAAGTGCTTATACAATGTCAGTGGAGGTCAAGGATTTTTTTCAGTACTTTTAAACCAGTCTGAATGGGTAAAAAAAGTATCAAACAAGCAGAGCTCCAAGTAAACAAAATATTTTGCCTTCTAACTGTAGAAGATTATATCAGAACTAAGAAAAAAATAAATCTGGGCTTAGAAAGCAATTATTTTTTATAAGTGCTGAAAGTAATCCTTGTAGCTGTTTTTTTAACAGCAATATAAGCATTACCAGTAATTCTTCTGGAAACATATAAAGAATGCAAAATACATTTGGGATAAGAAGTTATTCTAGTGTTAATTTTTAATACCATAAACTTGCATGTTTATATTTATTCTTCTAGAAAATATCTTTGCCATCAGCTGCAAGATACTTAAAGCATCAGTCTAACTAGTGTTTAAAGTGCAACTCCAAACTCTCTGCAATCATTTTCTGAATCAGTATAATTTTATGATGGAAATATCCTGAAGTTCTTCAAGAGAAAAAAAATAAAAGGCATTTGAAAACTAACATTTCTATTTTTAGTGTATCTAAATAAAAACCTGATAGAACTTGTGGGAATGAGAAAAGTAATAGAACTTCTACACCACTAACACTGAATCAGCCTGTGCAGCAGCCAAACACATCAAAAGTTCTTCCCTGCACACTGTAACAACCATAAAACTTGTAAACAAGAAACCATCTTTTCCAGATACAGATATTTAAGGAACATCTGCTTCCTAAACACCTTGATAAGGTAAAAAAAAAAGAAAGCAGCTCGTTTGCTTTGATACTTCAACAAAATCAGAGAGCTAGAGAGCTTGTGGGTGACGAGGCAGAAATATCAATGAGGACAACTGTGAACATGCCTGTAACAACCCGAGGTTGGGAGAGACTGAGATACAGTTGTAGGGTTGGGCTTTTTTAAAGAACCATTTCACAAAACTATGAGGACGTTTTAGAGCATATTTTGGCACAGACTTGTTCAAGACACTCAGTAACACTGCATTACCTCAGCACTGTAATCCCACTAATAAAATCAGTCAGTAGATTTTGCAAGAGTAGTAGTCTTTAAAGGAAGGAATTGCTCCAAGTCACTTCCAAGAGCTGGTTACCCATTAAAATGCCAAGGAAAGAATGAAACCTGAATACCATCTACTATAAAATGTGAACAATATTGTGACTATCTCTAAATATAACAGAGTCAGTGACAGTTCTATTACTACATATTCTTGTCCAGTTGCCAAAAAGCAGTTTCTCAGCCTTCTAACAGTGAATGTTTATGTAAAAAAACAAAAACAAAACCCAAAAAAACCTAAATGAAGGTTTTTAAGCTTTTAATATAATTAATATGAGGACTAATTATGAATTCAAAATAAGTTTCCTATTAAAACTGATTTACATTCTTGCAGATAAAGAATAGAATGAGAACTTAATTAGCTATGTGAATTTAAACTGTGAATAGAATTATGCTTTTAATTTATACACCAAGGAGTACAAACAATGTAATTTGAAATTATGAGATTACTAATGAAAATTTCACTGAAAATGTATATATCAATCTATATACTTAAGTAATTCATCCAATATTTTGATGACCTCAGTGAATTGAATTATTTCCATTTTTAACCAGCAAATAATTGACGCAGCTGCATATGTAATACAAATTTTAACTGCATCTGTGAGAGAGTAGGACATGTGAAAAGAAATACTCTTTTCCTAATTGCTAAAATCACCCACCATACTGCAGGCACAGGAGTGTTGTAAAAAGCCACTTTTGTCTAATCCAGTTTCTGTTCAAGTCAATGGAAATTCTTTATAGATGTTAGGCTAGATCAAAATTATGAATCAAAATATGTCTACATTTATTCCTATTCTGCTACTGTTTTTCACTTACTCCTTACTTTCACAGTTCTCAAAAATGCTGTGAATCTATTTAAAATTCTGGGGGTTTGGGTGGGTTTTTTTGCCTCCAAAAAGTGACATGAGTAGGACACTACACATTTGGTATTCCTGAATTCTCAAAGTCTAAATGGAAACAAATTAAAAATATCACAGAAAAGAGTCCAAGAATGTATGTGTATGTATTTCACTTTGCATTTCAATCCATAACATCCTCCTAAGCATCATCTGAATCTTTTTTCTCCCTCTGCTTTCTTCAAACTATATAATAGAAATAAAACAGAAGCTTCGCTTTTCAAGCACAACCAAGCCAATTAAGGGATCCAAATTACTGGATAATTGATTGCATTTTGACCTTTGAGAACTAATCTAGGGAATAAAATGGCAGATCATTAACAGCCTAAGAAAAACAATTCCTGTCTACAAGTTATATTAATCTTTCATACAAAATAAGTATAAAAATGTCTTTTTTTTTTCTGTGTGCACTCTTCATCTCTGACATTAAACCCTCTAAAATCTCTCTTTTTTTTCCTTTTCTAAAAGTATTTTAATCTCAGGTTTATTCTCTATGGTGTTCAAGGGTGCTGATCATAATAAAGAAAATTTTATAGTATAAATGGAAAGCACCTACTTGTTTATCATTACCACAACATGACTACAGATGAGGACTAGGTCCAAAGCAAACAAATGCCCTATGGTTGATACAAAATTCTGCAGAGACACTTCAGGTATTTTAATATTCAAACAGAGGGTTGAAATTTGGAGCAGCCTATATTTCCACAGAGATATTAATCATAATTTGCACATAATTATAGTTAAACACTTCATTGTATTGTTGCATATAGGTGACCAGAGCCTAAAAAAAAAAAATAAAAGTCACCATTTCTACAAGATAAATCAGCTTTACTTTGAACATAATCCTAACCTTACCTACAAACTGCAAGTCCATTTCTGCTGGACTCCACTCTGCCTCAGGGCATGACAAATGGTCACCCATGGCAAGTCTCTTCAGTGCACAGGTTTACAAGACAGGATCTAATGCATTTAATATTTTTGCATTTGCAGACTAAAATCACAGAATCACAGAAATATCCAAGTTGGGAAAGCCTCTCAGGATCACCAAGTCCAACTTAAAATGCTGCTCTACAAGATTCACCTTAAACCATATCCCCAAGCACCACATCCAGACAACCTTTAAACACATCCAGAGTGGGTGACACCAGCACCTCCCTGGATGGCTCATTTCAGTCCCTGATGACAGGATCACAGGACCACTCTCTCTGTGAAAAACTTTTTCCCAATGTCCACTCAAAACCTACCCAGTCTCATCTTGAGGCCATTCTCCCTTGTTCCATCTCCAATTACCTGGGAAAAGAGCCCAGCAGGAGCCTCTCTACAATGTCCCTTCAGGTAGTTGTAGATGACAAGAAGGCCTCCCCCCAGCCTCTTCTTTTTCACACTAACCCAGCTCCTTCAATCACTCCTTGTAAGATTTATTCTCTAGGGCCCTCCCCCAGCTTTGCTGCCCTCCTCTGAACCCGCTCCAGCACTTCCACATCTGTCTTGTATTGCAGTGCCCAAAACTGGACACAGTTCTTGATGTGTGGCTTCACCAAACCTGAGTACAAGAAGACAATCACCTCTCTGCTCCTGCTGGCCACAGCATTTTTAATACAAGCTAGGATGCCCCTGGCCTTAAGAAACAACTTATGACAAAGCCAAATGATAGGGCATTAAAGCAGTCTAGGAATTCAAGTACTGTAATTCGAGCACCAATTCTTTTTATAAGATTGAGATATTTTAGAATTACTGAAGTGTTTTCTGTCATGCAGACCCAAATAGCTGACTTTTTCCAGATTTGAAAAGGATTCAGCTCCCAGATGTAGAGTTAAATAGAATTAGTAAATTCCAAAAAGCTTGATGTCTGTCTAGGTGAAAGGGCAGGAGATGAAAATGAAAGCTTTTAGTGAAAAGTAGTCCTAAAAGAATAGAATTTTGCTGTATTTTTAACATTTACATAGTTACTCCATGTCAGGCAAAACACAGTGTGTGACTAAACAGACACCCAGGAAAGGCAGTGATACCAATAGAAGAAAGGAGTGTGATAACGAGAGACTACAATAAATTGACAACACACTTGATTTTAAGAAGGTTGGGCCAGTTGTGCACACAAAAGGAAAGACTGCTGTTTACAAGCGCTCCTGTGAGTTATGGAAGGCTTCAAGATCCACAAAAGCAACCAATTACTGCCTTCACAACCAGAGATGGTCACAGGCCTTGCAGAAAGAAAATTTAAATTCTACAGATTTCTAGGCAGTGTGCCTGAGGTGTCAGCTAGCTCAACTCAAAGAATGTAATCTACTATTCACACTTCCAGCCTCTCTAAGAAGCTAACCAACTAGAATTTTCTAAGTCTCTGTGTCTCAAAGAGAGATTTCACAGATGTAACGGCTTCCTTGAGCTCCTCCTTGGATGCAGCAAAAGAACAAGGAGCTGTAAAGTTCACATGACAAACACAGGCAGCCAAACAGCTCACATTATATAACAAATAAATAAATAACACTTGAAGGAAGCACCATATGGGTATTTCAGAGATTAGTTGCAAAAAGGAAAATAAAAAAAAACATTAGAGAAAACTTATGTCAGAGGAGTGCTTTGTTAAGCAGATGCACAACCACTCACCCAACTTTTACAAGCGTATGTCAGATAAAGTGAAGATCTGAAGAGACATACTGTGCACAAGGAAAGATGGTTAACCTACAATATCTGACAAGAATAGACTACTTGTACATAGTGCTGGAAGACTTCCAAATAGCTGTTAATGCAGGCTCTATTCAGATGCCTCTATTACCCTCTTTCAAAATCATCTCTCTCTCAAGACAAAGTAGGAAGGCAAGTGGTTAAGCTCAAACTTCTTGGTTGTTGAATGTTGACTCTGTTTTTTATCATCACCCCTCACATTTCTCTCGACTGGTACAACTTCAGCATTGAGCCATCCCTTAGTGCAAAGCAATCTGTAGAAGTTGAAACACAACATGTTCCTAAACTGAATTAAAATGTTTTGGAAACATAATCTTTCACTGTAGTGTTCAAAACATAATCATGGAACCATACAATCATTCAAGTTGGAAAAGGCTCTAAGAGTATCAAGTCCAGTCATCCCAACTCAACATCTCCATGATCACTAAATCATGTCTGAAAGTGTCACATCTGCTTGGTCTTTGAACACCTCCACCACCTTTCTGGTGGTGCCTGGGCAATCTTTCGGTAAAGAATATAGAGTTAATAAAATGAAATATAGTTATTCCTCCAAAGAAAATAGTCATCAAGTAATGAGGATTAATCCACTGTAGTACTGTGTAATCCTAAGGTTAGCCATATTTAGAAAGAATGTCTATTATAAAATCAGAGGCTATGTCAACAGAGAGAAAAAAACCAACAAACAAACAACAAACCTGAAACCAATGCAAGCTTAAAAAGGCCTAACCAAATCTTTATGTACTAGGAGAGACTACCCCTCCTTTGGAAGTCTCCTGTAGGAATTGCTAAGCATCTAAAAGTCACTGCAGAACAATTTGGCTAATTCTTCTATGGTTGGTTGTTTTGTTTGCAGATCCCAAAGACTTCAAAGTACAGGGCAAGAGGACAGTTTAAATACAGAAAGGGAGAAGCCTGAGGAAGCGACACAGGTTACTGGTCATCCAGCACAAACAACGGATTGTGAATTTTAACTCCCTCAAGACAAAAGTAAGTGGTGCAAGATCCAGACAAGAAGCTATTTCCAGTGCACATTAACAAGGAGTTTATTGATCTTGCAAAACGCACAGAAAGGTCAGCACATTTCTTGGCATCTGCTGCTGGCACTTTATCTATTAATTATTTGCATATAAACTTTTGTAAGGACCTTTTTTTTCCACATCGTAAAGCACTGCTGGAAATCTACACCTATTATATCCATGGAAAAATGATGAGCCAATACATATTCAGAAAGTAACAGAATTTGAATCACAGAATGTCAGGGGCTGGAAGGGACCTTGAAAGCTCATCCAGTCCAACCTCCCTGCCAGAGCAGGATCACCTATCCCAGACCACACAGGAACATGTCCAGGTGGGTTCTGAATATCTCCAGAGAGGGAGACTCCAAAACCCTCCCTGGGCAGCCTGTTCCAGTGTTCTCTAACTCTCACAGGGAAAAAATTCCTCCACTTGTTTAAATGAAACTTCCTATGCTCAGATTTCACCCAGTGCCCTTGTCCTGTCACCAAGTAGAGCCTGGCTCCAGACTCCTGGCACATCTTTATAAACATTGATGAGGTCACCTCTCAGTCTTCTCTTCTCCAAGCAGCACAGTCCCAGCTCCCTCAGGCTCTCCTCGTAACAGAGATGTTCCATTCCCATCATCATCTTTGTGGCTCTGTGCTGGACTCTCCCAAGCAGCAATATGTCCCTCTTGAACAGGGAGCCCAGAACTGAACACAGTACTCCATATGTAACCTCACCAAGGCAGAGTAGAGGGGTGGGAGAACCTCTTTTGATGCACTAGCCACAGCCCCTTTAATACACCCCAAAATGGCACTGGCCCTCCTGGCCACAAGAGCACATTGCTGGCTCATGGTCAACCTCCCATCAGCTAGGACCCCCAGATCCTCTTCCCCTTCCCTGCCTTCCAACAGGTCAGTCCCCAACCTATACTGATCCCTGGGATTGTTCTTGCCCAGGTCCAAGACTCTATACTTGCCTTTGTTGAATTTCATTACATTTCTTCCTGCCCAACCCTCCAGCCTGTCCAAATCTCTCAGAACAGCAGCACAGCCTTCTGGTGTGGCAGCCACTCCACCCAGTTTGGTGTCATCAGCACACTTGCTGACAGTGCTCTCATCCAGGTCATTGATTAATAAATTGAACAGAACTGGTCCCAGTACTGACCCCTGTGGGATCCCACTACTCACAGACCTCCAACTAGATTCCATCCCATTGACCACAACTCTCTGGCTTCTTCGCAACAGAAACTTAATTCAGTTCAGTTCTCTGAAACCTTGGTCCAATTTCCACAGCACCTAGTGCCAATGCAAGGCAACTATAGCAAAACATATTATTGGCTTCTCCTCCTGGTTTTCCTGTTTTATCTGAGGGGAACTTCACAGCAGCAAGATGACAGCATATCTTGTCAGCTGTGAGGAGAACAAGGTTTCCTCTCTCCAATACACTAAACTCAGAAGGGTACAAGAGCAGCAAAAACTAATCGCTGTGGTTGTATGTGCAGTGTACATTAAGTCCCTTTTTTTCTATCTTGAAGGTAGCTTAATAGTTTGAGAACAGAGTCTTATTAATGTAAATGAAGCTCTAATAACACATTGCATGAAATCATTTTTATTAAGCAGTTCTTTGAAAAACAGCCTACGAACTGGATTAATCCACCTCACTGTATTTTCTGTAAGCACCTAACCAAAGTGACTTTTGAGACAGATTGCTGAGTAAACTTTAAAGTAGCCAATAAAGATACTTCTGCTGTAAAAAAAAAAAGGAAAAAAGTGTTTCATATGTAGTTAATTTCACACTTATTTGCACTGGAAAATTAAATTTTTACTTATCAACACACCACAGAAATACCAGGGAAAACTCTGCTCTGATGTTCTACACAGTATTTTTTTGCTTTAGGCAAACTATAATAAAATTAATTGATAATTAAGAAGCTGACAATATAATCCGGGTAATATTGTCTAATTCTCCACTGGCACTGTCCACACTGCTGGTCCATTTCAGCAAAAATAATTTTTTCTAAACGCCCCCCCCCCCCCCCCTTTTTTTTAATGCCTGAGAATGCACCTAAATTCCTGAATTCTTTTTAAAAATAGAGTCAAGGGACATTAATCATTTATGTGCTTTTGAAAGTAACACCTTAGGCCTGCCATTCTTTATAGTTCCCTTACAGAGAACTTTTTTTTAGTTCTCTTTAACTGCAATAAGAAAGAAAGAAGGATTGAATCTCAGTGATTGACAGTAGCATCTTACATCGATTCATTATCCACTTAAAATGAGAAGAAGTGGTGTAAATAGTATGTGGGTAAAAACCACAGGAAAATTAATTATGTGTCGTTTCAAATAAAATGCTCTGGACTGTTTCTAGGCAAAGTTCAAGAGGCTACCCTTAATGAACAGAAAATCTACTTTATTTTTGATAGCTTTCAAAACAAGAAATATCCTTAATTTGTTTTTAAATTTCAAATGTGTTTTGAGTTGTAAATATTACTTATGGAGACACTGTAAATATTACTTAGAGAGATGTTTTTGCTTCTAATTCTCAGGCTTTGCTCATAAAACAAGTGTAATATCTAATACATTATAAATTAACTCTCCCTAATAGAACTCGAGGTTTATCTTGTAGATCAATTAAGACTTAAGCATAGCTGACAATGATGCAAATCTCATTACCTGTTAAGATTCCATCAATAATTTCTGATGCAGTTTTCTATATCAACACTAAATCCTGTATAATTTTACCTCAGTGGCTTAAAGATTGCATCCATCTAAGTTGGTAAAATAGTATAGTTACTTTAAATTCCTGGGACATTGTAAGAAGAGAGCTAGAAAGCTATGTACAGCTTCTGGTTGGAGTCACTTAAAGTCACAAGATTAGGAAGGCAGAGTTAATTTTGCTATGCTGCAGAGAAACAGTCTCAGATTTCCATCACTGCCTTCTTGTCCTCACTCCTAAATTTCTTCTTCCTCTTTTAAAGTTCCATTATAAATCTTCACTTTCTGCAGCGTAAGAAAACAATAAACAACTGCCTTGTTTTATTTTTTCTCTTTTCCTACTTGGTATTTTGTGCCTGTAACATGCACTTGGAGAAAACTACCTGTATCTAGGAAAGAATTTAGCGGTTTATCACAAAGTTGGAAGTATCACCAAGTAAATAAATCATTTACTGATCTACTACTGACAATTATATTACATTTCTAAGACAAGAGCCATTTAAAACCATCATAAGCCAATCTCACTGGTTCAGAAGTCCATTCTCCTCCCCTCTCTGGATCTCTCCACACTAGTAATTTGTTATAAAAGTTCCTACTGCTACATGTTGAGCAGTCCTGAAAAAGGACTTGTAGCTTCACATTCCACAACAAGAAGTTCAGACTTTGTTTCCTCTGCAAAGAGCCCAAATTCCCACAAGGATCCATGTGTGTTAGGATACAGTGGCTATCTTGGAAACAATCTCTGCATTCACATAATCCTTTATAAGGACCTATTTCCTTGTTTGTAATAATTTATTGGGCTGCCTCTTAAAGTTTCAGGAAAGCAAATTACAGGCAGATTTTTTTCCTGTATCATCTGCTTTGAATAAGCGTTAACAAGTAAGAGTTAAAATATTTACCCAAAGGTCCACAGCATTTTATAAACAGTATGCAGTACTCTGTATCAACAGAGAGCTGTGAGTCACTGGCTGAGTCATTCTCCCTACTGCTTATTTTGAAGTTAAAAGCCTATTTCATATATAAGTAAACGATCTCATACTGGCTTTCATTGATGGCATATGATAAAATAGAAACCCAGGCTGGAGGAGCTCTTACAGTTTTAAAAGGCTTTGAAGATGTGAACAGTCTAGATGCAAAATGCTAAAGGCACAAGGTTGTAGCAAACTGGTTTATTCATTGCATAACATTTGGAAATTTATCGAAAGAATTGCTCGAGGGATATACTTCTCTATATAACTACTAAAGGCCTTATTACTCACAATTAGTAACTGTGGAAGAGATATGAAAGGGTAATCACAAGTAACTAGCATGTCCAATGTAGCCTCTTAGTTGCTCAG
Source organism: Pogoniulus pusillus (assembly GCF_015220805.1). NCBI lineage: Eukaryota > Metazoa > Chordata > Aves > Piciformes > Lybiidae > Pogoniulus > Pogoniulus pusillus. Next base: position 3,483,857 of record NC_087283.1, on the reverse strand, counting down.
TACTGCAATGGTAATTTTATTATCATAGAATTATACAGATTGGAAGAGACCTCCAAGATCATCCAGTGCAACCTAGCACCCAGCCCTAGCCAATCAACTAGACCATGGCACCAAGTGCCTCATCCAGGCTTTGCTTGAACACCTCCAGGGACAGCAAATCCACCACCTCCCTGGGCAACCCATTCCAATGCCAATCACTCTCTCTGGCAACAATTTCCTCCTAGCATCCAGCCTAGACCTCCCCCAGCACAACTTGAGACTGTGTCCTCTTGTTCTGTTTCTGGTTGCCTGGGAGAAGAGACCAACCCCCACCTGGCTATAACCTCCCTTCAGGTAGTTGTAGACAGCAATGAGGTCACCCCTGAGCCTCCTCTTCTCCAGGCTAAAAAACCCCAGCTCCCTCACCCTCTCCTCCCAGGGCTGTGCTCCAGGCCCCTCACCAGCTTTGTTGCCCTTCTCTGGACACCTCCCAGCACCTCAACATCTCTCTTGAATTAAGTGGCCCAGAACTGGACACAGCACTCAAGCTGTGGCCTGACCAGTGTTGAATACAGGGGAAGAATAACCTCCCTTGCCCTACTGGCTACTCTGTTCCTGACACCGGCCAGGATGCCATTGACTCTCCTGCCCACTTGGGCACTCATCTTCAGCTACTATCTACCAGTACCCCCAGGGCCCTTTCTTCCTGGCTGCTCTCCGCCACTCTGTCCCCAGCCTGTAATGCACCTTGGGCTTGTTGGGGCCAAAGTGTAGAACCCTGCACTTAGCCTTGTTAAATCTCATCCCATTGGCCTCTGGCCCACCCATGAGCCTGGACAGGTCCCTCTGCAGGGCTCTCCTACCCTCCAACAGATCAACACCTGCTCCTAGCTTGGCGTCCTCTGCAAACTTACTGCTGATGGACTCAATCCCCTCATCCAGATCATCAATAAAGACATTGAACAGGACTGGGCCCAGCACTGATCCTGGGGGGACACTGCTAGTGACTGCTGCCAACTGGATCTGGCACCATTCACCACCAGCCTCTGGGCCCAGTCCTCCAGCCACTTCTTGACCCTATCAAAATGTATCTGTCTAAGCCATGAGCTGCCAGCTTGGCCAGGCAGACTATGTCAAAGGCTTTGCTGAAATCTGGTAGACTACATCCACAGCCTTCCTCATATTTTAATATGTACATTGAGGTGTTTTTTTTTTCCACCAGAGATGTCAGATTAGATCTTTTTTATTTTGTTGTTTGCTTAATTCTTAGTGTTTGATATGGAAGATTTATACTGAAACCAGTTAGGAGAGTTTCTTAAAAGAAAGAAGGATCATTAATCTTCACATATAGGCAATTCAGGAAGGGCTGGTGATTTCAGGTTTACGCAGCTGTGCTGCAATTGAAGCCTAATAATGTATGACTGCAGAGAGATCTGTAGGTGGAAGACAGTTTAAGTACAAATAATAACTAATATTAACTGTGCAAATCAGAGTGTCATGATTGTCATATTTACAATCATGCTTACAGACTTGGCTGTCATGAATGTAAATACTCATGTCTTACAAATCTTAATTTCTCTTCTTGGTGTCAGATAATACTTCTCTTTTGAAGTATTTTTTTCTTTCTTTGTGAAAGTTTCTTCTTTAGTTCTTTTCCTGGGGAAAAAATCTCTTACATGTAACTTCATTAGAATTTCAGTGGAGCCAGAGATTACTTTATCTGTGTCTCTATCAATCTAACATTTTTTATGCTCAGCATTATTAACTTTTGTTTAATTTGTATATACTTTCTTTTACATTTTCCTTAATCTGAATTGTTTCTCCTCTCTCCCTGCTTCTCTTTGGCTTGCTAGGGATAGTTCATCAGAACTACACAAATAAAACCAGCCTCGTTAATGTTGAGCACTGCATATATTGTCTCATACTCTTCAGGCAAGTCTCATACTCTCCTCTTGCTTCTCTTCTGGAATGTATCATTTATAGACTTGGTTCTAAGAGCAAATTCTTTACTGATGCTGTCAGATTGCTCTACGCACATGACAGCCCCTCCAGCTGCCACTCAACATCTGTCAAGAAATCTTCTGACTCCAAATTCTCCCTAGGAGAACTCTGCTTGGGCTCTGGTTTTCCAAGATTTTATTATCATCCAGTTACAAGATTTTCTTCAAATCAATTAAGGTGGAAATTAATCATTGTATCAGAAGGGAATGACATACACTACCCATCATGTTCAGAAAGAATTTCATCATGCAACTGAAAAGAAAGTTGCTGTTCTTTCTCTTCTTTCCCTCTTGTGTCTTACTTCAGGAGATATGGGTGTTGAAGATAAGAGGGCAGGAGTGGAAAGAAAAGTAGAAGTGTTATGTGTAAGGAATATTTAAAGACTTCTCTCTTATCCCCTGTTCTACCACCCTAAGCTGACCTGGGGGAAGAAAGCAAAGGACTGAAGCAACCATAATGCAAGCATGTCAAAGTAGTATGTGCTATTCTGACAAAGAGAGCTGACTGGATGATATGATGCTTTGAAGGCTTTAGGGCAAGACAGCTCAAAAAATAATAAAGATAATTGTTTAGAAAGTTCACTTTTACTGGAAAACATCCTTGCCCTCTGAGACGGAACAGCAGATCTGGAATTTTGCTCCATGCTGAAAATTCCTGTTTGCTTAGGAGGAGTAGGGAGCATTCATATTGGATTCTGCTGTCCCAGTAAGTTACATTAGTGGATGAACTGGATGAATTAATTTTCATTCTTTTTTTTTCCTTCCCCAGTGAAACCCAGTAGCTATTTCAGCTAAATCTGGGTGTGTACACAGACTGCCTAGAAAATTGAGCAACATAGCAGTTCAGCTCTAACACAAGTCAAACAATCATATTCAAAAGCTCTTTCACTGTATTAGGGAGTATGAGATTTCATAACTGGGTCCAAACACTACAGAAGCCTGCTGCTTTTTTCTCTCTAAGACTTCTATGCTTTAAAAAGTAAATTAAAAAAAACTACCCATGTTTCACATTCTGTAAATAATGTGCATTATGACAGCATCTGGTCCTGCTTGTGATCAGCTCTTCATGCTAGCAGACACTGAACTTTAGTCACAGTTTTGAACTTTCAGGTCTCTGAGTGCTTCTAAATTAAAAAAAATATGACATTGCCCCATCTATACTAAAATTGATTACTGGATAATTGATAGCAACAAAAGCAAATTCCAACAAACTAGAATCCCTACGGTTTTACTGATTCCTACTATCAGCTATATTTTTTTAAAGTTTCTATTATTTATTTCATGAAAACAGTAGCATTCCACAGTGTTCAAAGAGGCACGCACATGGGAAGAGCTGTGCCTGTAATTTAATTAAGGATACGAAGCCATACTAAGGTTTGATGCGGAGTCCATTAAGAGCAGAGGCTAACCTTGTTAGAATCTCAGTCTAACAATGCTCATGTGATAACACTAAGCACTTAAGGAGCATAACCATTGCTCAGACTAGACCAGACCAACAGGGATTTGAACACGTAATTTGAGTGTGGTTAGATATTGGACTTCCACTTATTTGCACTAAGAAATACCCTTTTACGGTTCAAAAACTTCTTGCCCATAATTCTATTTAAAAATCAAAGAAGCTTCACATAATTTCCAGCAATAAAACAAAACTACAAGTGTGTGCAGATGTGTATAAAACCAACCTTAATAGTAATGAAGACAATTTGGGAACTAGGGTTACAGTGTCACAGAAATAAAATGTTTAGGTTCAGGGAATTAATGTCTGTGAAAAAGTAGGAATCCTTTCATAGATCTCATATTCCTCTAAGAAATGCAATTAATAAGAACACTAAAGATCATGATATATTTTTAAATACTTGGTATCTCTAATGGCCTGTGGTGACCAGGGGACAAATGTCAAAGCTAAGATTTTTTAATTTAACTCCATTTTTAAAGCAATTTATTCTTATTAATTAGTAACAGTTAAAAATCTAGATTAAGGATCAAGAACAAGGATGAAAGACATCAGTTACACATCACTGTACTCACACAGTTGACTGCTGTGATTCAAAGGTACTCTGTGTGAGTCTATGTGTAATGAAATACCACGCTTCCCCCCAAACCACTATTTTTTAGTGCAAGTTCCCCTTTTCTTCTTAAAATTTAGAGGACTTGACAAAAAATTCATGCAGTCATGAGGTGGTACCAAAAGAGGCTGATAATTTCCAGTTCTGACAAAAAAAAAACCCAAAACCAGAAGGCAGAAATGTAAGCACCAACACATTCGCCACCACCTTTTATTTACCACTAATGGCATTTCTAACAGCTCTTCTGCACATAAAAGAAGTGGTTTTCTGCTTTAAAATCTGCTACTAGCAAAGCTTCATATTTCAAAAGGGACAAAGGTACTTGTTTAGGCACTATGGAAAGTAATGCCTGGTGCTTGAATCCCAGGGTATATGGAGAATAAACTCTGACCTGCTCAGGTCTGTCAGAGTTCAGATGTTCCAAAATATAAGATGTCTAAAGGGCTTTAGGGTAAAAACCACAGTACTACAATTCCAGTGCCTCCAGACCGGATGGTATCTTCACAATAGTTTAGGATGCCAACTTCTATAATCTAAATTCAATGAAGCACCACTTTGAAGGAATAAATCATTTCCTTGACAGACAATGATTCTGTATTCTTAAAATTCCAAAGAGGATTCTATGCTATAAACACTTTCACAAGATCTTGAAGAATTTTAAACACTCTGCCTTGTGATATTACGAGGTAATAAACTTCATGGGGTTATCTGGGTTTGTATCCCCAGTCTAATCCCAAGGGATTCCCAGGCAAATACATCTTTAGCACGATTTCCTGTAGCATATACAAGATAAAGTGACTAATAACTATTTTATTCAGTAAATATTTTTAGGAGATTATATCCAGCTCCTACCTTGCTGCTCTTCAGAACAACTATATCATTCTTCCCTGTTCTAAACTATGTGGATGCAGTGATTTAAAAAAGGGTGGAAAAAGAAGAAATGGAAATCACAAGATGTTAAACCACAGGAAAGTAAGTGTCATGCGTACTAAAATCAGACCCCACTCTATTACAATAAAAGCAACTTTGAAGTTTCTACACATTTTGTTTCTACCGTGAGCTATATTATTTTCTTAAAATCATTCCTGCAGTTTGTGTTGTTTCACTTCTGCAGAGGACATCTATGTACTACAGAGTCACAGTTCATAATTATTTCCATAATAGAAAATTCAAGTTTATACCTTATACAATGGCTGCAAAGACAACTTTAAGGAGAGGACAACTGGAGGTAGGAATATAATGTTTTCCAAATGTTCACAGAGAACTTAATGACACCAACTGCTAGTGCTGATTCATACTGCACCACAAAATAAAGAAAATCGTTGCAGTGGAAGTTTTAGTGAGTCTAATGAACATCTCAAAAAACACCAACCAACACCTGACTCTCTTATTCAATGCAATGTAAAAACAAGCAAACAAGCCAAAACAAGCAAAACCAAACCCCTCCAAAACACTACACACACGTCCTCTCCAAAAAGAAACAAAACCCAAAATATAATCCCCAAAAAACTCACTGTACCAAAAGACAGAAGGCAACTCACACTGGGGTAAAACAATCCCAATAAGAAAAAATTTACCTATATTCACTAACAGACTCATGAGCTGATTTACAAGGCCGAGTAACTGATGACAGGATGAGAGGCCTCAAGTTGTGCCAAGGAGATTTAGATTGAATATCAGGAAGAATTTCTTTACTGGAGGGGTTTGCCTTGAAGGTGCTCAAAAATACAAGTAGATGTAGCACTTAGGGACATGGTCTAGTGGTCACAGAGGTGCTGGGTAGACGGTTGCACCTGATGACATTAGAGGTCTTTTCCAATCTTAATGATTCCATGAGATATTTGGATAGGCAAGCCTATTTTACTGTCTGTTAAAGTTCAGTACCCATCAAAACAACACATCAAGTGTTTGAAATTATTGGACAAAAGGAATAGACCATATAGAGCATGTCAGTGTATACCCATCTTGAACACATGTTCTAGGCGTAGTTCTGGTCCCACCCTCAAAAAGGTAACATGGGAATTGACAAGTCACTATGAAGAACAACCAGCAGCAGATAAACTAGTGCTGTACAAGAAATGATTCAACTGCCTAGTTCTCTTTAGCTTAATTAAAAAAACCCATAGAATAGAATGATAGATGCAAAATCCTAAGCAGAATGGAAAAGTTGATTAGGGCGTAATCAATCTTTATCTCTTCTATTATCAGAAATGTATAGATTTTACATGCCAATGTTTGCATTCAGCCAAGGAAAACTAAGCTGATAACAAAAAAAAAAAAAATAGCAAAGATTATTTCAGATCTTTTATAACCAAGGGTTTGACCTTAGCTTCTACCAGCAACTCAAAGAACACTCATGAGCTGCACTACTTTTATATTTAATTACTGTAAGACTAATGCAACTCATTCTATTTTGTGGTTCTTATTAATGCCTTCAGTTGTCTCCAAAGGAGTCTGTATGGCATCATCTCTTGATGTCTGACAGAATGCTGTAGACAGTTCAAAATTTTAATTTACCTTTTCAATGTGTTCCTCATTAACAGCACATGACACACATTGATTGCTTCCTAACATTTAAACAACCACAGGTGGAGATGTTTAAAAAAATTATAAAATCTCAGCCTAATCTAAAATTGTGTTTAGAGTATCAGAAGTGAGCAAGTTACTGAAATTAATGAGTTATTACTCACCAGCTGAGGTAATCTAAAACATAGCACTGTGTGCAAAGCATCAGTATATGCTGTGAACTAAGGTAATTTAGTTTGAACTACCAAGAAAGAGCTTAAAACCAAGAAAAGGAGGTGCTGTTGTTCTCCAGTCCTTGAAGCTACCTCCCCGGAGGAATTAAAATACTTTCTGAAGTATTCAGAGAGAGAAAATGATAAATAATTACACTGCTTTTATACTGTAATTCAAAAAAAGATGACATGGCATGCAATTAGATCAATAGTGTTTGGTGAAGTTTAAGTAGATGATCATAATCTACTGTCCAGACTTGGAAGAGCACCATGATTCCTGTGTGTAGTGCACAATGCACATTCGTTACACAGAGCTAGAGAAGGACTTCCCAGGTTAGTTCTATCCTGGAAATAGACACATTTTTGTAAATTAGATTCCCTTTTAATGCTTTCATTGTAAAAATAATACTACAGCCTCCATAAAACCAGATCTTTGATCTGGGATGAGAACATCAGACCTCTGAGGCTTATCTGAACAGTGCATTTTACGGTGTTCCTATATATTAGGACAAACTTCAACACTGAGAGTTTATTTCTGCACAGGAATAGTCCCTACAAGTACAAGATGTTGGTACCTATAGATATAAAAGTTTGCAACCACACTCAATAACTGCACTAATAAAAACATTAGAAACTGGTGCCTGCATCTGTGGAAAGCTTAGAAAGTCACCGACCCAAATACCTCTCCTGCCTTAAGGGGCAAGTGGGAGAGTACACACAAGTATGTAGCCCTTACTGAATAACTGCATGGAGGACACTACTGTCATTTTAAATTTTAGAGTACCACAAGTCCTAATGCCTAACCAGACTGTCACATTTTGAGGCAGAACATACTTTTTTCCCAATAGGAAAAAAACAAAACCACAACAAACTGAGATTTATTGAAAGTAAATTACATGTCTATTAAACAGCAGTGACATTTTCAATTAGGCAATAATCCTAACAAAGGATATAAGGGTGGGGAAAATAGATCAAACTCACTTTCTACGGAGAGTGAAAGTTGAAATAAACTACAATTAAAATGAAAGAGAAGTTTTACATGAATAATAAAAGGGAAAATGCCTCTCAACAAAGATGTGCCTTCATAAACTCCTGCATATCGGGACACTTAAATTTTATTTGATCCCTAAATCTACGTACTTCCAGAAATGTTTTCTCCATTTCAGTTATACTGCAAAGTAAGATTATATTGCTATGGAGTTCATTTTCTCAGTATACAATACCAAACTGAGTTGCAGTATATGACAGATTTATGTCTGTATGTTTTGAAAAAAAAACAGGAAATAGCAGACATTTCAATCTCTGCTGTACAGTAAGACCTCAACAGTAGCTTAAGAAACTCAAAGTGTTATAACAGAAAGCTTCTTCTAAGCCTTGTCTAACTATAAAATACCTATTTCCAATGCGCAGTCCACTGCATTTTGTTCTGAAAAGCAAGTATCTCCTTTGCAAGGCCTATCTGTAACTCATAAGAAAATCAAAGCAAATCATTCAGTGCCAGATTTACTGTAAAGGCACTTGTGAAAACAGAAATTGAGAGTTTGTTGCTATGAGAAAGCCAATCCTTACAAAGGAAGTACCACATTATATTTCAGTGTTTTCCAGTCTGTAATTACCACATAGAGATGGCAAATTATAAAGGGGAAAAAAAAAGATAAATAATTGCTATGCAATATGTGTAGCAAAGGCATTCAGCTACACATGTAAAAATCAGTAGCATACATAAAGGTTGACTGGTAGCCTCTCCTGTATAGATTGGCAGCCTTGTTTGGTTTGTAAACAGGAAGATATCTGCATCAGAAAATCACCATAACCACTAGCAATAAAAGACAACCTTGCTGGCAGTGTAAGTAGAAAATCTGAGGACTTAATAAGAAAAGATATTCAAGATATCCTCAAAGGAGAATTTCTCTTGCTTAGAGCTTAAGGAGGAGCCACTGTTTGTCTCCTTTGGTATCAACAAAAGCATTACACTCATACTATTGGAAGTGTTCAAGGTCAGGCTGGACAGGACTTTCAGCACCCTCACTGCTGTCTCCAACTACCTGAAAGGAGGTTTTAGCCAGGTGGGGTTGGTCTCTTCCCCCAGGCAACCAGCCACAGAACAAGAGGACACAGTCTCAAGCTGTGCAAGGGGAGGTATAGGATGGATATTAAGAGGAAGTTGATTGTTTTCTGTTTTTCTCTGGTTTGGTTTGATTTTAATTCCACCAAAAGTTTCTGCGATTCAGTTATTTCACAGGCTGACTTTGATTATGCAAAAAATATGTAGGAAGCACTACATGCTTGAAGCAGGTATGTGCACATCACCAGTAAATACCAGGATGGTAATTTCTAAGCAAAATCTCACTCAGCTTCTGGAGTTGTGAGCTATAAGGTATAGGACATGTTCAGCATAAAAAAACTTTCCTGAATATCTGTTTGTCAAGAGAGAAAGCTGCATAAATACCATTTTTACATTCAGTCATTTTGAAAGATGAGGGGGACTAGTTCAGATTTTTCAAATTGACTTTTAATTGATATAGGAAATATTTTTCCAGTAACAACAGCCACAGATGAGGAAAAAAAATATGGGCAAATTGGCCAACACCCACTACAATAAGAAGTCTGAAAATCACATAGATTAAATCTCATGAAGTTGCCAAGATTTGGTTAGGCAAAACTTTATGACAATAATACCAAAGCTCAGATAGCTCCATTTTGTATGTTAAAAATACAGTTGGATTGAAGCTATATCTGGCTTAAGGAAATCTGGCACTTGCAAAAAAAAAACAACATAACAACATCAAGCATCATTCTTCAAGGTGATATGCCTCATGTGGTCATCTTCTGAGTTTACTACCAGGAAGCTCCATTTCCAAACACTGTCTCCAAGTACCAAAGGATGTATATAGAGAGAACAATCCTACTCTAAAATAGTATTTCTTATCACGTTCATGCAGTTCACTTGTTCCTTAGTGCCTTGCTTTATTCTCATTTCTCCTGTGGTGTTCTCCTTTTTCTTTTTTTCTCCCCTTTCTTCCTTTTAACATTTTGAAATAAATGAAAAGAAAATAACAATCCCAAAAAGCTCACACCAGTTGGCAGGGAAATTAAAAATCGCAGATTCAAAAGTACTTTCCTAGTTCATGAAAACATCTCTAATGAGACAGATGAAAATATGAATTGCTCCTAATGAGCTCAAAATTGCACATATTTCCCTTAGTTTAATTTCGTAAGGCTTCACAGATATTTTGCTTTATGCTTTATTATAAAACAAGAAGTGGCCACAAGGCTGTGATAACCAATTTGTGAGATTAAAGTACTCAACTTGAATGGTTTCATTAACTTCTAAGCCATGAGTCAGTCAGCATAAAATACAATTCCTTTGCTATTCATAGAGGGTCTTACTCTTCTCAGTGACTTACAACATTTTAGAGTCATCTGCACCTGAGAAGACTAACACTGTTATTGTTGACTTTTCAGCACTGTACTCACACAGCTACAAAAGGATAATGTACAGCTAAACTGCGAAGAAGGCCCTAACAACTATTGGATCCATACCAAGGATTTCAGCTATGACACAGCAGAACAATACAGCTTCTGCATAGCGCTGACTCCTGTCTAAGCTGCAGTCACGTTGATGCATTCTAAACAGAGTTGGAAAAGGATGAAACAAAACCAGTGCAAACACTTTAGCCAGAGAGATTTGAGCATGGCCAGAAATGCCTCAGGCCACATCAGAAGCGTGTGTCATCACACTGTAGACAGAAGTCGGAAAAGAACTGTGCCAGGATTTGTGGAAGTTCATCCCAGCTTCAGTCTCTATTCAGTTGTAACCAGCCCTCTTGGATTGGTGGGTGCATAATGCAACTAACAAGGAGAAAGATAGAGTGGTAATAAAAGAAGAAAAGCAAAGACCCCATGCAGAGACTGGCCAGATATGTGTGCTCATGAGATGCAGGAATATGTTTAAATCTAGACATCAACCAAATCTAAAGGTAGTATAAATATTAGGGTAAGCCTGTGAGTTTACATGAGTTTGTCCTGCTTTCAGCTAGGAAAGAGTGGATTTTCCTTCTCACTAAGCAGAACAGTGCTGTGTTTTGGGTTCATTGTGGGAATAGGTGTGAGAAAACCGTTGATAATATACTAATGTCTTTAGATGTTGCTAGGAAATCAAGGACTTTTTCACTTCTCATGTTATTCTACCATGCAAGTGTATATGAAGCTGGAAGGGAGTGTGACAAGGACAGTTGACATGAAATATGGATATTCCACACCATGGCATTCCCTACACAACCCTATCAACTAGAGATATTTAAGGCAGCAACAACAGCAAAATGATGCAGGGGGTGGGATGAGGTAGAGGAAAAAGGTATCTAGAACTCATAACCTTATAGCATGACAACACAATCACATGGATGGAACCACTGCTAGGAGCTGGGACCATCTGGGTACCTGAGTAACTTTGGAGGGGCAACCCCACACCAGGATCTGGGATCACCTCGTCAGCCTTTTGGGCACTTAGAAAGCAGAGAACAGCCTTGAGGAGCCTATGACTGAGCCACAACTACACATAGCACTTCTCTCCTGGATCATCACTCCCACAGCACAGCAAAATCACATAAGGAACCACTATGCTAACCTACTCAGCTTCTAGGTGGATGATACTATCTCTGCTATGGGAAAGTCATCAGGAAAATTGCAGACATCTGTGATTTAAGAATTTCAGTATTCAAATCCATTCAGTCTCTACACTGTCACTTGGTTTTAAACTACAGGATTGAGATGACCACTGCTTCACCACATACGTAAACAACATTTTCTTACACTGAAGAACTTCGTCTTTCACTAGTTCTGCTTAATACTTACACAATTTGACCTTCTAACTATTGTATCAAAAATTGACTATAACAACACACTAATACTTATATAGGAGTAGTATCTATATAGCAATTGCATAGTGCAGTACAGAATCACATCCAGCATGGCAAACAGAAGAAAATACAACTACTGAATTTCAGAGCCCTCAAGGAAACAGTGTGCAGTTGTGTAAAAGAAGAATGACAAGGAAGAAGTACATTTGCACTAAACTTCCTACATCTCCGGGGAGGAATTCAGTGTATTTGTTAAACATATGTTAGCAAACTGACAGAGTCTAGACAACTGTCATTTATATTGAATTTATAATAATTTGAAAAATAAACTAATAAGCAAACACACTTAACAGCACTAAGCAATTACTCCTCATATTAGTCTGTAGTTCACTCAATCTACCTCTTGTTTTCTCTTTCATATGTCCCCCTGGTTGCATTCCACCTGGCAAGAAACATGTTGTTGTCCAGCTCATTTTTGCACTTTTCTCCAAACTGTTCTTGGATTTCTGCCTGCACTGCACTCATTTTTCTCAGGCACTAAATTTGCTATTCAGCTTGCTGTACTTCTCTTCTGAGCTGGGTGCACACTCACACAGAACGGTGAGCTTTAACACAATGCGCAGCAGCATGACAGAGATTTCACTACTAAACACACCTTCACGAAAAGGTCTCACAGTTCAGATTGTGTTGCTAAACAAATAGTAACCCATTTAACAGGTACTCTTAGGTAGTATGGCAGCTGGGCTCTTCCTTTTCTGTTTTGTAATACCTGCTATTGCTACAAGACCTGGGCATGGGTAGTTTCTCTTTCACTCTCTTCTCTAAGAATGGAAGACACAATTCATTTTTGACAGCGAATCTAGCCTCAAAGTATGTAACTTCAATAGAAGGTGAAGCAATGTACCCTGGATGCAATTATTAACAGGTCAACCATGAGTACATGTGCTAGTTTGAGCCTATCCGGAATATTTTGGTGAGAAGAATTAGATTACTGGCTGTGGAAAGGAAACAATGGTGATGGCTACTTCACTCATAGGCTTGCCGAGATGTATAAGAACAAGAACGCAAACATAGATAAGAGTCTCTCTCTGGCTTTTGGGGCTGCATGAACTTCTCTCTTCCTAACTTGCTACCTGACTAATCCTTCTGCTTCCTAACCCCCCTGGCCAACCCTCCAGTCACCTTGAATGTAAGGCAAAGTCTGGGGTAAGGTAGAGGGGTTGGGAGTAGGTTGAAGGGTGGCTGAGAGCACCTCCTGAGGACTCTGGTTTCTGGGATGGGTGTTGTGATTCTGTATTACTTTTTAACTTGTATATTTCTGTATATAGCTATATATATTGTAAATGTCTGCTTGTATATTGTGCTAAGCAGTAAATATAAAGCTTCATTCAATTTTTCCAGAGCAGCTGAGTCTAGTCTGGGTGATTTTCTTAAGTGTGTGGGGGGGGCAGGTAACACCCAATCCATCACAGTATAACTTTGGAATCTATTTCAGATGAATGCAACTACATTATCACTACACAATCCTGGTCACAGGGTCAAAATAGTTAATTATTGATTCACTTTTTGCAGTTATATGGAAGTGTAAGTAGATCTGTTCTCACCAGTTGAATCACAGAATTAATCAGGTTGGAAGAGACCTCCAAGATCATCCAGTTACCCTATCACCCACCCTATCCAGTCAACTAGACCATGTCACTAAGTGTCTCATCCAGTCTTTTCTTGAGATGCTTATCCTCTGTAATTTCATTTCTGATTCCAGATCTCATCTTTGCATCAACAGTTTTCCTAGGAAAACACCATCACTGTATTTACATAGTCCTGCTTAGCATTAACAAAGGGAGTATGTTCTTGACATTCAATAAATGAAAGTATACTAATAAATAATTTAACAGTGATCCAACTGCATTTTGCTGCAGGAATGGACTTAAGGTGGTCCTTTCTAGTCTTATGACTTATGCTAGTATTTTTTATTAATACATCCCTAGTGTGCTATTTTAAAGTTCTGTTTATACCCTTTGGAACAACAGAAAAAAAAACAAAATCACATATGGAAAATTTCAGCTGAAAATTGTAGTCTTGACAGCTATTTATGCATTTGCAGCAAACTCCAAGTACTCTTAATTGAAGACCTGCCAAACAGGTATGACATTTTATTTTCAAGGACAGAGAATCATATCCTGTATTTGTGAAGTCAGAAAAACCTTCATGGACATACTCTGTTTCTGAAAGCCTGAAGGCACTTTAAAAACCTTCATTGAAGCAAACACAAACAAACAAAACATTCTACCAACCACTAAACCAAACAAAAACCCCTCAAAATCCCAGAAACTAACACTTAATAAACTTCATTTTTAGATGTCTAATAGATTAAACAAAAACAACAACAAAAAGGAAGAAACAAATCACTGAAAACAGATTTCATTAGTTTGAACTGTCTTCACTAAAAGGAAAAGGTGAGGAGAAGAAGAAAGGAAATCATGGTTTCTGTGTTTCTTTGTGCTAAATAAAGCTGTTCATTCAGGGAAAAAAATCTAAGTTTCATAACTTCATTAAAATGGCTTTTAAATAAATCTGCTTACAGTGAAAGAAGTAGCCTAGGACAGTATGCATATGGCTTCTTTTTTAAGATCAGTTATATTTCTTAATTGGTTTCAGAAAATGTCTGACTGTTGAATCCTATAGAATGTGCTTGTGGCCTTTAAAAATCCTTGTAAATGAGAACTGCTGGCAGAACAATTAGCATTTAAAAGCTAGAATGACCTTAAATCTCTGCATCATTGTGATTAGTTTGGACTTTAATATCAAGTACAGAACCAAAAAATACCTTAGTTGCCAAGATAAAGAGCTCCCAGCACCACAGAAGGACACTGGATAATAGGGCAAAGCATGTGCAATGAAACATAAAGGACAAACTTGTATGATTATGTTTGATTTGTGTTGACTTAGCAACCAAGCAGAAGGGCCTTCCTGGGTAGTGAGCATGGAAAAGTAAGAGAACAAATCTTCTGTTTCTCACAGAACATGGATGCAGTACATGGGAGAACCAGAATAAATTATTTATCTCTATAATAAATTTCAAGTTACAGAAGATAATAAACTGTGCATAAATCTTGTTTCCAAGGAATCATTGGGTACCTTAATTACCTACCTGTACTGTGACTCAGACATCATCTAAACAGAATAGCTGGAATACTTCACTTTATATACATCTCATATAAATATGTATATCATGGGTAGATGTAGATGAGGCATCAGTTTGATTTTAAATACAATTTGCATATAGTGTACACAATTACGGTAATTAACGTAATATGCTCTCCATCCTGGCTTATATCTCTAGAAATGACAGCACTGGCTTGGGGCTGGGTATCACAGTATTATTAGGATTGGAAGAGACCTCACAGATCATCAAGTCCAACCCTTTACCACAGAGCTCAAGGCCAGACCATGGCACCAAGTGCCATGTCCAATCCTGCCTTGAACAGCCCCAGGGACGGCAACTCCACCACCTCCCCGGGCAGCCCATTCCAGTGTCCAATGACTCTCTCAGTGAAGAACTTTCTCCTCACCTCGAGCCTAAATCTCCCCTGGCGTAGCTTGAGGCTGTATCCTCTCGTTCTGGTGCTGGCCACCTGAGAGAAGAGTGCAACCTCCTCCTGGTCACAACCACCCTACAGGTAGTTGTAGACAGCAATAAGGTCTCCCCTGAGCCTCCTCTTCTCCAGGCTAACCAATCCCAGCTCCCTCAGCCTCTCCTCGTAGGGCTGTGCTCAAGGCCTCTCCCCAGCCTCGTTACCCTTCTCTGGACACGCTCAAGCAATTCGATGTCCCTCCTAAACTAGGGGGGCCCAGAACTGAACACAGCACTCAAGGTGTGGTCTAACCAGTGCAGAGTACAGGGGCAGAATGACCTCCCTGCTCCTGCTGACCACACCATTCCTGAGGCAGCCCAGGATGCCACTGGCTCTCTTGGCCACCTGGGCACACTGCTGGCTCATGTTCAGGCGGGTATCAATCAGCACCCCCAGATCCCTGGTGTGCTACAGCTGCTGATCGTACTGGAAAGAATGCTTGCTAGTCAAAAGCTGAACATATATAGAGTGATTGAACAGCCTTGGTTGGAAAAGGCCTCTAAGATTATGAAGTCAAATTGTCAAACTACGACCAGCATGGTCATTCAAGCACATTCCAAAGTGTCATTTTCACATGTCTCTTGAACACCACCAGGGACAGTGACTCTAGAACCTGCATGGGCAATATTGGTGTGGTATACAATTAGATGAGTAAACTACAGGTGTCCCCTATTTGCAGGTGATTGTTACATTAAACTTAAAGCATTTAGTTAAATTTCTGTTGTAGCTCTGTCATTCCAAATGGCTTAAAAATAGATATTAGTTTAAAAAGAAAGTTTTTCTATATAGAAAATATTGCTGCAATTTTCCTGCACTCCAATAAATACAGTTTTTTTTAAAATTATACTGAATACAGATGGTATTCTAAATACCACCAATTATTTACAGAAATACTCCCTAAACATTCCATTTTCTCAAAGATGGTGTTGCTTAACTAAGTAGTAAATACACCAGTTACTACTGATGTGAGTAGTATTGCAGTAGTAGCACCTGAAAAATGCACTCGCGGCAAAAAAATATCACTGCCCACTGGTCATTGTACCAGTAACTTACTTGAGGCAAATGCAGCATCTTGTCAGTTTTGCATTTTCCCTATGAATTAAGTTTGTGATGTGCAGATTGCTAGAGAGAATACATTTTTAAATGATGTGTGAAGTCACATTAAGTAATTTATGCACTCATGTCAGGTGCTCCATGTAGGTATTTCAGAAAGTAATTTTCTTAATACAGCTTATATAAATACTTAAAATTTAAAGAACAGTAGATATATAAGCAACAGTTTATCATTCACAAAATGACAGCTCCATATAAATATAGTGATTTCCCATTGGAATGGGCTGCCCAGGGAGGTGGTGGAGGCACCGTCCCTGGGGGTCTTCAAGAAAAGACTGGATGAGGCACTCAGTGCCATGGTCTAGTTGACTGGCTAGGGCTGGGTGCTAGGTTGGACTGGATGATCTTGGAGGTCTCTTCCAACCTGGTTGATTCTATGATTCTATGATTACCAAAGTATGAGTGTGATAGTACACAGGTTCAGAACATCAAAGGGTTTAATATTTCACAGGGATGTCAAGGGTCAAACTAGACACTAGTTTGACACACAGTCTGAAAAACAGAATGTAGAGGTTGGCAGATCACCGTTTTATGCTGTTCTCTCACGGATCCAACAAACTCAGACCTCCTACCAAATTCTTTCTGTTCAGACTACTTGTAGCATCTTCTGTCCACTATAGAACATCTATATCAATATCACTTAAAACATCAGAATGTGAAGTATTCCATATAGGAACTTTGTCTACAGCCACCCTCCATGTTGGGTTCTCATAATGCATCTGCCCCATTTTTCAGTGTTCAGCTTCCAAAGAAAATCCAGAACTGTTTAAATACTCAAGTTGTATAAACTTACTGGTGTAATTACTGTAATTGCATTGTATATGTATACATTTAAAAAAGAGCAGCAAAGCTGCACAGGGGTCTAAAGCACAAGTCTTATGAAGGAGTGGCTGAGGGACCTGAGGTTCTTTAATCTGCAGATAAAGAGGCTCAGGGGACACCTTATTGCTCTCTACAAATACCTAGAGGTTGGAGCTAGGTAGGGATCGGTCTCTTCCCCAAAAGAACAAGTGATAGGATAAGAGGACATAGCCTGAAATTGTGCCAGGGAAGGATAAGACTGGACATCAGGAAACATTTCTTCACCAAAAGGGTTGTGAAGCACTGCAACAGGCTGCCCAAGAAAGTCGAGGAGTCATCATTTCTGGAAATATTGGAATATTCTGATATCTGGAAAGACATGTAGAAGTGGGGCTTAAGGACATGGTTTAGTGTTAGGTTTGTGGTTGGAGACAATGGTCATTTCCAACCTAAATGACTCTATGATTTTAAATTCACACTTAAGTTTTGTGACTTTGGTATTTGAAAAACTGTTCTGTCAAAATTTCAGTGTAGATAATCACCCCCTACCTGTCTCTCCTGGAGTTGGAATTAAATAAGTTAGAAATTCTATAAAGAATGTGCTGTAGATTTTACAATTAACTTTGTATGTCAGAACACAGAGCACTGATTTCTATACAAAAAGGGTAAATACAAGTCACTGAAGTCAAACAGTAGCATGGTAATGTCATGTTTAATTCACATGTTTGTTTTATAAAATTTTTACCATTATTTTCAGCCTCAAGATTGTTTTACATATAATTATAACAGCATTTAAATACTACAGAATATTCCGGCTCTTTTTATATCATGTTAAGAGACTAGCAATGAAGGTGAAGAGGAGGGGAAATCTATCAGCTTGGCATACTGTGAAATAATTCAAGACTTCCAAACAGAACTGAAAGCTTAATATCCATACAGTTCCTCAAACCAGTAGGGGTTAAAATAGTTCTGAAAGAGCCCAGGAAGCCAAGCAGATTGAATCTGGTAGTATGAACTACAAGAGTTCAGTAAGCAGAAGGAAAGCGAAACACAGCAAATTGGAGATGTAGAAAAGATAGAGGGTAACATATGTATTGGTGGTATCAGGAGCACTGAAGCAGTTTCATCAAGCTATGTAGTTACAATACCGGCAGCATCTGAACAGAGTGTGTTCAGTCACCAAGCAAGACAATGAGATCTGAAATTAGAAACAAAAGTCTGGACAAGCAACATATACAGGAAGAGAACTGGGAAAAAAAAACTTCAGAGGAATGGAATACGTTGAACTGTGCAGCCCAATGTCTTAGAATACCGATATGCATACACACACACAAATATATAAAGTACCAGCAAAGTAAAGTAGGACAGAATCTGGGAGATTAAATCATCCAGAGAATATGCGAGCTCCAAAGAGCAGAGTTGTCTTGAAAGCAGAAAAATTAACAGAGTGCAGCTGTCTATACTGCAACCTCCTCTCACTCTCCAGAGTTCTTGAAAATTCTTCCTTGCAAATTGGTAAATCTCCTTAAATACATCTGGTCAAGCATGGGAAGAAAGGGTTCCTTAACATTATTTTCCACATAATTTTTCTTTTATTGCATTTCAAAGGTTCTCTCACCTTCATAACACTATAATGGGGCACAAATTGCAACAGGTTCCATGCCAGAGCTGAACCTTAGTGCTGCTGATGTAATTTTGAAAAGGTCGAAGCGGCATGGGAAGATGACAGCTGAATGGTGGTGTTAGATCACATACTTATTTCCATTAATCTTACCAAACTGCATTCAGAACAAAGCATACCTGAGGAAACTTCACATACGATTGGCAAGAGACAGAGCAATAGAATTAAGTGGAAAACTGCTTTCCACTACTCACTTTAGAAAATGCAGTTCTATTCTGTTCAATCCTGAATTATAATTCCCCAAATTAAGGTTTTACTCTGAGCCTTGAAGGTTGTGATTTAAATAGAAAGAAAAATTCTGGTTGTAAATGTTGCATTCACTTAGCTTTCAAAATCTGATCCATATTACGCTCTGCGTGTGTGAACGTGAGCTTTGTGGTAATCTACTCCATTTAGCACACTGAACTGATAGAAGCAATTCCATTACTTATCAGTACTGAAAAAGTGCTGGCTTGAAATTTTCCTTACAAAGGCCTTTTAGCAAGGCCGACTTTTAGTAGCTGTTATGGGTACCACTTAGATTTGTTCTCCAAAATCCTAACCCAAATTTTTCTCCAGTTCTATGTGAGTATCACCATTAACAATAACGATGTTATTTCAAGTTAACAGTTGAATAACTGAGCCAAATTAGATATTGGAAAATAATGGTGGAAATGGTACAGATTAACTTCTTGCTTTTTGTTTGTAACACCATTTGCATTGCCACTCCACTATGCCGTTTCTACCAGCCTCACTCCTGACGGCCTCTCTTACTGGCTTTAGAGACATTAACACAAACATGGTTAATACACCACCTGTTACAGCACATCATACATTTACCACACTGCGCAAGAGAGGGGGAACTGAAAGTCAGACACACAGTCACTCAGCCTTACAAAAATGAAGGCCATCAAACCTGCATTCCCTCACGCAGTACTTACAATCAGAAAATACAACGTTATGCTTTTTTGTGATGGATGGGATACCACAAAAATCTTCCATGTTACTTAGATGTCACTGATTAGAAAAGCTCTCAACAAACACAAGAAAATGCTGGTGAGACAAACTGATCTGTGTACTGGACTATTCATTTCTACACCATCCACCACACTTTTCCAATGCTGTTTTCATTCCCAAAGCCATTAAAACTTTAAACATTGAAACAAAGAGAGCACTGGATTGATTTTTTTTTTTCTTCCTATACCCATAAAACATCAACAGACTTTTGCATCTTCTTTACTTTGCTTTAAACTCAGTTCAGGAAAAGCTAATTCCTGATTTCTCAAAGAAAAGGAATGTTTGCTTTTTTTCAGTATCTTCCAGGCTTACATGATGTGACTGAAAGCAGGATGAGCACAGGGACATCTTTGAATAAGAGTAATTCATTGGTTTTGGAAAGCCATTTAACTGTTGACCAGGAAACAACTCTAATCAAAAGAACCTGTCTGCAAAGATAGTGCACTCAGCCCACTGTACAGATACATAAGGATTTAATAAACATTGTATAAAGGACTCTTTCTATTGCTTGTCCTCTCATTCTCTCCACTTTCTGAGCCATTTCGTTTTCTAAGAACTCTGATTGATTCATATGTAAAATTTAAGGTATCTTAAATATTGGATATTTCACCAGAGTAGTGAAATATGGTATTTCTAATTCACCTTCAAAGGTTTAGTTTTATAAACTTCTGTTACCTTTGTACTATTCTTCCTCAAATCTAAAATGAATATGTAGAAATCTACTCACTATGTCATAATGAGAGATTATTTTGGTTTGCAAATTCTGTTTCTGGATTCACCTGCATGCCTCTACATTCCCTTTATGCAGAAAATTTTAATATGTCTTACATCAAGTATTTGTAATATGACTTTCTCTATAGGGATTGTGAACTTAAATTACTCATCCTTTTAAAATGCTTAAGCAATTCCTCTGTCCTTTCTGTTTAATAAGGCACTGTAAACTTAAACACTACAAAATTAATGACATTTACTTTTCATTTAATGTCTTTAAAATATTTCTTTAAATAAAACATTTTATTTAAAGCCACACCACTCAAAAAGAGAGAACAGTACATAGCTGCTGCATCTTTTGTCTGAGCACATTTTTTTTTATTCCCTCAAAAAGCTGAAGCAAGCATGTCCAGGATGCTTCTTTTGCCTTGAAAGAGAACTGATATCTCATTCATTGTAACCTTCCTGCAATGAATAAGCATTAAAATGTCACAATTGTGCCTCAACCAATCAACTCTGATTAGCTGTCTTTGTCTATTCAACGATTTGAATTTTAACCTTGTGTGCTAAAAATTTAGAAACTTTGCTCAATATCAAAAAAAACCTCATAACAAAAGCCATTATCCATGAACTTGAAACTGGTTTAAGTTTGAAAATGAGCCCACTGAATTTCATTCACTATGCTGCTCTTTAGACAGAAAAGTGATTCCACAAAAAAGGAGGACTGAGGTCTCTCCTCTGTAGAGTTTACCCTAGCATCAAGCTCAAGCCTAAACTCTTTTTAAATAATGAGCATTTATTAAGAACAAAAA
Source organism: Pogoniulus pusillus (assembly GCF_015220805.1). Lineage (NCBI taxonomy): Eukaryota > Metazoa > Chordata > Aves > Piciformes > Lybiidae > Pogoniulus > Pogoniulus pusillus. The sequence continues at coordinate 3,462,466 of NC_087283.1, read as the reverse complement.
GAACAGGAGAAAAAGGGGGGGGAAAAAAGATATGTTGTGTAACTGTGGATTCTTAATTCTATTGCTGTAACTATATAGTCAAATAGATGACTATTATTTTTCATATTCTCAGCCCCTTAGTTGTTCTTTGAGAACTACTTCATTAAGAATTCTTCTCACTAGATACAGTTTTACTACACAAAGTCACATTGAAGTGAAAGATCCATGCACCATTGAGTTTAATATGACTTTTTATAATAAGAATAATATGCAGTTATAGTATATTGCAATGAACTACATTGTAAGGCAGGAAAAATAGGCTTAACTATACAATGTTTATATGGGGGAAAGGCTGACATTCAAAGACCAAAGGCCTAAAGGCTACTCTTCTCAAAATACAAACCTGTCATAATTTATTACAGTTTGGAAAACAGATTAATTTTTCTACTCCCCCAATTTTTAATTAAATATTGCTGCTTCTTCACAGCTCACAAGAAGGCCCTATCCCTGGTTTGACATTGCAAGCACAGCATGGATTCCCCTGTATGTACAGTACTGCAAAACTGAAACTAAGCTCTGCCTGGCTCCACATCAGCTCAGAGCTGAAAGCTTGTTGTCTTAAAGGAGAAGAGGCACACCCCACTTTTTCTAGCCAAAGTTTCAGATTACATTTTGTATATCAGCAAGATAAAACCCAGTACTTCCACTTGCAGATAAAATATCACTTCTTAATAAAGAAAGGTTTTAAGAGAAAACATGTCATCTGAAATAGTCCCTTTCCAATCTCAGGTATGTGTTCACTGCATCCTTTCACACTGCATGATGCATACCTTTCTCTAGGAAAAAGACCCCCAAAATTTATCAGCCCTGTATGGGTGAGGTGCTTATGAATCTGCCAGTTTTCCAGACATTGCTGCATTTTTTCAGATGACTAATTACAACCAGAGTACCTCCCAGGGAGTTTAGCTAGCTGTTGTAAATTAAACTGTAAGGCCTTATTATATTAATTGAAGAAGAAGTGCTTTGGAGACTTCCAAGAAAAAGGTTCTTTTGCCTGAGAAATGTCTTGAGGACAATCAGGAAAAATCTTTTAGAGTGATGAACGTCAATAAGATTGAAATCTAACAAAAGAAGCTTTCCTTCAAAGCTAATAAGATTCCCTCAGAAATCTGATCCCAGGATTACTGGGTAATCTAGCTTTTCCATTACTATTTCTCCACATTGAGTCATCTATGAAGACTTGCTAGACAACAACACCTTTAGAACTTCCTATTTAGCATTGTATTGGTAGGGCATAAATCCTGCCAGGCCAGTTTAACCCTTGCTCTCATCCTCCTGTTGTGGGTCCAGGAGTTCAGTGGATGAGCAAACATTGGAGGATTTGGCCCCAGCAAAGCCTTGAGGGCTAGGTGCTCAGCACCACCAAGTCAGGTGTCTTGTGCTGCCCCTCCATGTGCTTGCCTGGTCACACGAGGCCCCAAAGCTTTGAATTCATTGGCCAAAGCAATAATGCTAGTGCCTGCAGGCCAGTTTCATTTTCAAATTAAGGTATTTAATGCAGGGTGATTTAGAAGCCATTTTTTTCCAGCGCTGACTCTCCACCATAAGGAGCACTGCTTTCACGGCCCATTTAACTGGGAACCATAGTGGCCACATGTTTGCAGCTCCAAAAGAATCTTAGGGAATTTCCCAATGTTTTTAATAATAAAAATTAATCATTCTCCTGAATTTAATATTCATAATTCATATTTAATTATTAATGTCTACAGCAAGCATTCTGTGTTTACCACTGCTATGTGGTTCTATGTGCTGGAGTATGGGTGAGGAGCACAAGTACACTGGATACAGTTGTGTTTGGTACAGTTTCTCCAAACTGATGTAAAAAATGTCTACACACAGCAACTCTTCAACATCTAGCAGAGGCAGAAATTTCAGATCTCTGCTTTGGAAAAAGAGAAGTCTGATAAATGTTTCATATAAACTGCATGAACACAGTACTTTTACAAGAACTAATGTGATTCTGCATCATTTCCTCAAATCAAGACACAGTACATTTCTGCAGCACAATGTGAAACACTAAGGCAGCAGTCTCTCTCCATAACAAGCAATACAGAATGCATCAGAGTAACTTCCCTGATTTTAAAACCTTTCAAAGGATTTATATTTAGGAGTGAATTTTTATTCTCTGACTGGGTCCACATTTTTTTTTCCTTCTTAAATTTAAGTTAGCTCTGGTAGTATAACTACACCATCAAATCTCTTGGAAAAGACATCCTACCATACCTTGTGAGTTTATTGCATCCATAAATCTCCCAAATTCAGATACTTTAAGATCTACATTACCATATGAAGTCAATGAAAGTCAGAGGTTCTCAGGAACTCTTAGAAATTGTGAGTGAATTAAAGCCTGAGGATTCAGTTCTCAAGACTAAAAATCACAGATACTTTTAAAAGGTGGGTCTTCATTTAGTCATTGGTTTGAATGATTCCCCTTCTTTCTTGCAGTACTTCTGCAAATTTCTCTAGAGCCAGTGACAATGTTCCTCATAAGCAGACAGGCATAACTATCAACATATTATCTACATTCATCATCAGAACTCTTATAAAATGACAAAGTCTTGCAAGAAAAATACTGTGGATTTTGTGTTGTTTTATGGGTTTGGGGTTTTGTTTGATTTTTGTTTTCTTTGGGTAATTTTGTTTGGATTGGGTTTGGTTTGTTTGCATGTTTTCTGGTTTTGTTTCATTTTAGGTGGTTTGTTGTAATTTTTTTTTGTTTGTGGTTTTGTTGGTTGTTTGGAGGTTTTTTGTATGTTTGTGGGGTTTTTCTGAGTTTTTTTTTCCCCAGACATGGAGGAAAAAAAAAAACACCCCGGCTGCATTTTTGTCTGATTTAAAGTCCATCTGAAAACTTTTCATTTTGTTGATCAAGATCCAGCTCACCTTTGAAGCAAGCTTGTTTTTCATCACAGAACAGAATTACTAAGATGATGCCAGGCTATAGATTTTCCATCTCACATTAGGACTGCTTGGTGTGGATTCTGTACTTGATGACATGAGGAAACAATTCGGTCACTGTATAACTCATCCATCATACTGTTATAACCCCATGACGTACATGCTGCATCACTTTTTGAAGCTTTAAATAAGGTAATTCTTCATTGTTACATCTTATTTATTTTACTGCTTAGGCATAGATCTCATATATATCTTGTGAGAAGGCACACAGAAAAAGAGCAATTACTTTAGCCACATCAGTATTGACAAAATTTACTTGATTACAGTCAGCAAATCTATAATTTTTAATTCTGAAATAACTGAAAATCTTCAGGAAGAAGATCAGCATTGAGCACATTTAAATAGCTTCATCCTTATAGGATGTTTAGCACTTCAAAGCTAGTAGGATGTATTGTTTTAGCTACCATCACAATAAATTACAACCAAAGAACACACACCAAAACAACCTCACTCTACACATGTCCTTTAGTAGCTTTAAGGGATTTTCCTAAAGATATCTGAGAGAGCAAGAGGTACAGGTCCTGACAATGCAGAATAAAACTTTATGTGCATCTATTAATTAGTAGAAGGTTACTGTGGGACCTTTAAGTAGAAAACCACATTAACAATGTGACTAGAAGAGAAATAATTTAGCTGGAGGTTGCAATGATGATGAATAGAGGTTGCTATGAACTTGAAAATATAATCTGAAATTACAATGCTCTATCAAGGGTCAATGCCAGCTTTGTTCATTTAGTAAAAAGCTAATTATATTTACAACATAAACCACTGGAGATATTAAGCAATCAAAATAACGTTTTTAGAGGTGAATGAACAAATTGATTGACCAATTGTCAGCTCTATTGAGTTATCTTACTTAGAAAGCTAATCCTCACAAAATGAGACTGAAGGAAAACTACATTCAGAATCCTCTTGCCTCTTTGCTGCATCAGGAGTGTTTTAAGAGCATTCCTCCAGAAGTCAAATCAAAATCTACAAGCTGAGGTTACCAAACAGCCTACTCGAGATGAGGGAGAGCTACTTGCCTTTGCTGCTCTATAACCTAAACCTCAATCAATTACCGAGAACAGGCAGACAAACAAAGCTTTGCTGGACAATTGTTTCCAGCAGTGAGAAGTTTGTACAAAGCTTGTGCATTTAAACAGCCATTCAGAAGGTTTCCCACAGTTACAGATCTCAACATTACAAGACATCATGTTAAAAAGAGTTATGTTTATCTGAATGATGAAGTTGTCTTTTTGGAAAGACACAATAAATACATTCTGGGGAGGCGAGATGGCAAACCTGATGCAGAGATTTAAAACAAAGAAACAAAGAAATAAAAATAATGTCTAAGTCTCCTCAAAATACACAACAGTCACCACACTGCATAGAAGATATTTCTTACCATACTTGAATCCATGTTTTTAACACAATAACTCTTTGCTTTCTGCAGGAAATGGGATCATACCGTAACTACTGTGAGAGTTTCACACATGCTGATAACAATTGCAGTGGCTACTATCAGAAACAAAAGTCTGTATTACACCTTTTCAAACAGAGGAAAGGCTGAGAAGTCAGATAAAGGTGTCATGAAAAACAACCCTGTAGCAAATAATTTTTCATTACTGTCAGTTTTCCCCACAGCCTTGTCTTTTTCATCATCTGTCTGAATATGTAATTCTGACACTGTTAATGTTATAGCGAATAATGTATTTAATACAGTCACTATTAGATAAGAGAAATGCACAAGACCAGTGTGAATGAACTCGTTGTGATGTTTAAATAGATAGTATTTTTCTGGATTTTTATTCAAACTGAGCATTAATATTTTTGAAGAGACACTTCAGTCAGAAAAGGAGGAGAATCTTTTCTCAATGTGAACATCTACATTCACGCAGTATATGGCAGTAACAAAAGAAAACATGTTTCTTTGACTTTTTAACTTCAAAGTTACACATATTGCATTATTCTACACTTAGCTAAAAATACTCGGATTTCATGAGAAAAAAACCTCACCGTTTTAAATGTTATTTAGAAGGAAAATGTCAAGTTAAGTCTTTACTGCCCTCAGAATGGAAAGGATCAGCTGGAAGTGGGTTAGCAATGACAAAGAGCATCCTTGGAACCAATGTTTTTAGTGTTTTCTTTGTATTACCCTGGCACAAGAAACAGACAAGCACTGCTGAAACAAAGTTAGGGCCACTGTCAATGAGGAGTAGAAAGGAGATATCAAACTAAATGAACCGGATTATCTCCGTGACTGATGTTACAGAAAGGGAATGAAAGCCGTAAGTATAGAAGGCAAGATGATTCAACTAGTAACTAAGGAGAAAAACCCAATGCTACACCAAAGATCTCATCAATCAGAAATGACTGCAGAGCATAGGGAGGAGATGGACGCATTAGAAACCACAACTGCAATACATCCTTTATTGCTACAGACTGGTTTTGTAGATGTCAAACACAATGTCACAATGCAAAAAGCAATGTGTATTCACTGGAGTTACTGGTACTAATCCTATGTAAAAATGTACTGGAGAACCATCATCGCAAATAGAGTAAGACCTTGTTTTGTTCATGCATGAACACAATGTCAAGCGGAAATGAATGACTTTTATATATAGAGAGACATTGTGTCAGGTTTATGAGATGGTGTTCTGTAAATATTAAGTCTGGTATCTCTTGTTGCTGCAAGGATGGCCAATTAAACTGGCTAGCAGGCACAGCTCAGTCTACTTGAGCTATTGCCTGTTAGATCTCTCACATCTGCTCTTGAGTATTGCCTTGGACCAGCCCTGACAAGTAGGTTAGAGACCATCCCTGACTAGAATAACCAGGTAAAGATTTTGGTCCCCAAGAATCCATGAGTGCACCTGTAGAGGATGCTATTAAAGCTTTGACATGAAACAGATAAGCATAACCTTGACATGTTGCAGGGGAGAAAGAAAGCAAAGGAGTGAATGAAAAGATTAAAAGGGCTGTTTATTTTTAAAGATCAATGCAAATTAGGGCTCACAGCCACTTCACAGACTTATGAAATTAGCAGAGTTTTCTGCCTTTTACACCTATCAAAGTCTAGAACAACTTTTGGAACAAGTTTCAGAGGAGAAACAGCAGAGTTAAAATAATTTAGCTTTTATTAAATGCATCTCTGTAAATTTAAAAAGGGAGTATTTTTATGTGGTATGTGATTGATGGGATCAGGCATACTGATCTTTTCAGATGATTGCTTGAAGCCTGATAAACCCACCTCCCAACTCCAACTACATGTTTGTTTACATGCATCAATAAAAAACTTCAACCACATATTCAGGAAGTACACTGGAAAATCACAGTGTCAAACTTTCACCACAACTTGTATACTAATCTGAAAGAAGAGCAAGTAATAACCACACAACAACAACATTTCCTGAGAAGCTAGGTCAAAATTATCTTCAACCCATACCCAGTCAATTAGGAAAGGAATTTTATATCTAAGTGATCTTGCATGCATAGTTAGACATTACAGATTTATTAGCAGTTGATATGCACTTAACACAATTAAAGAGAGAAAATCAGGTCCTACCTTTATATACAAAACTATTAGGAAGTTGTTACAACAGCTGTTGCAAATTAATCCACCATAATCCTTCTCTATTCTGCCATTAGTTACACACTAAAATCAGAGCTTCTTGAAAACCAACAATAAAGATGCATGAAATTGTTCTAATTACATACTTAACTTATGAAAAATGAGACTGTTCCATTTGTCCCAATTCAAATCTCACAGAAAATTAAAAGATAAATTAAAGCATCATACTCTGAATCTGTTTACAGTCGCTTTAAGATTCCCACCTAGTGAGACCTTACCTTAAGATACTTTGCCTTAACATTCTTATGACTAATTTATTTTCTCTTCACCTATTAAGCTTATCCTCCATTATAATAAACTACAAAAAAAGTGATTACATGCAAAAAACCTCCAAAAACCAAAACCACAAAACACCAAAACAAAAACTCAAACTACAGAAAAAAAAACAACCCACTGTAAAGTACTCAATTTATTTCATTTTATAGCCAAAGCTTTTTTAATAGGCTGTTTCATCACCACATTCTTTATACAACCCAACTAGGAAGACAGAAGTGTGAAAGGAATTGGAGAGGATTTAGGAATGCTGAAAAATAAGAAAAGTTACAAAGAAAAAGAAAACCCTCTTTGGAACATTGGAAAATTACCTGTCACCAGTGACACTCAGCTGTGAAATGATGGCATTGTAATATCTTCATCTAAAGAACCTTGATTTGAAATACTTATAAAATACATGAAATGGGCCCCCGGTAACAATGAGAATCGTCAAGTACTGAAAATAGGAAGCATTGCAATGGAATTTTTTTCCATCAAGCTTAATTCTTGTATTTCAGAATTGGAAAAGTTATTTTGTTTGTGGGTTTTTTTTTTTTCCTTCTAAAGAATGACTATGTTATTATTCTAGTCACATGCTATGGCAAGGCACATCACTAGCTATATTCCACTCCCTCAACTAGCAGTCATTGCAAACAACTTCTAGAAACCCCATGTCATGGTAGGCCTGATGGGTGAGAAATAGGCTTATACATGTACTGGCTTGCCCAGGCACGTTTTTCTGCTCCTGTGATAAGGCATACACACTTAGAATCATAGAATCAACCAGGTTGGAAGAGGCCTCGAAGATCATCCAGTCCAACATATCCCCCAGCCCTATCCAGTCAACTAGACCATGGCACTAAGTGCCTCATCGAGTCTTGCACTTAGCTTGTGCAAGCCTTGTGCAAGGCCTATGCTTTGCCCGGATTTGGGTAAAGCAAGCCTATGGCTTCATCCAATATGGTTAAGCTTGGCTAACTGTCATTCTGGTTGACTACTTTGTGTCCAAAGGCCCATTAGACTCATCCCACGTCAATAAATAGTGATACATAGGTAAATGCAGTGTGCTCTGCTGTTCTATTCGTGCCTGCTGTTACCTGCTGCCATTGCTTACTGCCTTATTGTTTGCCTGGAAACTCCACTGTCTCCAGTTTACCAGGAATAGACTCTAAATGCCTCTACATGATTAGCCAGCATAGTCAGCATGACATCATGCTGAGACTGCACATTGCAAGACATCCTGCCTACATCTGAACGTCTCCTGCCAAGATGAGAAGTCCTAGATACACAGATTGTCCAGAGGAGCCATGAGAAAAGGTCAGAGATTGTATGTCTCCTTTCCCCAGAGCCTGGGAAGAATCAGAAGTCTCAGGGGCTGACAAGACAGTATTCCCTGAAAGCGTTTGGATACTGTCTGAAGTTGTAGACAGGAAATAATAATTTTGTGAGTGAATACTTAGACCTCTCTTTGTAATTCACTTTTGCATTCTGCCATAAGTAGAAAGAAACTCCCTGACTCCATCTAGTGGGCAGGTGGTATATTGACCACAAGCGATATTTGTCTGCAAGAATTTTCTCTTTCAGTTCAGTTAATGCCTATATTTTTGCAAGTTATTTCCAGATCTAGTTATTATCTGTAAAATGTTTCCATGACCATGCAAGAAGTGATTATTATTAAAATTAGTGGTTGGGGGTAGTGAGAGTTTTTAATATCAAAATTAATAAACAATATTAATTTTGTAAAAATATAATCTTGCATTGATTACCCCTTCATAACACCCTAATACTGAAGGGGGTGGAGGAGAAAGCACAGAAACCTTGCAGTTATTCTTACATCTCTATGTTTCTCCTCTGAGAAGCTAAGTCTGCATTGTCACATTACAGAGGGAGTTTGGCAGTTCAAAATACTCCCCCAAAATACAAAAAAAATGGTCATCCTTTTGTTTAGGAGACCCCTTCCTTGTACATTTGGTATAGCTTTCTTGACTTTTCATTACAATGAGGGATTGTAACATTTCATCATAACTATGAAATTAAAATTCAGATAAACAGTATCATATAAATGAAGATCAAACAAAAGCCAGTTTTTCTCTCATCAGTAGTTACTATCAAACAGCTGACTCCCGGTGTTTCTCTTCACCTAACCCAGACACAAAAGGAGTGCCAAGCAATACATGTGAACTCTACCCAAAGTACATTTCTCAAAAGATACGACTGAAAAGACAGAAGACTTCAGCATTAATTTCTATGTTGCCAGAAGACTATTGTTTCAGCTTATTAAAATTTATTTGCTTCAACAAATATCAAAAGAGAAAATGGAAAATTTGAAAAGAATTCCTGGTGTAATTCTGCTAGTCTATAGCAGTGACAAATATAACTGGACAATGATGTCACAAGATTCCTACAAGGTAATCAAGTTTCTCAAGTGCCTTCAATTACATTTCTAATTTGTTGAGGAAATTCTTTGATATATAACTGTTATATTAATATCCACTTAAAGAACTTAAAAGTAAAGGTTCAAGTCTGAGAAGTCATCTTGCCTGTCCTGCTGTGTAAAAACGTAAGTCCTCACACATGTTTTAGTCTTTAAACACTCCACAGACAGACAAAACATCGTGATAATCTGCCCAGCTATGAGGAAGGGGCTACAGGAAAGATTTTACACCCATTTTCTCTTCCTACTGTGATTTGCTAGTTCTATTTATTTTATAACATGCTGCAAAATCCTACTATAATATTTCCATGTAAATAACTTAAAAATAATTCCCCAAACCTCTCAATCTTATCAAAAACAATAAATCTTGTTGCCAATCAAGCAGGCATGAGAAAATTCAAGACTAATAATATGCATACTAAAATATTATTTCACAGTTTTCTGCAATAGTATCATCAGCCTTCTCTACAACGCTGCTTATGTTTGGCCTCTCTAGTATTTATATATCTGATGTTACAAGCAGTCCACAGACAGTTTTTAGCCACAAAATCTCAGAAGTATAAACTCTCATATTAACATATCCTTTAAAATTTGTCTGGTTTTATTCCAAGTGGAATATTATTCTAAATAGTCTAAAAAAATGATAATGATAAACTGCTCTCAAGTAGCTCAATTATGACCTGTTTTTTGTGTACACACAGATATGAATCTACATTTCTTGAATACAGAAGTGTATGAAAAGCCAAGCAACTGGATCCTGAGAAAGAAAGGGCTTTCAAGCTCCCTGCAAAAATGTTCTACAAGTAAAATTAATCCAAACCAAAGAATTAGTTTGCTTGGAGAACACCTCTAAGATCATTGAGTCCAATTGACCAACTAGAAGTCTAAGCCAAGGTATATTTGGCAGCATTGGCCAGACTTTTCAAAATTGATGTACAAAAGTTTGAAGTAACACCAAGAATTACCAACAAACTGATTTCTTTCTGAGGTGGAAATCAAATTAAAAGGCAAACCTTTCATAGCTTCTTTTAGTAGATCCTATCATTATTATTGATAACTTCTGTTTTGAACTGGCATATAAACCAGCTCAGCTAGTGGTAAATGTTATGGGAAAAAATCTTCACTATTTCAGAGATTAATAAAACTAGACAAGTATATAGATATCTATATAACAATGTTTCATAAAACATTTTTATTCAGTTAATAACTTCTGTTAGCTGTATCCAAGAGGGATAAAAATATTTAATGATATCAACTATCACTGTTCTATGCCATGTTAATAAAAACAAATCAGTAGAAGGATGCTTCACTAAACAGCATCATTATATCTACTACATATTTGCAATAGAATAGCAGTCTATTAACTGCAATAATCTTATGTAGTAGCAGCAGTTCTATGTAACTGCAGATAACTCAACTCCAGTATGTTGTTAGGAATCAACGAAGTCAAATACAGTTCAAACTTACTTAAAGCAGTATAAAAGATTGGAAGCTCACTTTTAAAAACATTCAGTTTACAGAAATGTAAAACCTTTTATTGTTCCTGCCCTAGAAGGTAAGACTACACTGATGTGACCCAGTAAAAGTGACTGTGTTGACTTCTGGTGCTATTTGAGAAACGTACAAGACTGCTAACACCAACTCTAAATTATAAAAACAGAAAACAATTAAGATGCACAGAAGAGACCAAATCAGCAAGAGACACAATCCACACACAAATTGGGTTCCAAGCAGTGCCTAAGAAAGCTATCATCAAAAAAACCCACAAAACCCCCCATCAACTAACCACCAAAATCCACATTTTCAGAATGCCAGGGTTGATCAAGAACTAAAGGATTATTCTTTCTCATATATGTATCTGACAGTTTAAAAGAACATTAAGTAAAATCACATTAGATCATATTCAGTAACAGAAGTTTCAGGGGTCCACTCACTTGCATAGGGAAAAAGGTTAAAACAAGTTATATAAAAAGTTCAGGATTAATTGCAAAAGAACACCTAAGATTCTACTTTGGTCAACAGTAAACATGGAATAATAAAGAAAAAATATATTAGTGTGTCAGCCACTGAAAAAAATATGAAAATCCACCTTTCCCTGTAAGGTCTGAACAATAGAAATTTTACATTTTCTTCATCAGCCTTGAATATTTCACTACAGTTATGTGATCACTTCTGACAGCACTAGACAAGATATTAATTCCTGCAGATGTATCTAATTTAAGCAAGTTCACATCTTAAGAATTTTATGATTGCACGAGGAATGGCAAAATAAGATCTGTTTGTTTTAAAATGCATTTCATACTGAACTTAATCTTCCTGTAATGTCTTTTTCTTTTCCAATTTAATTTCAACATTGAGACATGCAATGATTCAGTAACAAACATGACTGGTTGCCTTTATGATATTATATGAATTGTCATAAAGAATGCTTTCTAGTTGGATTAACGTGACATGTATATAACAGATTCTGTAAAAATAAAGTCACAATATGCCATAATATTTCACAGTGCTCTACAACTGACAAGCAGTACTCTAATTACTACTTACACTGAAATCCTAAACACCATTTTCATATATTTACTTTCCTAAGCAATCTATTATTTCAATACATCCTATGCTAAAATTTCAGTTGCAGTTAGAAAGCAGAAATGTGATGGATTTATCCTTCATACCTATCACAAAAATGTCAAGAGCTAACATGATAGATTAAACAGCTGGCAATTAATGGAAAACTCTGGAATTCTAAACTGTGCCACGTGTACAAAGAAGTATTTTGTTTAAATTCTGTATTTTGCCCTTATTGGCTAAAAATATTTACCTGCAGTGCTTCTTCAATTTCTAGAGCTTATTTACACTTGTTGTTTATGCAAACCAAGTCTCAATTCACTGGAAAGTGAAAGGGAGTTCTTTGCAGAAAGTCCATTTTGAGGACCAAGCACCCTCTGAAGGGATGAAGTCCACTCTTCAAGAAAATCTTCAAGGAGATTCAAGTGATGTAGAGGACTTATACCTACATATACACTTGGAGTACCACAGCACTTTTTCTTCAGAAAATAAAAAAGTCCATTTATGAAAATTAGTTACCAGAATTTATTTCTAAATGCTACAATGTTATACTGAATGTGAAGTTTTTCATAAAGGCCAGGCAATAAGCACCACAAAGCAGCCTACAGCTTGGTCATAACTGGCTGATGTTATCACTCTGCCACTCTCCATCATTGTTGCCAAATCATGGCAGACAGGAGAGGTGCCTGAGGACCAAAGGAGAGCCAGTGCCACTCTAGTCTTCAAAAAGGGCAAAAAAGAGATTCCAGGGACTATTGACCAGTCAGCCTCACCTCCATCCCTGGAAAAATGATGGAAAGGCTCCTTCTGGAGGGCATCTCAAGGCACTTGGAAGAGAAGATGGTTATCAGGAGTAGTCATCATGGATTTACCAAGGGGAAGTCATGCTTGATTAACCTGATAGCATTCTATGACGCCATAACTGAATGGGTAGATTCAGGGAGACCAGTGGACGTAATCTACCTTGACCTTAGCAGGGCCTTTGACCCTGTCTCCCATGACATCCTAGTGAGCAAGCTCAGGACACGTGGCATGGAGGTGGATTAAGAACTGGTTACAAGATAGAGCTCAAAGAGTGGCGATCAATGGTGCCAGGTCCAGCTGGAGAGCTGTAACTAATGGAGTTCCCCAGGGATCAGTGCTGGGTTCAGTGCTGCTCAACGTCTTCATCAATGACATTGATGAGGGGACAGACAGAGACTGCTCAGCAAGTTTGCTGATGTCACCAAACTGGGAGGCTTGGCTGATACAGCTGAAGACTGTGTGGCCATCCAGAGAGACTTGGACGGATTGGAGAGCTGGGCATAGAGTAACCAAAAGATGTTCAACAAGGACAAATGCAGAGTGCTGCACCTAGGGAGGAATAATTAACTGCACCAGTACAGGTTGGGAAGTGATCTGCTGGAGAGCAGCCCTGTGGAGAGGGACCTGAGACTGCTGGTGGATAACAAAATATCCATGGGACAGTAATGTGCCCTTGTGACCAAGAAGACCAATGGGATTCTGAGGTGTATTAAGAGGAGTGTGTCCAGCAGATCAAGGGAGGCTCTCCTCCCCTTCTACTCTGCCCTGGTGAGACCTCATCTTGAGTACTGTATTCAAATTTAGGCTCTCCAGTTTAAGAGGGACAGGGATCAGCTGGAGAAGGTCCAAAAGAGTGCTACAAGGATGATTAGGGGACTGGAGCACTGCCTGATGATGAGAGGCTGAGGGACCTGGGGCCACTTAGTCTGGAAAAGGGAAGACTAAGAGGGATTTGATAAATGTTTATAAATATCTGAGTGCTGGGGATCAGGAGGGGAGGACAGGTTCTGCTCACTTGCTCCGTGGGCTAAGACAAGGAGCAATGGATGGAAGCTGCAGTACAGGAGGTTTCACCTCAACACAAGGGGGAACTTCTTGACTGTAAGGGCCCCAGAACACTGGCACAAGCTCCCCAGAGAGGTTGTGGAGTCTCCTTCTCTGGAGACTTTCAAGATCTGTCTGGATGTGTTCTTCTGTGACTTGAGCTAGATTGTATGCTCCTGCTCTTGCAGGGCGCTTGGATGCGGTTTCTTTCAGTCCCTTCCAACCCCTGACATCCTGTGACCATTGGGGTGGAGAAAGAAAGAAGTGCAGCAGGGATTCTAACCTTTGATATTCTGCATAATTCCTTAAGAAAAGAAAACCAGCACTACCTTATTCAAGGCCCTCCTCACTCTTTAGGCATGGATACCTTATTAGTATACTTCCAGGGATCCTGATCCACGGAAGGTGCATCTAAGAGCACACTGGTAAACTCTTAACTTCCATGAATACAATAGATTCCTCTTGGATGCAGTAGTTAATGATTGTCTATTGTGCTTTTAAGCTAAATAAGCATACAGACAGGTATAACAGAAGCTTATGTTCAGCACGGGATTTGCAAGATGCCATTGGAATCTTGACTAAGACACTTTGCCCTTAGTCTGCCATCTAAGAATTGTCAGTCATTTTATCTAGCTACCTTTCCTGAACTCATCATCAGTAATTTATTCAAGTTTAAATAGCTTTGTTTCAATCCACAATTCTATTTAAGGATTGCAGTCACCATAAAATCAAATTCCAGCTCTCTACACAAACACAAGCATATCAGCACTTCGAACTTAAGATGAGTAGAAGAAATAGGCAAATCACAGACTAGAGATGCATAAATACAATTCAAAACTCTTCAAGTGATCTTCTAGGATTGTAACTTTAGGAATACACAACTATGGTCCATAACTGCAGAGGATGTTTCTTCCTACCCCTTAAAGCAAAGGAAGATGAGTGTTTCTCCTCTTGAAGAATATGGACCTCTCTGTTTTCATAAAAAAAATCCAGCTGCAAGATGTTCACAATACTGACTGTCGCTTAGTGTGCATGCAGCTGAGCCTCCAGGCATACCTTTGAGATGTCTCTCAAATAATTAGTTTCTAAGAGTTTGAAGACAAGAAGATTTAAAATATATATATATATATTTCTCCATAAACTTGTAGGATGAAAACAGCATACAGTGTAAGTGGATGAAAAAACACTTTGCTCAAGCTCCAAAAGGGTGAAAGAATAAAATAAAATTGATAATAAAAAACAGATGAGATGCATTTTTGTTAAAAGCAAAAAAAAACCCAACAACCACAACCCAACCCCCCTTTAATTTATAAAAATAAACTCATGCAATCTTCTTGATTTTTGCAATTTTTAAAAACTTAACTTTTACTCTAAAAAATAAAGATGAATAAATCTCCTTCATGAAACTCTACAATTTGGAGCTAAGCACTTACTGCAGCATTATGCCTCCTTTTAAAGAAATAGTTCCTAGTGAAGTGGGTAATAATGTTAGCACTTCAAAACATAGAACTGACTACATTTTTTTTTGTTTAATTAAAGCAGTTACTTTTAGTACCCTCAAGAGCAGACACCAAACTCTCAAATGTTTTATTCTGTGAAGCAAATAATAGCTAAATAAGCCTAACCACAGATTTAATTAAGATGGTGAAGTGGCTCCAAAGGAAGTCCTGTGGTCTCCTGTGACAAACCACAACCCAAGAATATCCACAGGAGATTTTAACCCAGTGCAAACTTGCCATCAAAAAAGATGTTAACACTAACTACTCTAAAAGAATATGTCTAGTTGTTACATAAAAAAATCAGGAGATCCAGTTGCAATGTTTCCTCTCTTAGGTGGGATATTATGGATACAGACTGTTACACATATGGTTATTTTTCTTCATATCTATAGAGAGAACTTTTGCTGTTTTGCTTGTCTAGTGTTTGGTGGGTTTTGTGTTTTTTATCTTATGCTCCCAGTCTCCCTTTTTTTAAACAGAGAGAGATCAAATTTAACTAGACATTTTATTGAATATAAACTCACAGGGCTTGGCTTGAACATGAACCATTCACTGGGTACTTAAATGCCTCATTATTCACTCAGTCTGAATCTATCCAAATCCCTGAAGTTAACACTCTCCTTTGCAGTTTATCCCCTGTTTTTGGAGCTCTGGTACTCATTATAGCTTCCAGCATATCTTTTTGTCAGTCCTAGTGTATAATGCTGCACCACCTCTCTAACTTCTTCAACACTGGCTTTAATTCTCATTACATAGCAACCACAACTCATCTTTCTAACCACTTAAAAGAGTTTTCAAATTAAAAGTTGAAGCTCTTCTTCCTTTATGTGCTTTTGAACTATTTTTTTTTTACTGATATGAGGCATCTTATTTCTTTGGGATGGAGGGGTCTCTCTACACTGTTCAGTTCTTTGTAAGAGTCTTTCAAAGCCTTTTTACTTCCCATCCTAATCATAGGAAATACTCATGCAAGCACCAAGCCTGGCAGAATATTAGAATAGAAAGTACACTGCAGCTGTGAAATAGTTATCATTGAGATTTTCCTTGGCTACCATTAGCTTATGGAAGTAAGAACACAAAAATTCAAGCTGGACACAAAGAGCAGTATATGAGAATGAAGTCGAGATATCTGTGATTCCATTCACAAGAGAACACAAGGATTTATTGTGTAGCTCTATGCTTTAAGTCTCCTCAGATCTGCTTTGTCGCTGCTTCAGGTATGTACAGGGAAAATAGCACTGGTTGCTTCTGTGTAACAGTGCTAGTAAGGTGGTTAAGTGGTTATACTACCCTTCCATTACCCAGTATATGAAACTGCTGCTTTCCTATTCCGTATATAACACTGTACCTCATCTGTAGGTAATCAAATAGATTCACGTGTGCAGCCATATCCCACACACTTCCCATTTGGCATATGGTCTTAAGTTCACTTTCAAGACGTGTGGTTGTGCAGTATGTCCTGGGCTACAGGGTCCCACCCTTTTTAGCTCCATGAAAGTGACTCGTTCTGACTGAAACTCCATATGAGCCACAGGGAACAGGACTCCTTTGAGTAGTCAGTTCATGAGCTTGTCTCTTTTCAATCAGATAGTTATGATTTAAGTCACAGACCAAAATCATAAAGTATTAGAGGTTGGAAGGGATCTCCAGAGATCATCAAGTCCAACCCCCCTGTCAAGGCAGGATCACCTACAGTAGTTTGCACAGGAATGCATCCACGTGGGTTTGGAAAGTCTCCAGGGGGGAGTCCACAACCCCCCTGGGCAGCCTGTTTCAGTGCAGTGTTTCACCTCAACATGAAGAGACATTTCTTCTATGTTAAAGTCTGCATCCATTGTTCCTTGTCTTATTACTGCACATAACCAAAAAGAGATTGGCTCCTTCCACTTTCTTTTTTCCCTGGCTTCTTAGTAAGAAAAAAATCACTGCATACAATTGAAGGGTGTTCCTTCTTCACATCATTGCTACAGAGGACTTCAAATAGTGTAAACACATCTATTAAACATGAACAAAGCTATCAAGGCTCTGGAAGGTGACAGAAGATAGTGTTTCAATAATACTGAAATGTTTCTTACTGTTGCAGTAATTTATGGCAATTCCATGAGGAAAATTAACTTCATAGACCCTTTTCAACCACTTAGTTTTTATTTTTAAATCAAGTGAAGGCATTTTAAAGTGGAAGTTTAAAATCCTCATGTCTGGTATATTGATGACATTGATTATGACATACAGGCACAAAGAAGTAACTGAATCAAATGCAGTAAATACAAAACTCATTGCCATTTTTGTCCGTTTATTCTTTACTATCATTGGGCAACTGATGCAGCAAAGTTTGAATGGCAGAATCAGCATCTGTGATTCTACTACCTGCAAAGAAAAAAATCAAAAGCACCTCTAGGTGTGCTCTTCACGTTGCAATTTCTTCTACATTATCAAAGGTCACACCTTTCTTTGAATTCCTCAGGTCAAAGTCAGGCTCTCAGCAAGCTTGACACAGCTCTTATCAACAGCTTGCAAGAATTTAGGAGTTGTCAAAAAATACCATTAGAGGTTAAGTGATCATTTTCCTTCAATAAGTCACTCCAAATTAGGAACTAATGCTCTTTGACGGCTTTTAGTTATCTGCAGGTGAAAGAGTACAAGCCACAAAAGAAATCTGACTTTGTCATTAATTTTTAATTTGTTTTGAAACATTTTCCAAATATACTCATAGAATTCATAATTAATCTTGGAGACTGCACAGCACATAAGTGCTAGTAGCACTGAGATGGAAATAAATATTCTAAATATCAAATCCTAAGAGTTAACTTGTATAGGTAGCATTGCCTTCAGTAATATGGCAATGATTCCTAGCCCTTCAGGAATAATAAATAAATAGCTTGCTTCTAAAAGCAGTTAAAGATTTAGTCTTCTACTTGTAAACCACAGAGCACCACGTGCCAAAAAAAAGAAAAAAAGTAGAAAAGTAGCAATGGTTTGGCATTACTCATTTGTCAGAATCTACATTTAGAGAAATCTATGACTACACTCAGTGGGGAAGCACATACTTCAGGTTCCTTACTGCAACTAAATCTAAATGTACAAATAATTCCTGATGAAATGCACTCTTAATTGGGTCTCCATCTACAGGCACCTGCTCAAAGAGGCTGAATTTGTGACACACAAGAGTTTGTCATGCATGTGCTGTTTACTTGTGTTATGAATATTTTCCGGCATTGCGTTCTCAATGAATACTGATCATGACAGACTGAAGAATACTTCTTCTAGAAAGCACTCTGCAAAGTATGTAAGGATAGCGAGCTCTTGGTTTCCCTGGTTACCTTCAATTTACATGCCACTGAATTAAGAACAAAAAAACCCACCTCATTTTTAGTCAGAATCTTTATCTGTTTCATCTAGAAAGAGATTTTAAAACAATGTTAACCTCTGTGTTTTAAAGGTTTGATTAAATAAAGAATAAATTGACTGTCAGTGTGATCTATAGAAGTAAAAATAGAATCAGCCATGCTCAGGAAAACTCTGGAATTGATGTTAGGATAAGATATCCAAGATGGGATGGCATGCATCACTTGTGTAGAGTTAGACTTAACTAGCCTGGCTCCTATGTGCTTTAGAGGCAAAATCCCCCAAAGACTGCCAGATTCCTTTTGGAGCTGGTGAATATTTCTCTATAATCACAGTCCAACATGCAGAACTAATCACCAGTGCAATACTTCATACAGGAACAAACAAAAGCTTACTAATTTTGAAGTGTGAGATTGGGTTGCAGGCACACATGCAAGAATTAGCAAATACATATATGAAGGTATACTGTGATTTTTGCCACATACGCCTGAAGTTTTCATCTCTTATTTACAGTCAGTACCACCTCCTTCTGCTCTACAGATTTGACATGAACTGCTTACAATATAACCTACCAGAGCCAGGAAAAGTGGTACAACATAGCCATGATAGAACTAGTTGACAGTCTTCTCTAATTTAGTTCCCATGCAAGATTCTTCAATGTATTCCTTTTAACACAAAAAAAACTTTTCCTCTTTCCTTGCACTCAAAGAACTTAAAAGTATAACTTCATTTTGTTATAAATAACATTGTATTTTGTCCTTTCTGCTACTACTGTATCTACCAAATCCAAACAGAGAAAAGGATAAAAGAAAAATTGCTGCTGCAATGATGTTGCTCTCAAATCAGTTGTTAAAGAAGTTTAAAGATTATTTGTTACAAAAATGTATGAATGGCTACTGAGCAAAATAAAGTGTGGCCTTTATTCACAGTCCAGTATGAACCTTGGTTCCAATTGCACATCTGTATTTTACTTATTACTACTATCTCTAATCCCTGACTTGAAATAAAATCTCTGTCTTCTTATCATTCCATTCTTATTTCTCAAATTCAAGTCACCTCATAATAATAAAATACTGAGAATCTGTGATACAGATAAGTTATCTTGTAATTGCTATGGAGAAACAATGAGTACCTGAGCAGTTGCTACACATCAGGAGACAAAATTATTCATTATATGATGGTAACTTGCTCATACAACTAAGCTTTTTAACTTATTCTGCTCAGGGTTTACATCATTTAACCTCTTTAAACTTGCACTTTAAAATGCATTAAGTATTTTTTCATGACCATTTGTTTTATCTTTAGGATATTTTACTAAGTGTAAAGTGCTTGAATCACCATTTAATCATATCCACATGTATTCATCAGTCATTGCACTTCAAAGAACATGGCTCTTTGAGATGTCATTCTGTTTGGTTACCTCCATTGGATGTATTTTTATCTTACACACACAAAAAAAAAAAAGCAAGTCCAACTATGATTTCTTTCTTATCATTGATGTATTCTCTCTCTCTGATGCCAATTACTTCTCATGGTCACAGGCTAATGAACTGAAGCAGAGGAATATAACTCATAGTACTCCTGAGCACTAATATCCAGGATCATAACAAGTAGATAAATATATTATAGATATCACACCTGAACCGCAGGACAAAGTTATTATACACAGATAATAAAGATTTAGCAGACACTTGCTGCAGCTACCTAAAAAATAAGCTGTTAAAAGTACAGACTGAACTTTAAAATAAAAAATAATTTAAGTATTCTAGCATTAAGTAGTAAATTCATGTAATGAAATGTCACTGAAAGCCTCCGAAAATAATGATTGTTTGAACTATGGCAAACGTTCCTTGAAGTTGCTTCTTTATTTACAGTCAGGAATTATAGTTTAAAGTCTTCCTTTTCCTCTAAAATCCTTGATACATGTCCGTAGTTGCTGTGTCTGAATATGCCAATGCACCTTCCCTAGCGATCCCATAGGGCAGATGCCTCACTATGTCCTCACAGAATAACCAGTACCAATAAATATAGATTACTGACATTTTACATTTGTGTGCTTTCCTCTAATATTTTTAAATAGCTTTGAATAATGTATTTCCCCCCCCCCCCCCGGTTTACTTCCATAAGTGTGGAGTGGAGTATTTACACCTACATGCCCTTCATACGTTGATGTTTCTAGTTGGATCTTGCATGTCTTACCTGCATGACCTAGCAAGTGCTTGTCATTGATCAGAAAGGAAGACTGAAGGGACAAAAATACATTAATGTCAACCTCACTTCCCATATTCCCTTGGCTGATTATTTCACCAGTAAATTCACTGTCAGTTTTGTCGTGACAGTCATAAACAAAGGAGATGAGTGTAGCAGAGGAAAAATTACAGAAACTTTCAGGGATAGGTTAAACAACTATTTTAAAACTTTAAAAATGGCCCTGATCACATCTTATCATCTGCAATTTGAAACAAATATGCAAGCCTACTCAGAGGACTCTCTTGAACAATATTTTTCCTTATTAAGAATTACAGGTTTTTTGCTTGTTTTCCCAAAACACACCCTTATAAATTCAACAAACTTTATCTCTTCTTGTGCTGTAACAGAGAAAGCCTGCCTCTAGGAGCCCTCCACAGTTAGGGTTCTCTGTAGGTGCGTGCTAGGAGCATCACAAATCAATTATGTGACGGAATTACTCAAATACTTAAATCTGTTGATAGTGATGGTATGTTTCCTAATAAGCATAAACTATATGCTACTGCAATTAACAGCAGTTTAACCAAATTTGAGCATCTCCACATCACACAATCAGAGAATGTTAGGGGCTTGAAGGGACCTCAAAAGCTCGTCCAGTCCAACCTCCCTGCCAGAGCAGGACCACCTATAGCAGATCACAAAGGAACACATCTATGTGGGTCTTGAATATCTCCAGAGAGAGAGACTCTGCAACCCCTCTGAGCAGTCTGTTTGAATATTCTCAACAGATGGAAAAAGAGGAATTTCCTCAAGCACAAAGTCCAAACTTAGAGGAATCATCTTCCAGCAACTTAAATCCTGAATTGAAGAGGATTACAGAGGTCAGAGACCTTCCAGACCTTTGAGGGCAAGTACAGGATAAAAGAAGCATCAAATTTAAACTGACACTACATTTTATACAGGCAAAAAAGATGTGCACTCTCTCTGAGGTTCTAAGTCAGAGCTAGATCCACTGCTGTATAAACATCAACCCTCTTCTGTTCAATGCTGCTGGTTCACATCTTTTAACTTACTAGGAAAATCAGCTACCAGACAGCAGCAGGAGCCTATGTGTTGGTCACAAGATTTTAGAATTTCCCTTGTGAGGCTTTATGGAAGGCTCAGAGGTTTTTTTCCTTTTTATTTTTTTTTCTTCTGTCCTCTGTAACAGTTACCTGCAATTGTACCATCACTGAATTCAGAAACTAGATATTCCAGCAGGATGCTTTCCCAGAGGTGAAATTTCTCAAAGGTTAACATGTAATTAAAGCAGAAAATTTATTATACTGGATAGAATTGTAAAAAACCAAACACAGAATATATGTTCAAATTACTTTGGAATAGATATTTCCATTATATCTCCAGCAAAGTATGTTCAATAAATCACAGCATTTGTGATTAGTTATTTCCATGAAGCATGCTCACCGTATCAAATATTCATGAGCTGATGACACAAGGCAGAAATTTATGAAATATAGGAGATAATTGAGTTCCTGTCCAATTAATCCATCATTGTTTTAGCAACAATAACATTCTATATAGTCTTTTCAACTTGTAAGTAATGTGTCTGTTTTAACAGGCGCACAACAAGATTTCACAATGTGAAACATTGTGGACATCAATTCAATGCCTTGTGTTTGATGACTCAGGGAAGGCATGGTCTAGCTAAATCAGCTTGCACTAACAGATTTTTATCTCTGTGTTGCAAGATTGTTTCTCTTTGCAACCATCAATTTTTAAAATACCTTTCTTTAAGTCTGCATTTAGCTGCTGGTTGTGGGGGATACACATTTGTGTCTGTTTCTAAACAACCTCTGCACCTCTACCTCACAGCTTGCAACTTGGTGGGTTCTATCTCAGTTAAAATGTATTTAGATATCAGTAAGTTATTTTCATGGAGCCCTGCAATCTGACGGGTCACAACAGTGAGACTGAGACATGATTTAAATCTTGTTCAGAAGTGCTTTGAATCTTGTTCAGAAGTGCTTTAAATCTCCATGTGCCTCTAGACTGTCTATCAAAACTCTTAATAAAAAAAAGCAAGACAGAAAAATGACACATTATTTTCCTGTAAAAATAAGTGAAAAGTACATAAGCTCCTGTAAAATCTCAAGTCATTACTTAAAGGTTACCATGCCCAGCCTACTTTTATATACAGCTAAATGTCAATCAAAACAAACCAGTGCTAAAATTAACAATGCTTCCAAGTCTGAACTCCTTGCATTTACTGTTATCTACAGTGTGACATCATGCTGAGACTGCATGACATCCTGCCTTCTGCACCTGAAGGTCCTGCTTAGAATTCCTGGACCTATACACAGATCATGCTGAAGAAGCCAGGAGACAAGGGCAGAGATTGTCTGTGTCCTTTCCCCAGAAGCCGGGAAGATTCAAGTCTCAACGTCCAACAAGACAGAGTACCCTGAAAGCATTTGAGCACTGTCTGGACTGTGGCTAGCCCCCACAAGTGGGTAATCATAATTTGTGATTAAGTGCCTCTTTGTAATTCTCTACTGCCTTCTGCCATAGAGCAGAAAAAACTTGAGCCCATCTACTGGGCAAGCAGCATATTGAGCACAAGCGTCATCTGACCATGGGAATCTTCTCTTCCAGTTCAGTTAATGTTTATATATTTTGCTGCTTATTAGTAGGTCTAGCTATTATCCACAGAATGACCACGTAAGAATAGAAGTATTATTAAAATTAGTGGTCGGGGGTGGTGAGAGTTCTGAGTATCAAAATTAATAAACAATATTAATTTTGGAAAATATAATCTTGCATAAATTCATTTCCCCTCTGCAACACTATTTCCTTTGAAGGATATTCTGCAATGTAAAACCAAAACTGAAGAACTGAACAGTTAATAGGTAGCATTTCAAGAAACTTTGTTATACTTAAGGAGCACAAAAAATAAGATACTACTTTGAGCTATAAGTGTCAGCAGTGGCCATACTTAGACTGAAGACATTTCCTCCTATGTTCAATCTCATCTATTCAGCGAAACATTGCCTGATGCCAAAGATATTATCAGTGTTGTAATCTATGTAAAATTGGTGTCTAGCTTTGTCATGGACACCAATGTAAATCAGCCAAAACAAACAAGTAGAGCTATCCATTCAGACGACAGATAATATAACAATCATTCTGACATCAAACCTCATAACAGCAGGAACTTCAAACACCATAAGATGAAGACAACAGATGACAGCCTCTACTTTGTCCAGAAAATACCTCTTTTAAAGCCCAGTATAAGGCTTTTCTTTTCTCTCTCTCCCTTCCCTCCGCCCTCTCTTTCTTTTTCTCTCCCACTCCTTGCTTCTGACTCTTAAGATTAATGTTCTCTAATCTCATTTGATGGTGTAATCCTTTGAGATCAGTAAGTGGAATACAGCTTCAGCAGTTTGCAACCATACTTAGCACTCAGGTACAAAATGAATATTTACATGAATATGGCCTGTTCAAGCCTTTCATTTTGCACTCTTTGAACAGTGACCTCCACTGCCATTTTACTATATTACCACATTTAATATTTACCACGTTACTGGTTTCATTATTTTGTTACAATTGGCTACTAGAAGTTTTTAAAAGCATGTGCATTTATTGTTTTGTAGCATCTGTCAATTTTTGTGAGAAGATGAGTTTCCATCTCTATCAACAAAACAATTTTGCATGTGCAAACTACTTATCAAGTGAGTTCCTTCACATGAGTGTGAACAAAGATTCTCTAGAAACAGCTGTCTGGTTTCTTAGTTTAGAATTAACCCAGCTGAATGACATTTTCTTGTGGGAAGCTGTTTCAGTATTTTACAGAAAATCTGTATGAAATTTTTACTGGTTCATATTTGAGGGAATTCCCATTTAAAAACCTCAAGAAGATAGGACTCACTGCTGAGAAGTGCCATTGCTGTTACATTTAAGTATGCAACCATTTCAGTAGGATAACGATCACTTATTTATAGAAGTGGAGAGACACCTCTGGTCTAAAGGGGGCCTTGGCTATTTTGTCACATGCTTCCCACTCATCAAATAGAATAAACCATGCAAAATTTGGAAGACCAAGGCAGTTAGTACACCCTTAGGTAACTATTCTGCTCCAGATGTGTTTGCTTTGATAAATAATCCAAATAATCATGGTGTTTTTAAGTGCTAATTATACAAGAAGATAAAATCAATGCACAATCTGCCAGTTTAAGTTGAACCAAGTGGAATATCTGCATACAGAACACTTTAATACACAAACTAGTCGGTGTTCTTTTTTATAATTAGTGGCTAGGGTAAGTTTTTTGTTAGAGATAGATTGAGGTTCCAGTTTGAATAGCTTTTTTTTCATCTGAAACATAGAAATAAAAACCTAGGAGAAAAACACTCCTTAGTCATTCTAACACATTAACTTATTATCCATAGTGATGCAGTAATAATAGTGATAGAATTAACAATTAATGTTATAATATAAATCTGCTACTTAAATCTTGATCTTTGTACTTGCTAAAAGCAACATTACCATCTCTTGAGCTCAATAATTTATGTAACTACATCATCTAAACAAAGCATAATATTTACATTGATTACAAGTGAAATTATAAATTATCCTCTATGCATCAACCAGACTGAAAAATGACAGGCAAGTATGACAGGTAAACACTACCCATGGTGAATATTTACAGTGAAGTACTCATAAGCACCAGGAGTATGCCTGAATTCCTGAGAATGCTGTTGAGATTCTTTTCAGAAGTTGTCACAGTGAATTCCTCCCCACCACAACATTCATAAACAGCTGCTTAGATTATAATTACAATTATGATTTATGTGGATTGTCTCAGTTCTCTAATTCATAAAACTGAATATTCTAGTGACAAGTGTAAAATGTGTAGGTAACTATTAGCCTCCTTGGCATACTTAATACTCTATGCTGTGCCTAACACCATTAATATCCATATAAACCCTTTCAGGTCCTACCATTTAAAATATTCCAAATTTCTTTCTGATACAGGCATTTTTCCCTTGCTGCTAGCAATTCCCAGCAAGGGTCTTTAAGTCCTGGTCCCTCTTATCCTTTCATCTTTCTCATATCAACAAAGAGGTAAAGCGGCTTTCCAAGAAGAGGTACTTAGCTGGTGTATAACCCTAACTATGTGCTTTGTGCAATAAGATCTTTGACTTCCACAGCTTTTACTACACATCATCTTTTATTGCAGTTCCCAAGTTTTTTTTAAATTAGAATTTTTATCTGAACTCTTCACTCTTAGTACAACCCGAACCATCTCAGCACATAAAAAAAATGGTTGTCTTCTTCCTGTAGCAAGATAATTCTGCTCTCCTGCACCACTCTTCTTCACTGTTCCTTGAAACTCTGAATAGAAAACCAGCTCTGTAGTTTTGCATCAGCATCTTCAGTTACTGAAGCTGTTATTGGTAGTTAGTGTCAACATAAATAATGCAGTTTAGTGTTTGAGAACATGTCTTTTTAACAGCTGGCTGTATCCCAGTGTTACCATTTACTACTGGTCACAAAGCTTTCCTCATTTGGAGGTGCCGCTGGTTGCCTTTTCCTGCCCAGTCTTACGACAATACTGTTTGACAACATGAGAAACACTATGCTAGTTCATATGGATTTATAAATTCAATTTCTGCCTATGGAGACTAACTTGTTTTTATTATAGGAAGCATAACTGACTGTTCCTCATCACCAGCAGAAGCATTTACCTGACTCAATACAAGCAGTGCTGTTAATGCCATATAGGTTTTATAGTGCACAGCAGTGCCTTTAAGCAGTAAATGTGGCATCTTCCTTCTGCATTGTTTGTGGGGAAAATTGATTGTGCTGCCCTGTGTCAAACCACACGTTCAAAAGTGCAAGATCTAAACACATTTTAATGACTGTACCTTTCACCTGCTCACTTGGTTGCTATAAATATTCCCAAATAATTTCTCTCTGAAGAAACAGGCCTCTGAGCATCCTTTTCAATACACTATTAATTCTGTAAACTTCCCTAGTTCTGAATCAGTACCCAGTTCGGAAGCACTTGTGAAACTTCTTATCCAATGTGAATGAAAGTTACATGCACAGCACTTGGTCCTCATTCTGTTTTACTTGCAGATCTATACGGGGAAGACTTTATATTAAAAGTCACTCTCAGAACAGCTTCTATTTTTAAAAAAATGGGGTTTTAAATATTATTTTTTCAATCTCTAGCACTTTATTTGTTCAAGCATCCTAAATCAAGTTCCTCCTGTCATTGAACTTGTCTGCTGGGTCATCCCCTTTGGTAACATTACATCAGAAATCACAGAATGGCGTAGGTTGGAAAGGATCTTAGTGATCACCCACTGCAAACCTCCCTGCCATAGGCAGGGATGCCTCTCAACTAGACTGGGCTGCTTAAGGCCTCACCCTACCTGGCCTTGAACAGCCACAGGAAGGAGGCATTCACAACCTCCCTGGACAGTCTATTCCAGAGTCTCTCCACTTTCCTATGGGAGTGATATTTAAAAAACAAATTAACTCCAAAGCTATCATAGACAAACATTTAAAAAGTTCAATAATAGGGTGGTTGCTTGAAAAAAACATTATGAGTGGAATTTAAGATTAATTTTCATTTCAAAACTGAAACAATTAGACATGAAAAAAATATTCCAAGATCTGCCTTTAGGTTTAACATCTTCAGTAAACACTCAAACAAGACCTCCCTACTAAGAAAAGATTGTTGGTTTAAATTTTGTATTCATTAAATAGGATTCAAAAGTCTTTACAGACACACTACTGCATATGAAAATGCTAAGACCTTAACGCTCATGTGTGCAAATACATCTCACTGTCAGCATTGGTAGGTCATTGGTCAAGAAAAAATAAAAATAAATAGGATTTTATAGGCAGACTGCTTCCTTCTAATAAGTGGCCTTTCGAGCTGAGAGGCCAGACTCTTGATCACACTCCTGAACTGATATCAGATAAGTCTTATCGCTTAAAGATGATGCACAGTTCCAAGTAAAAAGCTGTGCTTGCATTGTATTTCTGTGTGAAGTTTCTCAAAAATCCATCTGCGACTTTGCTGACAGAAAGATGGGAGGAAAAAAGCAACCAAAGCAACCAACAAAAATCAAACAAACCAAACTAAAAAAAAAAAAGCAGCTTGTGCTATGCTTTACAGAATCATGAGTCTGATGTGCTTAACAGATTCTGTTACATATATCAAATTACACATGCACAGGTAAATTTTTCAGTAGAGTGACCTTCTGAATTTCTTACACATTCTAGAGCAGTGTTAAAAATATATCTAACATTTGAAATTCAGTTGGTTATGATCATGAGTCAGCAGCTGTATAATACCTGAAAATGTAATAGCAAGTAGGATCTTAACTGGTTGATTTACTGAACCTTTACAAATGTCTAGAAATTATTCAATTAACTCTGTGCTAGATGCAGTAGCATATAATTTTTGGTAGATTAAAACAATTAATTGTATTATATTAATTGGTTTTGTTTTGAAGAGAGAGGTGCTTTTTTAGGTTAACCTGCAGGGTAACATGCAAAATGCCATTCTAAAATAAATTCTGGGAACATCATCTTCTTGAAAGAAGAATGAGAAAGGAGAGAACATAGCTTGCCCACAAGCTACAATGTTGTTGTACAATCCAAGCATCTAAGAAGTGCAAAGAGCTTCTGCCCACATGTGTTTCACACTTTCAGAACTCTAACTGCAAAAGAGTAAAAAACAACTGATTTTTTTTCCTCAAGGAAATTATTCATTCCCTGTCCACTTATGACACAAGGGCCTTTAACAGCAATTTAACACCCTGCTAATTTTAAATTTTCTTCTTAAGTACCTCTCCCTCATTCACCTTAAGCTGACTTCAGTGAAAGGTTTCTTCACTATACTTGATTCTACTTGCATGAAAATGCACTGTTTCACAAGAACTCCAAACCAATTTATGCTTCGGTACATTTCTATGGAGTATCCACAGGGTAACAATTAATGCTGGCTGAGACACTGTAAAGGTCTCTCTGCTTCAGGAAAAAACTCAAGCATGTACAAATGTAAAGAATATACCTGCTCATGATGGTCCCCCAGAAAAGTCTTCACAAAATCTATCAGGTTGGAAGAGATCTCTAGGATGGAGTCCAACCTATCACCTAAGCCTTCCAACTAAACCATGGCACTAAGTGCCTCATCCAGTCTTCTCCTGAACACCTCCAGGGATGGTGTCTCCATCACCTCCCCGGGCAGCCCATTCCAGTGCTAATCACTCTTTCCGTGAAGAATTTCTTCCTAATATCCAGCCTAAACCTGCCCTGCTGAAGTTTGAGACTATGTCCTACAGTCATACTTCTGATCTGCTTCATCTCCTCTACTAAACAGCACAAATAGAATTTTTTTAATGTATTTTATTTTCACAATATTAATCAACCCATGGATAACTGTGAACATGCATTATCTGAATGTCACATCAGTCCTCAATTTCTTCAGGCAATTTTCAAGTAATATTTTGTTCTTTATACTTCGAGGTATTCTCATCATCCTTCTGTGATTCCAGATATCATACATCTGAATTTTCTCCCACCACGTAAACATGCTCCATAACCTTTACACACTGCTCTTCAGTCTAAGACCCCTCCTTTGTCAATGGTTGCGCTTACCTGTATTATAAATTCTCCACAGATACTTGTAACAGAGTTTTTTCCTACAGACTCCTTATTGCAACGTTTGCTTCTAACCCCTATTCTCATAAGATGGAAGAGCTCAGTCACAATCAGCTCTCAATTATCCAGTAAAGCTGCATGGCAGTGTTTAAGGTCATACCTTGAACAGCTGGCAAACTAATTCATTTGATTTAACTGCTATTAATATCATACCCTGTGAAGTGACTTCTGAACATTTCTCTATCCTATTGGCTCAGATGTAGATGAGAAATCACATAAACAACAGTGTCTGAACAGAAGGCTACATTTTGTTTACAGTTATATATAGAGACTTCTACAAAGCTATATGACTTCACATGCTTAGACACACTGTTCCTATTCTATTTAAACAGTTTCAAACCCTTTAGGCCAGTTAGAGTCTGCATATATTGGACACTAATTAGACATGCCATAATTATGTTTGCCTGTGCCTTTCTGTTTATTCAACCTATGGAATGCAGTTCTAGAGTTATGTAAACAAAAAGCAGGTATACTCTACATCCCATAAACAGTTATGCTTATTTGCATTGCTCTCAATGTAATGCATGCTTTGATGGTGCATTCTAGCCACGTACTGCAGCACACTCATTTCAGCAGCATGCCTGAGCAAAGAGAATACTAGACCATAAACAGAAGCACCTGTAGCTATCAGATTTGCTCTTTATCTTCAGCTCTTCACAAGACAGCTTTCTTTAGTTGTTCTGTCCCTGGCTGGAGGACAGGAGGGTTTCCTCTAACATCTAAAATGGGGCCAGGAGCAGAAGCTGGTCCTGCTTAGAGCCTATTTTGCAACACAGCTTCACTTCTGTGGTCCTAGTCCCTGGTACACGGACTTCATTTATGAGACATTTCCTTTACTGGAAAGATGGAAGAAGTACACTCTCATACTTCTGCCTGGTGATTCATGTTATTTTCTATTTATAAATCTGATTTTGGTTCTATAAATAATGATAAAACTTCAACAAGAAAAGGAACCCTGAAACAAAAATGTAACGAAGGCAAACAACCAAGGAAAGGATAATTGAATTTTTCTTAGGCTATGCTAATCTGTGGACTATAAATGCTGTCTAGTTACACTTGAATACTGTTAATTTGCATGTAGCTGGGAGCACTGGCATGAACTATTAACATATTAGATCAGGACTCCTGACATTAAGCGCTCCATCAGAGATCTAGCATTTCATACTGGAATTAGTTGACTTGCCATACTAAGGCACATGAAACTACACTTCTACAACAATGAATCTGAGGAATCATAGAATGGTTTGGGTTGGAAGGGAATTCCAAAGGTCATACAATCGAACACCCCTGAAGTCAGCAGGGATAGCTGGAGGAGCTGAGGTCATCAATGGACTTGTGCATGCAGAACTCACTCTAGCCATGATACTTCAGGGAGGGAACTCTGTGCCTGTGGGCCAGTGAGTTGATGAGAAGACAGGGCATAGGTGACCAGGTACCTCCCAGTGGGTGCAGGAGCTCCCACATGGCCAAGGGTGCCATGTGCTGTCATGGGAACTGTGCTCCTGTGCAAACTGAGATCAGGGTCAGGAGTTGAGGCAGATGTCCACTTGCCCTTCTCGCTGCTCTTAAAGCATTGCCCGAGAGCTGGAACGGTCACAGGAGGACATGGAGCAGCCAAACACATAGGTGAGGCCTTCTGAGCCATATAATTTATCAAAAATCATGTGTGCAAGTATTTGATCAAATGTTTCAAGTAAGCAGAAGCTAACTACAAGCTATATATGCAATAGCTGTTTATGCCTTGCTTGCTGAAAATAATCATTCAGACATTGGTATTCAGACAGCAAAGTGCTTGTCAAGATCAAAATGCTAATCACTGCTTGCTGAGAAATTCAGTTGCTCGCAGCTGTAGTGAAAGCAACATGTAGCTAGAAGCAGCTGCAGCATATTACCACTATCTAGCCTTAGCTGAAGCAGAATTCCTTTGCAAGTCTATCAGCAAATGGTTACCAGTGAGTCCTGGTAAACTTACAGATCTTGTGACTACAGGGCTTGCTTCAAACATAAAAGTATCAGAAGGCTCCTAATTCCTCAATCAGAATGCCATCTTTTCAGGCAGAAAAATAAATTCATTCTCTGGGGTTCCTACTCTCTTTGAACAAAGGATTTGCTCATTGAATCCAGGAAGTTGTGTTATTCAATTACATTAAGACACTACAGTAAGTTACACATGGGTAAATTCTCACATCTGTTTTTCTTACTAATACCATTTCAGTAAAAGAGATACACTGCATTTCTTTCGATTGGTGAATACTTTATCTTGTTGAGACCTTTTGAAGAGGAGCAAAGTTGAAGGATGAAATTAGTAAGAAATATGATTAAAGAACAAGCCTGGACACAACCACTGTTTTAGAGTTAGCCTGAAATCAGATTTGTGTGTAACAATCCTTGCTTCAGCCCCAGAGGCTTTAATCAACTTTCACACCATCACTAGAGTCTACTCACAGGTACTTGGTTTCACAATAGGTGCCCAGACCACCAGTGCACTCGACAAACAAAACTGCTACATACAGCCTTTGAACTACCATGCACACTGTAGCTAGAACTGAGGTTCTGTATGTTGCTATGCAATTACAGATTAGCCTCTCAACATGCTGCACCGTTCTATCCAAATACTGACAATCCAGAGAAACTAGCTATATGCCACAAAAATATAAGAGCCTTTTAATTAGGGGTAGAAGCCTTTACAAGATACTATTTGGTAATGGAAAATGAAATATTTAACAAAAGACCAAATATCATCAGCGAGCTAACTAGATCTACCAGAGATACTACTTCCACCACCCTTTCTTTCTCCAAGTTCAGCAGCTGGCCATGAGAATTGTAAGGCTATGTTAATTCTCTAACCACAGGGAAGAGCCTTTCCATGTTTGGAAGCACATCATAAAAACAGTATCCTCAGAAAACAATCTTGTACTGAGAACCCTTTTAAAAACAAAGGAACAAACCCCAAAAACCTGTGTAGAAAGATTCTTTCTAGACCAGTCTCTGTCTCTACTTCAGAGTAGATATGCTTTGTTTGGTTCTAGCTTCTCAGGCACACAGTCTTCAATCTTTTATGTTTAATCCTCTTAATCTTCTACTATTTCAATTTACTTTCATCTTCTCCTGTTATCCTATTTTCTTGTAATGCATCTGATTCCAAGACTATGTCCATCAAACTACAATCTCTTAGTCTGATGATTCAGCTCACTGAGTTTTCGATGAGCCTTAAGTGAAATAGCAGTGACACTGGATAGACTACAAATGTTTCTAACATGTCTGTGTTCCTTCGTATCTTGGGAGCCTTCACATTGGATTATAACATGCTGTTATGACAGTAATTGGTGCGTAGAGGGATGACAGACTACTGATAGCTACAGAGAAAACCAAAACCTGAAAATATAAACATTTCTATTCTTCCAAGATTAAAACAGCACTGACATCACAACCACCT
This sequence comes from Pogoniulus pusillus, assembly GCF_015220805.1. NCBI lineage: Eukaryota > Metazoa > Chordata > Aves > Piciformes > Lybiidae > Pogoniulus > Pogoniulus pusillus. Next base: position 3,429,553 of record NC_087283.1, on the reverse strand, counting down.
AAGTGGTAGATACAGAACTTTGAAGTCCAAAGCTGAATTTCAGACTCTACATATCATCTTGGTGACTTCAACAAGTCACTCCGCTTCTGTTTCTTTCTATTCATGAAATGAGGATAATCACAGCCCTTTAAGATCTATGGGGGATGTTACCACGTCAGAGCTATGGGATACAATACCAATTATCACTATTAATACCACAGAAATCAGAATTAACCTCTATCATCCAACTTCTGCTACCAACCAAAAAGTATGCAAGGAACTACTGGTATGCATTTGCCAACATTATGCCCCTGTATTTCTAGTCAGTCTTATATGCACAAGATCAGAGTAACCAAGAACACATTTGATGATAGTTAGTAAACATTTTTATTGCTGTTTCTTCTCTTCTTCTGCCTTTTTTCCCCCTTGTCTTTGCTTTTATCCCCCCCGACCCCCCCCCCCCCCCCCCCCCCCCCATTCTCATTTGAAATACTAAATGTGATGGCTTTGTCTATGTAAAACACTTAATTTCCAGGAATATTCTATTCACCCTACTTGGTTGTTTAAGGCTGTTGCTTTAATTAATGGAAAAGCTTGCTTTAAGCTGCCCAGTTACGCTAGCTGACAGATTTTATACCATGCTTATTAATTCTTGACAACAAATAGCTTCTTTGGGACTGCTTTTTACCAAAAGATTCTAGAAGGTCTGTAAATGCACTTAGACAAACACCTTTCATGAAGAGAAAAAATAAAGTTAAAATAGTAAAATTAACTATTTTTCTGGGGTTTTGTTTGCTCAGTTTGTTTTTTTGGTGTTTGTTTTTTTTTTTTTTAATATTAATTGGATCCATACAGAATTCTAAAATTGTAAGAACATACTGCATTACATGTGGAAAAAAAACAAATTACACTAATTTTGTTCCTAAAAGCAGAATCTGCCAAACGTTTACTTCAAGGCTATGGTACTGTTTGTCTGCCCACTGCCTCTCCCTTTCCAAACATTAAAACCAGGACAAAAGAATGGGACTGAGATAGGGTAGCCTGGACGTTCAGGCTGTTTGTATTTCTTTGATATAACTCTTCAGCTACAGTTATTAACAAAACCTATACCTCCGTGAGTACAGCCTCAAGAATTCAAGTGTACATTTTGAGTAGTTCTTAATACACAAGTTCCAGTGAACTCAGTTCAGTAATAGCATTCAGATGTACTCTTCTGTCCCAGTACTCTATGTTTAATTACCATTTTATATGCTACATTCCACCAATCTATTTAAAGGCTTCACACTTGCAAAGAAATTTAAGAGAAATTTGTATACAAAAGTCTCTAAATATTGGGTTCCTAACTTCAACAAAATTTGAACAGAATTTTATCCTTATAGATTTCATACATTAAAGTTATTCTCATAAAAGTATTATAGTATCAAATATTCCATCACTAATTTTCAACATTGGTTTCAGAAGAATCTTATCTTGTACATCTTAGAAGAAATTTCAATTAATCACTGCATACATTTAGCAATATACAATAATTAGATGCATTATGTTTTTCCCAAGGGGTTTCACTGACCCTATCATATCTTGAGCACTGTGTTTTTCAAAGGGATCCCACAATGAAGTAAGTCATAACATGTCAAAGAAAGTTCAAATATTGTCTATTATGTCCATAAAATGTGTCTAGTAAGTATGATTGAAATCAAGACCATTTTAACACAATTTCTGTGGAGAATACAGAGTATATTCTCAACATCAGTATTGCATTTTATTTGGCATTGCACATAAAACTCAAGACTCAGACTAACATATTGTTCTGACAACAAGCAATATTTTTGAATAATCAGATCCTGAGCACCATTCTGAGCTGACTGAAGAGTAATAAGTCGCAGAAGAATTGCTCTGTGTTGAATACTATAAAATTTGTAACTCGTTCTGTGAAGGTGAAATCTCTTGGCTTCCATCTCCTGGTTACATAGAGATGTGATGATTTTATTACTTTTTTTTTTTTTTTAATTTTAAGTTAGCACTGGTTTAGAACAGTGAAACTTCTTATGACAAAGCCAACAAGCAATTCCAACAAATGGGTTCTAAACCAAACTGAAATGGAAGTTTTGATGCTGTGTAGAGTTTCAGACTATGCAAGTCACCACTTAAACTTCAGTTTCAGGCAAAGAGTGACTTTAGCACTGGAGATTTCCCAAATGTTCTTGCAAAGCAAGAAGATAGAGTTTACCTACAATCTTGAACCCAACTGTCAACTAGCAGTACTATTCGCAGACATGAGGACATCAGAGCTGTAGGCTTGATGAGAGCCTACCTTAAGAATCAATGGTTGCCTTCTGTCCTGTCAGCCAAGTAAGATGTATGATGCTGAAACTACTTTTAAGGAATAGCATGCCATTTGCAACCATCATCTTGGAATTATAGACAAGATCCTTCCCTGCATCCAAGCCACTAGTGTCAAGGACGATCAAAGACAGCACTCAGAAGGATAAACAGAACCCTCAGAAGTCTGACAAATACTTCTTTCTCTAAATATTTTGCTGCTTAAACTTCAGTAAAAAATAGTTGAGGCTTTGAAACCAGTCTTTTTTTTTTAAAAAGCATCCTTTTTGCATGATTGACTCACAGAATGTAAATTCTCTTCCAAAGAAACACAAGGAGACAGGACCCTGTTACACACAGCTGAGAGGTTAAGTATGAACAATCTTATCTTTTGTGGTAAAAGAAATTTTTGTTCACATCTATTTGCCAGTTCTGCATGTTTTAAGTGTACACAAAGCATGTTCAAGTGTATAGAAAAGATAAGTGTAAGGCTATCATCAGCTAGTGACCCTAAAAGGGTAGACATTCTCTCATATACTTATCACTTTTCAAGTATGCCTTTACAGCTCACTCAATGAAAAGTACTTGAAGAAAGTTACAGCTATAAAAAAACAAGGCAGTGGGAGCAATTTTCAGAATCCAGGAATTTGTAACTTAGACTTGTAATAAAGGCAAAACTATCTGCCTTTGTGGCAAGGTTAGAAAATCAAGGAAAATTAAACTTTCCCTGCAAACAAAAGGAAATGCCAGTAGATAAGTGAAATACTGCTTTGTATTTTTCACATATACATGTCAAGATGTGTTTAACGTCCACACTGGAAGAGGATTATATTATGGCTTCTAGCTGTATGAAGAGAAACACAGGTCTCATCTTCCTATTCACCATCATAGCAACTGTTTTCACAGGCCGTATCTGTCCACAGGGACAAATATTGTTGGTGATTACTGTAGCCCCTAAGAACCTATTCCCAGCCTTCTCCTACATTGGCCAAACCCTTGCAGAATGAGCCTGAGGGGGATTCTTAGTTGATAACCCCACACTAACATAATTCTTTACCCTGCATTTCCTCCTTCTGTTTATTATTGCATGCCTCAACCCAATTCACTTCAACTTCCTCCATGAATTAAGCTTAAAAATGGCATCTAGCTTCCAACAAAAGTAAAAAAAACTTAGTGACTATAGCGATAGCTTTGCAAGAAAGTCAAAGAAAAACACACATTTCATTGAAAAACTTCATCAGATTGCAATTTTTCATTCAGAAGTACTTTATAGCCATAAGCAGCAGAGTACCCATGGAAACACAGGCAGATGATACTTCAGACAAAATAGCTGTGAAAACACATAAAGAGCAACATTATCAAGAACCACAATGAAATCGCTATACTGAAAGATGCACTTGATCAGTCTAGAATTCAGAATGTCACATTCAGTTCTCCTGGCACGGCACAAGCTTTCTCTGTAGTTTTCCAGAAATAATCTGGCACCATGCTTTTAAGCTGTTGCTTTAAGCCTTTTTATGTTTGAATATATGAATAATGTATCTCAGAATGTGGTTGATTTCAAGATTCCCATGTTTATTATGTCTTTTCCCAATTCCATAATTTGGAAAGATAGACTATTGTTCCAATTTTACATATTGTACTATGATATCATAGAGCACAGAACTACTTGGGGTGACATTTTATTTAACCAAACATTAGCAAGAAAAAAAAAAAAAAAGGCAAACCAAACAGTGCTGTTATGTTTCAGTGCTGGCACATGTAGTGATAGTTGCTGTAAACAGACCTAAACTGATGAATATATTGCATCATGCAGGACTTTTCGCCTAACCTCCCTGGAGAACACTTCACATTTTCAAGAGCTTGAGACAAATGCAGCTTGAAGGAGGGTCAAACTGGTCCTCAGGTGGAGAGATTCACTGCTCTTACTCGAAGGACCCAATCTAAAAACTATATAAAGGACAGTGCATTATCACCTTGAAGTGACTCCTAGCTTTTTATACCCAAAATATGAAAAGAGGTCATCCTGCAAGATGTTGAAGATACATTTTCAACATTTTCCTATATGTAATCCTGGCTTCCTTGCTATCAACACAGACACAACTGTTAAACCTGCTTAGACGCAACACCAGTGGCCTCTAGTTGGACACACTTGTCAATGATAACCTGAAATACTTTTTAGCTCTGGAGATGAGCTGTTCTGTAGCACTGTCTTTATTTACATCACACTGTCACGTATCCCGCATTCACCATCGAGTCCTCTTTATCAGAAACAGTATCGTATGTCTCTCAGAGGCAAGCCATTAATTTAAACACATTATAATTGCAAGTGTATTCACATGCCCATCAGGCGACTGGTATGCTCCTCAAGACAGTGACTCTGCAATTGTGTGACTGTATGCAAGCTAGCTATGTTATTCACAACTTCTGATTCTTCATCAGATGCCAAACAAAACCACAAAGAACTGCAGCAATGTTCTGCTTTTGTAACATTCCTAGTGGTAAAAAAACCTCCTGAAGTAAATAAAGATCACTCTAACAAAGCATGTTCTACTTAAACATTCAAGACAGCTACCCTGAAAATGAGAGCAAGTCAGTGTGAGCTGCTGGTCTTCCTTTGTGTGCTATTAGGCAGCCACTGAAAGCCAAGTCAGATTTAATGCAACATCAGTTAAACGCAAAAACACAGACCAACAGGGAAGGAAGGAGAATGAGTTCCTATTGCAGCGCAATGATTTGAACTTGTTAGCAATAAAACATGGGTGCACATTATATTCAATATTAATTGCATTTTTATGCATTTACAAGCACATATTTAGACAAAAGAGAAACAGGGATCCTGGACTGAATTCAATGAGATTTCCCAACATGAATCCTCTTCTCCTGTGTGATTATAACAAGAATTAACTTATCTATGAATTATCTTACAAATACCATGCCTTAAACTAGCAAATTATTTACAAGACACTTTAAATTATGAATATAAACATTTCTTCTACTCTTTCATTTGTCATCTATTTTTGACTATAACTTTTCCAGATTGCTGCCATGTGATACGTGGAATAAATATTAATATACAAAGAGATGTATGCAGGCTTTTCTGTGCATGAACAGACACACGTGTGTGACTGCATGCACATACACAAATGTGGGGAAAATTATTTCTTTTTCTCTGGGGAAAATAGATAGGATTTTTTATATTTTTCCAACTGGCACTGATCAGAGCATAGAAAAAGAAATAAAATCACTGGCAGTCTATCTGATAGATCTATGCCAAACATGGATATGAGCAGGATGAACTCCATGTGCTTCTCACCTTATGACAATATTTAGATATAATTTTTTCACAAGCTTTATTTTTGCCCCTGCCATTCCACGTAAAATTCACATTTACTCATGTGTTTGAACATACCACTGCAATAAAGACAGTGTCTGAAAATTCTGAGTAGAATTACTGCTCTGCATTGATATTTGCTCATGTTAGATTGTGCCAATGTTATGGAATGCTGAATATATTTACTGTGACAAGTGATCTAGTCACAAAGCTAAATCTCTAGGGAATGATGATTTTGCCCATCTGTCCAGAACTAGAAACTAGACTGCATGCTTATGCCACAATATTTCATTTTCTATGTGTTAGTTTGAGCTTGCAAAAGTTGAATATCACATGCCACAGAGAACCAAAAAAACAAACAAACTACCTGGGATACTGTTCAGAGTCACAGATATATAAAACACACAAAGTCACAGACAAAGAAAGGTCACAGATAAAGAAGATGCACAAAATAGCTGCAATAATGACATACTACTCTGGTCATCATTTATTGACAGAGCTGTTCAGCATACTGTATACAGTAAGTGAGAAGACTTAATGAGGATACTGAATAATAAATCTCGGTTTAAACACAATTGGTTTGTTGTTTTAAATTACAAAAGGTAGCTTCTTCTACTGCAATCAATACTGACAGATGTATATTTCAGCTGGAACTCAACATGAGCTGCAGAAAGTTCTGTTGATGAATATTCTGATTATTTCCAGACAGAACATTTGAGGTAACTTTGCTTGATTAATCAGGAAACATCTAATAAGTAAAAAAAAAATGTCAGTTTTACTTTTGCAGACACATGTTCCTGTGCATCAGCCAATGCCTTGGCCTCTGTGCCCAGCTCCAGGTATGGCTTGGGATGAAAGCTTAGCCATCCTCAAAACCATATCAGCTCTCCCACACACCCCCAGGTCTCAGTACAATTCTGTTTGGAGTGATGTGAAAAGGGTTAGATCAACAGATGGATTTGATGATCCTGAATGGAAGTGGTTCTGTGGAAGTAAAGGACCTCGATCTAGCTGTCTTGGGAAATAATAAGAATGGGGGGAAAAAGTCTCTTGCAAGCTGTCTGAACCCCAATTCTAAACAAATGGTTAAATTATGAGATACTATGAGCAAGGTTAAAATTTGACAGGATAATTTGCAGAGCACACAATAATGTTCTTGAGATAAGGAATTAAAAAACCCCAAACCTGTTGCAAGTAGAGTAACTGTTGTATGCTTTGCACTTAACATGTGTAACCTTAGAATCACACACATTAATATTCAAACAATGAGGTTTGCAAAATATCTGAGGCCTTACACATCCTACAGTCTTTCTGAGGTCTCCCTGGGGACATACACCCTTGGTATCAAGGTTATGAACATACTGCTAATAGCACAAAACAGGATTATCTTGCTCATTCTCTTCCCATCAGACAAATATACACAGGGGCATATATGTAATCCTTGCAAAACTGTCTGGCTCCTGTATCAGCTAATTTAACCTTCCCTACATCTCAAACATTACCTGGCAGCAAGAAAAGTAACAGATCTGTCTGGCATTTTTGTTTTCATCTCTGTATGTCTAAAATAACTTTTCATATTCCTAAACTAGGAAAAAATAGAACATTATTCTGCAAATACATGTCCATTAGTATTTTATTGTGAAGATAAATACTGAATCCTCTAACAGACCAAAAGTGCTTCAAGTAATTCAATTTTGAAGAAGGTCTTAATAATATATGTAGGCACACTTTACCTGTAGTACCAGTAATATTGATCTCACACCATTAAGGTTTGCAGCATTTTTAAAACCCATTACCTTCCTGCATATTAGCTCTCACTAGCAGAAAGGACATCACTTGTGCTGTTAACTTCTGGCAGACATCAACACAAAAAGGTAATTCTACCTGCTAGAGTGTCTGCCTGACTGCTTGATAATGTCAATCAATAAGCCAAATCACTTTCTTACAGTTATCATAACACAAGATGTCTGTTACGAATTCGAATATAAAAGGTGCATTTCTGTATTCAAAATACTAATGAGCTTTAAAATACTTAGCCATACATTTACTCACATATCCTTCATGAATACCTGCAGATACACTCCTAATGTACTACTTTTTATACCTTATTTATAACAGTGGCTAGATGCACGAGAATGGATTTACAACATTGACGGACAGTGCATACAGCAGGGTCATCACAGACACTACTGAATCATAAACAGAAAGACCTGTCAGGTTTCAGATAAAGCTAGCACTTGATGATGATTAATTATTTACTAAGTGTTCCTGTTGAACCATTAGGGAAATCCTTTCTCCTTCCTTCACCATCCATTCAACTCAAGAGAACATTATATGCCTATTTTAAAACATAGAGCAAAAGACAGCACCTTTTTCAGAACAACAAAAATAATGGAAGTAAACATGAGGGTACCAGCTAGGGACAAGTCTGTGGTAGAAATCTGAAAGGGTTGGGATTTTCATCAGCAATATCAAAATTGGTCAGAATGCATCCTGTAGAAGGTTATAATCAGATCACCAAAGGGACTGAGTGGGTGTAGAAGTATTGAGAAGGTACTTGTAAAAAAGTAAGTTTTAGAGGCATTGCTGTACCTCCAGTATCAAAGTTCTTCCTCTGAATTCTTACGATTTTCAAGCAATGCTGTAAGAAAAGCAAGTCTATCTTAGCTCTCAAAATTAAAAGATCACTAGGCTGATCTAGGGGAAAATGTCCCTGCCCCCGGCAGTGCGGGTGCAACTAGATGATACTGACAATTCTGTGAATAGTCAGTATTGCTTATACCATGGAATTTTGTGCCCTGCCTACCCATTGTTCAAAAGCATTCCTGTTCTACTCCACCAGCTCACTAGTGAAATCCGAGCTGTGCAGGTGGTTCCCTAAAGCTGTCAAAACTCTAAGAAACTCAGTTCCACTATCAGTTTGCCGGGGTGTCCAACTGAAATACAAACAATTCAACTGTGAAACATGATTCCAGGTTCACAAAACATTTGTTGCACTAGCTATGGAGCCCAGAGTGGTTTGGACACGCTCAGCTCAAGCCTTTTATCAAAAGCTGGTGTTAACAAAAATATTTAATCAAAAAGAAACATGGAATTTACTCAAATACAGAAGATGGTTTTGAAAGTGAATAGGTAATTTGTTATTCTTCAAAGATAAAACCTAGTTTTAAGTAGGATACAAATTTCCTTAACTATAGTAAAACTAACACACCTCAAAATCACAGCAGGAAACTTTCAAGCTGTGCTGGGATAGGGTATACCCAGTTCCACTAAGAACTGAAATACCTTTAAAACAAACAGGCATGTAGCGTACAATATCATATTGCCTGAACCCACCACATTGTTGTCACTTGCTAATTTAATTGTTGATAATTGTTTAAAAAAATAAAGACCATGGCATTCATAATCTTTTAATATCATAATCGAATAATTCATAATATTTCTAAGATTTTACATATATCAGTGATTTATATATTCCATGTGCGGATTTCGAGGCACTCTATTCCTCAATTAGACCTGTCAAGCAGACAGTTTCACCTACCAATCTCCCCAGTGAAAAAAGCTCTGAAAATCCCCAAACTCTACAAATAAAAACAAACAGAGCTGAGACAAATCTGCTCCTCCATCTAAGACACTGAAGCTATGGAGACTTACCCCAAAATAAGACTAGCTGCACATGTCTAATACATACATATAGGTAGTGTTTGTATGGCAGGGCAACATACACATTATTCACAATATAGTTCTAACAAACATTCCATTTGAATCCAAAAACATATAGTTTAAGGATTAAATTTCCATTATTAAAAATCATGCATTGGCCCTATTTTTTCTAAATTTTGAAGTCATATAATGAAAAATCATGAAAAACAAAAATAATGAGGAGGATTCTGGGGTACAGTAAACTGCAGACTTTAGAAAACCGTAGTTCCTTAGAAATTCACTTACAAAAATTCACACACACACACATCAACTCACTAATAATGTCCTTAAAATATGTAAAGTTTCAAAATTGGAATTATATATAGCAAGTTACACAGAGAACTGTTTTTCCATTTGATTTTTGTATGCTACAAGGCTCTACCTAGTGCCATAATGACCCTAGAAGGCATTTTCAGATACTTGCTTTCAGATCTCATTTGGAATGGCAAAATTCACAGTACAGGTGCACTTTTCACCCTAAGATCCACTGAGACTTGGCAGTGCCATGCAAGTGTGACAGTCTTATTCTAAACAGACAGTTTCAGAAAACAACAGTTACTGATCACCTATTAATAAAATCCCTGCCTAATTGTTCTGCTAAAGGTACAGCCTATGACCCCTGGGAAAGATTTTCCAGCCCAATGCACCAGTCCATACTCAGCACATATCCAAGCAATACAAGATCTTCAAAGAAATTAACAAAAACAAACAAACAAAAAACCCAAACAAACAGAAAACAAAACAAAAAAATCAGCTGTGAATTCCTTATTAAAGGAACAGAAGTAATAAAAATATAAAAAGCTTCTGATTTTCATCCATTATGTTCATGAGACAAAAGCCACTGTTATTTCTGCTGCTTAATCTAAACATAAGGATAACCCTCAGGGAAAAGGTATGTTCTTTCACAAGATCGGGAGTAACAAGAGATTAGGCTTTTTAGAGAACCTGATCTAAAGTCTTCTAACTGTTGATGAATGCTTCTGTAAGCTTCAATGATTTTCCATCATGTCAGCCCGTAATTAATATCACCTTCCATGAAAAAAAGATGTAGGTTACTAGACATGCTTAAGTATAAAAATCAAAGCTGACTTGCACCAAGGGATTACTTGCTTCCACTCCCTCAGAGGTCAAAGGCACTTTCAGCTTTAGCAACAAGGTGCTCTGATTATCTAGTTTGTTAAATGCATAGGGGATATTTTTTTAAATATAATTAACATATGATTTCTGGCATCTAATTTACACGGTAAGATGCTTGTGTTTTGAATTTCTGAATTGCTTCCATGAGAGGTAGACTTTGATAAGTTTTTAATTAAACTGATAATATCACTTTAAAAGCAACAACACCTAGAGTATAAAGGACACAAGTAAGAACAGATTTTATAAGGCTTAGCAGCTTTATAAAGATTGCTTGCTTTGAGGAAAAAACTGCTTTTGTGAAAATGTATATTTGCCATCTGATTGCTTCTGAGGAACACTTAGAGAAGGTGAGCCACCTCTGGCTTTGGGAAGCACTGCGTGTTAGTGTTCCAACAATACCTTTCTGTTCTGTATTTCAAAACAGGAGGGCTGTAAACCTTTCCTAGTGAATTTAATAGCTCTGCATTTCATGCTCTCTGCTCCTCTCTGTGAGCTTTGCCTGTGTGTTAGGTTCTATGCTATAAAATGACATTTCTACTTAATTACATTGTACTTGCACTTTAACTACTACAATTACTTAGGATATATTGCTAACATCATAAGAGAGGGCCACTTTTAAACAAAAAAGGGTTCTAATCTGACTCACAAACACCAAAATTAGGCAGTACATCACCTGTTGAATGTTTTATGTGCAACCAAGGAAGCAAGCAACCAAATTGTTTCCAAAGACACAGATTGCCTGTAAATGAGGATAAAGGATCAGGAGAAGCTGAACATTCAGAAGTTTTGGAGACTTCTGGAAAAATCAGCAAGCAACTAGGAAGGCGAAAAACTGATGAGGCTCTGGCAAGTCTACCTAAATGGAAAGTGACTAAATTTAACAGTAGAACAGTACTGCATGGGAAAGAATATCAACCTCAGTTTGTAAAATCCTAGTGTAAAGTAGGTGTACCCATATTCATAACAAAGCTTTCTGTGTTTCCTCTGTTTCCAGACATGGTTTTGTTGTTCCTTTTTGTTAGTTTGTTTCATTTTGGGTGGGGTTTTTTTGGTCAAAATGTTTTTGCTATTTCTGTGATACATATAATAAATAATGTGAAACCTTTAAGTTACTCTTGTTTTAATTTTATTTATCTGCTTTCAGTAACAAGCCTTGTTTGAATTATGGAGGATGACCAAATGGAGAGTTCTCAAAGACTGCTGCTATGAAATACTTGGCCAAACTCTTCCAGCACCGGAGAAGTGAATTGTTCAAATAAACAGAAATAAACTGGTAAGTGTCAAATATATTTAAAAAAGGCAAGTTCCTTAATTATGTCCAGAAGTGTACTGCAATGCAACAAGGCACACAAGGATATTGTGCTAGTTTGAGCCTAGATGGGATATTTTGGTGAGAGGAATTAGATTATAGGCTGTGAAAAGGAAACAATGGTGACGTCTATTTCACTCATAGGCTAGCTAAGATACACAAGAACATGGAACACAAACATAGATAACAGAATCTGCTCTCTGGCTTTGGGCTGCATTTTTCTCTCTCTATCCTGCCGTCTGTGTGACTAATCCTTCTGCTTCCTAACCCCCCTGGCTGACTCTCCAAATTCACCATGAACATAAGGCAAAGTCTGAGATAAGGTAGATGGGTAAAAGGGAAATGGAAGGGTGGTTGAGAGCCCCTCCTGGGGACTCTGGTTTCTTGGAGGGGTGTTGTGTTTCTGTATTGCTTTCTAACTTGTATATTTCTGTACATAGCTGTATATATTGCAAATATCTGCTTGCATATTGTGCTAAACTGTAAATATAGCTCCATTCTTTAATTTCCAGATCAGCTGAGTCTCATCTGGGTGATTTCAGAAGGGAGGGGTTGGGGGGGAGGGAGGCAGTAACACCCAAACCATCACAGATATGATGACCCTCATAGAAAAAACAGGAAAACATCATTAGCTGTTTAACATCACATGAGAAGCTGACTATCACTGACATTCAAGAGCCTACCTACAACCTGCTATGTCTTCACTGGCAGCCTTGAAGAGACCCTAAGTAGGCATAAATTTGGCTGAAGGTTGGTCTGTCTGCATATCACGGGAATTTTAAGGGACTACCCAAAATACCTTATTCCTGTGCTATTCCTCAGATGTGGCAATAAAATTACCAGTGATAACAGTTACTGCTTATTTGTGATGACTTCATTTTGCAAACCCAAACAATATACCCTCTGTAGATATTCATCGATCCATTCTTACCTTCCTGTCCATGAGATGCAAAGGATGGTGCCCCCCTAAATAGAGGGAAAACCCCCACCCCACAGGAAACAGAAGACTTGCTCTGTTCCAACTCCCTCCAAAATCCAGTAATTCCTTTGCAGAAAGCTCTTTGTTGTATTGAAATTTAATCATGTGTAAGACCACACTTGTCAGAAATCTATCGAATAAAGTTGAAAGTAAGAACCTGCCTCCATAATCCAAGCTGTTTTAGGTCTGTGTTGAGTCCCAAAGGAGATAATTAGGTTTGCAAGCCTAATCATCCACTGTAATAGAACAGCCTTTGTTCTCACCAAGCAGGCCTTGTTGCAGTTCACTATCTGAGATATGGGAATATCTGATGTCAATAATCAATTGACCTAAAGAAAACATTTTGCACTTCAAGAACTTCTTGTTCTAAAAACAAGAGTGCTCTCATCCCCTCCCCTGTACCAAATACAGATATTTGTGGAGAACATTTAAGACTGGGTGTTTGAATCCTAATGATTTAAACGCATCACACAACCAATTACAGATATAAAGTATAGATCACACAGACTTTCCTTATGTTATATGTAAATAGAATGTATTATGGCTAGTCTGCTGTAAAATTTCATTTAAACTCTAAGTTCTAGTCTACAGCTCTCAGGTGTAAAAAACTGAACAGGTGCACAAACATTTATGCTACCCCCCTTGATACCTCTCAGTCTGACCAGGTTTAGTTGGAAATCTAGTGAAAACCAGGAAAACATTTTAATTAAACACAAGATATCTCTCTTGGTGCAGACTCCCATACTTCTGCAGCAGAACATCTGCTGGACAAAAACTTATGCATATGCACTTTGCTTGATGCAAATGATTTGCTACACAAATTATCTGTACATAAGCATTAAGTCCAACACGTCCCATGCATTTCATTTTGCAACATGTGCGCAACAGATCTCACAAATTCAGAAAGCAAAGAGTTGTGGAGCTCCATCTAAAGATGGGAACTGGACTCCTGAATATCTATCAGTTGAGCTGGAAATATTGCTTACTGTGCAAACATGTGAAAGCTCCAGACACTCCCTGAACATCAGATCTGGAAGGAGACAACTAGCTGCTTGTACAATTCATTCATGGTACTGAGGGGGGCAAGGATTTTTAGAATACTACATCCTGTGGGCTTTTTCATCTTTAAATTACTCAAATCTTAACTCTCATGAAACCTGTTCCATAAATAAACCAAATTCTTTAAAAATTAATCTAAAAATCTACAGCAAGAAGTCCAAGGTGGATGACTGCTGCTCAAAATTATGTTATTTACGTGTTTTCTCTTCAAACAAGTAGCTCACTGCTGTAAGAAACATACTGTATATTAATTTCACAGGAATTCTTTGAAAGTAATGTGTTTGTAGAAGTTCTAATACCTCCACCTTTTAAAATTTGAGGACACACATACCTGTCTAAAAGTATTCTATCACAAAAACTAAGATTGTGAAGCAAATAAGAAGAGTATTACATCACACTGAAATTTTTGCACCTGCACTGCAACAATAGGTTTTATGCTACAGACCTGAAAAGAGAGGAATCCACATCTGATGTGCAGAGAAAGCCTTCAGAGAGTTCAAAAGGAATTACCTGAAATTTTGGACGTGTTTTATCCTTCTGCATTCTTAACAGTACTTGTTCTACCAACACACTGGTTTCAACACAGCTTAAAGATCATCAGATATCACACTATCAAGAATCACTTCCAACCAGATTAGGTTTCACGTTTTAAAAGAATCTTTTTTAAACTGTACTATAGTGGCAGTCATCATTATAGAAAAAATCTCATTTTAATTTTAGGACACCAGAGAGCTGGCAGGTTTTATTTTGTATTAAAAGAACAAAGTCAGCACCCTCCTTTGTGTAGCAAAATGCATCGAGACATATCTGTCTCCATGGTTTAGATCTGTATCCTGGGCTTATTGTCCTGGCAAAGTATCTTGAACCAAACTGATTTTCTTGCAACAAAATTCACAAAATAGAGAGACCTCAGTCTAAAAACCACCACAAGAAAAAGAGAAATTCAGAAAGAGCATGTAGTTCACACTGCAAACTCCACAGCTGATGCTGGAAATTGCATCATTAAGGTGCCTGGCTCTTAATTTTAAATCTGCATCACCTGGCTCAATTTGTGTGAAAGTTGTAATCTTCTTAGCAAACTCAGAAAATCTTTGTGTCTTAATAAACAGAAGACATTTTCACTGACTAAAAAGGTAAACAAACACATTTTATTGCCTATCACAAGCAATTATAGAAGCCATTATGTGTTGTTTTATTAAGATGCCTCTTGCCTACTATGCTATTATAGACTAGTAACACTGAGAGTTGGTTGGAACAAGTAACTGTTACTATACATTATCAAATCAAACCCAGAGTAATCCACAAAAGTGTTTTAAATTTCCCCCTTGCTTCTAACAACTTGATAAACTCTGTAGCTCATTATTTCTCAGTGCAAATAATAATTCTATACCCACTAGATCCTATCTTACTGATAGTAATTCCCAGCTCTTTGGTGAATGTGCACAGTTGGATTTCCTGTGCCAGAGCATTTACTTTATAACCTGGTTACCTTCAGGTAGAAAATTGCTTATGAGCCAGAATGAGTCACAACATGTTCAGAAATTACACAAGAGGGAATCAGTAATCCCACTCCATGCTACACAACACATTTCCCTGCACCTTAAACAGGAGGACAGTGAAGTGTAGGATCAAAACCACACACAAAGTAATTGATATATGCAAATTGTGCAGTTACTAAATCAGATTCTATTGCTATAACATATCACATCCTTAAAATAATTTACCCAAATTATGTCAATAAGAGAATTTATAGAACCATTAAAGTAAACTTTCTTCACAACTGATAGATTAAGACCAGGCTGCTCAACTGAGGAACTCTAGAGAACAGCCACAGCTATACCACAGACAGCAAACAAAAGCTTTGTTTCTGAGACATTTTCATATACATCAACTTCAAGACAGGGGTAGCCATCAATTCTCCTCTTCCATTATCTTCTCAATAGAAAAGGTAGGCACAAACATCTACACTACTTTCAACAAACCAAGTGAGTCAGCTTATTCTTCATTGCTAGGAGCACAAACTGGCAATGTGCTCATGCAACATGGAATTTACAGTTTTATGTACTGAAATCCATTTTGAAACTAGGAGAGGTCAAACTAGACAATATTTCCTAGCTAATAGACTTGCTTATAAATGATACATATCAGCATACCTACCTTATTAATTCAGAAACAATGAAAATGCTTCCCAAAAATTGCAATTATAACAGTGAAGTCCTCAAATTACACAGCAGTTACTCAATGAAAAGTTCACCATTCCTACCTCAATAACCTAAAAAGGTTATTACTTCTGCCAACATGGATGTTCCTCTCTTAAATCAGAACTCATTTTTCAAAGGGCCAATCAAGCAGCAAAGGAGAATTTTTCAGTACAGCATTCTTACCATCATCTCTCTCGAAGTTTCAAAAGCCTCCTCCTCCCCATCTAACTAAATGCAATCAAGAGCACATTTTTTGTCAGAACATACCAGGGAGCACACAGTGCAAAAATGTAAAACATGTGAAACACATCCAAATAATTAATATTTTAAAATCCACAGGTTTTCCTATCCTTCATTCTAGAGCAAATATAGTGCAGTTAGCCTACTAAATGCCCTCAGGTGAAAACTTCACTACAGGCTTCATTAAGGGCAAGCTGGGGAAACTGCACCTGCAAGAGGATCTACCAGAAAAAGTCCCACTTGACTCCATGTTCTCTGTCTCAGACACCTTTTGAAGACAAACAGAAACAGTAAAAATAATAATTCGGCTACCAAAACTATTGGCTCAAGAAAAAGGGCGGTCAAGCCTCAAGACTAGTTTCAGAGAACTGCAAAGCATCCATGATTGTAGCCCATTCCAGTTAATACATTAACAGCATTAATATTTCCTTACCTACTGTATCCCTCCAGGGTAGGGTCCACCTCCTGGGCTGGCGATGCTGATTCAGTGATTTCCTCAAGTGCATCAAGCTTTGCCGGTTACCCTCTGAGCCCACCGGGAGCTCCTCTTGAACCCAGCCTGGCTGGGTCTCCCTCTCTGCACGGCAAACTTCAATGGCACAGTTCCAACCACACCCTGCAGCCTTTTGAAGCTCCTGTTAATTGAGCGTGCTGCTCAGCAGCTCCCTCTGCGGACCACCTCTCACTTCCTTCTGGAGGTTTCCGTCAGCAGTCACTTCAAAAGACAATCCTCTAACACAGAGCAAAAGAAAAAACAAACAAACAAACAAATATTTGTCACACTCTTTTGCTTTTTTTGCTTTGAAAAAGCAAAATCGTTCTGTTCCTTACATCTTACAAAAGTGTTGCTGGGAAAAACACAAAGGAGATAAGAAAGCACAAGGGAAAAAAATCAAGGAATGAGTTTCCCCTCTCCAAAAAAACAACAACCAAACAAACAAAAAAAAACCCACCAAAACAAAAACAACCCAAACCAGGTCTGTTCCAATGATATTTCTTCAAATTAAAAGAAAATTTAAAAAAAAATCCAGCTCAAATATTTGAGATTACTCAGGTGGTAAGGCTTTGTAGCATATCACTTGGATTTCTTCTCAAATTCACAACAGCTGGGAACGTTGCATACAAAACAGTGCTAAGTAACAGTGAATCCCCTAACATGTAGGAGCTCACCCCAGCTGCTTCCTATGTGGTAGAAAGAGACAAGCTATTAAAAAAGTGCTTTGTTTTTTCTTTCCTCAATGCACACATTCTGCATCATCTGCTTAACCCCATATCTATTGCTTCATAAAAAAACCTAGATATGTATATACATATATACAGTCTAGCACATAAGAAGAGACTCATTAGAATACAGACATTCACTTTAGCAAGTCCTAAGCTTGTGTCATTTGCATTTTTCCACAGCTGGAGCTGTGCAAGCATGAACGATGCCTTTAGATTGACTCCTCATGGAAAACGTGGCAAGGCTGATGAAAATTAAACCTCTGAGGCCAACCTGAAGCCTGTTCAGTGGTTAAACCTCCAAGCTGAGAGCTGCTCTGTTAGCTTGAGGATTCTGCTGAAGCACGTACAGTCACGTAGGCCCAGGTTATTTCCAATTCACATATGCCTCTGCAAGGGATTCCTAATAATAATATAAACTACCAACCCCAGTATTCCATCTACTGTTCAAGCTTACTTGAATATATTACTATGATTAATTCAATATTCTGTGTTCTTGAGAATACATGAAAAAGAACCTTGTTCTGGCACTTGTATATAACATAGCCTTTGATCCATATATTTTTCTAATACATAATAATTTTCCTTTCTCTTTCACTGAAAAAGAAAATAAAATGTAATGAAGCATTTTTTATTTCCATAAAATAAATGCTAAGACTGAGCCATTGGAAAAGTGTCACCTGTTAAACACGAGGAAGGTATATACAGAGCTGTTAACATCTGGGACATGTATCTTGGGGAAAAAACAAACCAAACCAAGCAGGATTTTTATCAGAAGTTAGAAATTAACCCAAATTCACAACTGATTCTCTAAGAAGGGGTATGCTTCACTTCCCTAGCATAAAAAATATATATATTGGGAGTTACTGAGCATTGAAATATTTAATGCCGTTGAACCGAAGCGAGAAAAATACTGCTTTAAAGTATTTCAACTTCTGTAATAGTTTTTCTTTTTACTCTATTTTATATTGAAAAAGTTAGTTCAATGTTTTAATAAGCAGAAAAACCTAATAGAAAACAGAAGTCTCTGTTTCAATTATTAAAAAAAAATAAAGTTAGAGAGTAGCAGGTTATCTGTTAAGGAGTAAAGAGAGTAGCCATGAATACGAAACAACAATATATTCTTCCCTACCTCCTCCACCTAAAACATAACTATTTTAGACTATGTTTGACAGTGTTTAAAATAAAAAAACACATAATATGTGTTAAAAACATGTTTACTCTGTAAATGCTCACTAACAAGGGGCACAGTCTGAATGTCTTGTTTCCACCACTCAGTGGTTACTTAAATTAATATCCCCAATGAAGCTACAGTCACGAAGTCTTTTTCACCAGTAGTAAATGGTCTGAGCTCCAAGGTGGTCAGTTTTGCCCAAACTATATATTCCTTAAATTGCCAACTGTAACACTAAAATAAGAAATGGCATTATCCCTAAAGGATAGAAAACAGGAAGCAGTAAGGAGAGGACTACAGAGGCTGTATGAAGTTATGAAAACCCAACTGAATATTGAAGTGATTGATTTTTTGTTGTGACCCCCTCAATCTAAGATTTTATCACTTTACCCTGCTTTAAATTAAACAGACAGCACAGCTCTGAAAAGGAGTAATTGAAAATGGTAAAACTGTGATGTCACAAATCTCAAACAAGGACAACAAAGTGCATGATTGGTAGAACCAGCTATGGAAATTCTAGAACAGGCAGAATTTTACTTATAAAATTGTTGCCTGGACAGAGGAACTCAGTGTGTAAAAGCGTCTTTAAACTTTAAGGAATTTACCAGCATTCTAGCCAATACATGTGTTCTGGTAGCTAAAAATTAGCACTCACAACAAGAGGCACAGCTACCTCTCTAAGTCCTTGAAACAGAAAACTCTACTTCATCTTACGTTAAATTAATCCATAAACATGAATTCAGTAGAGGCAGACTTGAAGTCCAGAATGGAACTGCCAGAGAGCCCTATGCCTTGTGGTGTACTGAACAATAGGGATTGGACCATCTGAGCATGGCTTATGGGTTCGTACATATCCACACACTCTGATTAACTCGGATGTCCCACAAAATGTTTAAGTATTCTTAAAATTGGAAGGTGCCATGAACTTTAACTTAGTGAAGCTTTGTCCAGAGAAATAAACAATGCCTACATTTATGTGTTTGAGTTAAATTTCCTTTAATCTAATAATATGTAAAAAAAAATCACATTGAGAAAACCTCTCTCATTTCTTTTCGATGTGGTAAATGAAATACTCATATTGAGGAAACATCTTTCCCATGTATTCAGTCACTCTGAAGAGCAATGAGGACAAACAGCTACATTTACTTCTTCAGGAAACCAACATACAAGTGGCTGGTGACTGTGAAGTTATTCCCCCAGCAATCACTCTTAGAAAGGTGTCTGTGCCTTTCTCTCCACTACCTAGCAAGGGGTCTCAAGCTGAGGTGAGTGGGAATGAAACCCAAATTTGGTGTGTGGATGAACCAAAACATCAAGAGATTCTACAATTGGGACTCTATAACTAATATCCTTTTGGACACAAATTATCACCATAGAACCATAGAATGCCCTGAGTTGGAAGGGACCTTCAAGATCAACTAACTCCAACCCCCCTGCCATGGGTAGGGACAATTCCCACTAGACCAGGTTGCTCAGGAGCTTGTCTAGCTTGGTCTGAAACACTCCCAGGGGTGCAGCTTCACAACCTGTTCCAGTGTCTCACAACCTGTTCCAGTGTCTCACAACCTGTTCCAGTGTCTCCCCACCCTCATAGCAAAGAACTTCTTCCTCATGTCCACCCAAAAAACAAAATTAGGAGCTGGGGGTTTAAGCACTAACACTCTCTTCAGCTTAAGTACTTGAAAAAAAAAAGAATTAACGATCTTTGTATCTTTTTTCCCTTTGGGAAGAGCTTCCTGATAGCAGCGCCATGATATGACACCCGCAGGGTTGTGCACCCAGGCAGCTGCAGGCCAAGCTGCAGCACAGGCACCTGTCCTTTGGAGACTGCCACCAGCCTGTGACTGCGTTTGGGAAAGGAGAGAACAGACACAGCCGCAGGATGTGGTCATGACAAGGAAACTAAGAACTAAAGCTATGGGAACAGCAATTCTCACCTTTTTCTCCCCAGCTTCTTAAGAGCCACCTCCTCACAGCGTTATGCCGCCATTTCTGAGGGAGAGGAACTGTGCCGCAGGCAGGAAGCCAAACAAAATGGCGCTGGCTGGCCTGCCCGCAAAGGCTCTTGGGAAACCAGAGCGCTCAGCACCTGCACGGCAAGCACCACCTATGGCAAGCACCACCTGCGGCAAGCACCACCTGCGGCTGCTGTCCCCCAGCTTCCAGAACCAACCTCTGCTTGCCTGTGCCTCGCGAGCGCTGCCCATGCCCTCTCCTCAGCCGCTTGCCCCAGTGGCAGCTGGAGGCTGTGGGGGCAGCTCCTGCCTTCGCAGCACTGTTCCCGCCTTTGTGGCATTGTTCCTGTCACCATTACCACTGGTCAGGGGAGAGCAGTGGCCAGTGCCACTTGATGCCATGCCTGGCTCCTCTACATCCCCAAAGCAAGGACAAGAAGGAAAAGGCTGTAAGGATTTAGGGAATGGACGGACACAAGCCCCCCGGTAAAGCTGTTCTGCAGGAAAGGCAGGACATGGAACAAGCACAGCTTCCATTCTGGTCAGCCTGTTACCCCTTCTGTGGGAACACAGAGCTAGAGCGAGGGGCACGCGCCCAGCTGACACGGACTGCTTTTGCCTTTTCCCTCTCCTTTGGCTTTTCTCCATGGAATTTCTAATTTAGGAGAAGTCTTACAAATGTTCTGTGACAGTTCCAGAACAGGAAAGGAAAAAAAAAATATCCAGTTCATGTATAAGTAAGTTCTTTCAAGAGAAAATATTGCCTTTTCTCCCTCAAAATAGACAAAAAAGGGACCCCACCTTAAGAGCTGCTTGGTAAAACTTCTCTCCTGTTTTGTCTCCCATTCTACTCTCATCCCCAAAATAAGAGAGCAACAACCAAGCTGGAAACCTTTTAACTTATGTAATTGAAACATGCTGAAACCGAAGCCAAATAGAAGTAGTTTCTTGGAGAGAACAATGTCTGAAAACTTTAATGATAGGTGACTATTTCTTCCCCTGAAGTAGATTTCATTCTGCTGAAAGACGGACAGCAATGACAAGCAACCAGTTCTCTTAAAGGCTTAAAACCATTACCTGAATCTGTGAGGAAAAAAAGAAGTTGAGGGAAGGATAAATAGAGAAGCTAGAGGAAAACCAGCAGTTGTCAGCATTAAAGTACAGAACATTTGAGAAGACTGTAACTACTTGGTCTCTTAGAGGGATTTCTAGGGCATTGGTCCTAGTTTGATATTTGCCCATTAGACATGAGTTCAGTAGACTGTGAGGAAAGGAAGCAGAGAGGCTGTCCAGCTGCTTTTTCTACTGGAACAGCAATAGTGGTCACAAAAGATCAGTACAGATTTGGGTGGAAACATGGAATTTGTACAAGGAGAAGAATTTCAAACCTCAAATGAAGTGAACGGTTCTTGTGAAATATGGCAGTGAGGAGATATCATAAAGTAAGTGTTTGATCAGGCAGCTTGCAGCTCAAGAATGAAGAAATGGCCAGACCACTCCTTGACTGCTACTCAGTATATGGAGGACCAGAAGGTAGACAGCTGCTCTGAATGAAGTCAGTCTCCAGTAGGACGAGGGAGGTTATTCTGCCCCTGTACTCAGCACTGCTCAGGCCACACTTTGAGTACTGTGTCCAGTTCTGGGCCCCTCAATTCAAGAGAGATGTTGAGGTGCTGGAAGTTGTCCAGAGAAGGGTGACGAAGCTGGTGAGGGGCCTGGAACACAAACCCTATGAGGAGAGGCTGAGGAAGCTGGGGGTGTGCAGCCTGGAGAAGAGGAGGCTCAGGGCAGACCTCACTGATGTCTACAACTACCTGAAGGGAGGCTGTAGCCAGGTGGGATTGGGCTCTTCTCCCAGGAAATCAGCAACAGAACAAAGTGACACAGTCTCAAGATGTGCTGGGGGAGGTGAAGGCTGGATGTTAGGAGGAAGTTCTTCACAGAGTGATTGGCATTGGAATGGGCTGCCCAGGGAGGTGGTGGAGTCACTGATTCTGGAGGTGTTGAAGCAAAGCCTGGATGAGGCACTTAGTGCCATGATCTGATTGACTGGCTAGGGCTGGGTGCTAGGTTGGACTGGATGATCTTGGAGGTCTCTTCCAACCTGGCTGATTCTATGATTCAAACAATTGTGAAGTCCATTTACCATCACTCTGCAAATACATGGCTTTGGGGGTTTACGCTGTCTTGTCCTTTCTTATTTGTATTGTTGCAGTTGCATAGTTTGGAGTCATAGACAGGGTCTCAACATAGAGCCATAAAAAGGGACTCAGTTTCACAGGTAGACTTTTTCTGAAAATTAACAGGGCTTAAGCAATGCTAATAGACAGGTAATTGTGTAGTTACACTGAAATCAGCTAATTAAAGTGATGCCAAATGGGAAATATCCACTGTTCTGTTTTGGCAGGCAACGCAGAAAATATTACCCACTGCTTGTACGTATCCCTGAGCCATTTATATCTCTAATTCCAGACCTTTTCTCTGTCTGAATTAAGGCTTAAAAATCTCATCTCAAAACAGTGTTAACAAGGAAAAGGCAAAAAGGAAAGCTTAATTTTGAGGTGAAATTACAGTCTGAGGGTGAAATTACATTCTGGAAAGTGATATCCTCCCATACTGATCAAATTTGATCTTCACGGTTCTTCAGCAAATACTTCCTTAAAGCAAAGCCAAACTTTTCTTTTTCCCCTCCAAACAGTGAAATTGAAAACCAAATTAGAATAAATTAATATTTAATTGATTTTTATGCTGTTAGCTTTATAAAACAGGTCTGAAAGAGTAAATGGGATTCTCTCTCAACTTCAGACACAGTATCAAACTTTTGCTGAATCAGAGATGCACAATTTGATGAGGATTACTGAAGATGTAAAATGAAAAAAAAAAATCTGATTCTTTTGCTACTTAGAGAATAATTTGGAACTCTACTTCCATAGAAAAAACAAATGGTTTGGGTGGCCAGCATCTCCAGTCTCTGCACTCATCACCACTGGTGTGAAGAACAAAGACAAAATAGAGGAGAAAGCGAATAAGCAAAGAAATGTATTCAGTAAGGTCACTCGTTGGTATGAAATGCTGTGGGGTTTATGAAGACATGTGCTGTCATGCCACAAATCTGATGTATGATTTTTTCTATCACCTGTGTGATGGGGAAAGGGAGGCTGTTTTAACCTGTGGAGTTTTTAGCAGCAAGAACTGTCTTGTATAAGTAGTAGGAGTGAATTAAAAAAACAAAATAGTGGAAGTAGAAGGTACAGGGACAATGCTGAAGGAATACTGAAAATACATTTTCTGAAACTTCTTAAAGGTAGCCAGACAAGCCATTAGTGAAACTAATGTAAGGCATAATCCTACAGTAGCAAAAATGACTACAAGGCTTAATGCATCCTTTCCATTTTTCTGTCTCCCACAATTCTTTTGATAATCTTCTCATTGTGTAACCATCACAAGCGGCATCACCAGAAGTAACACTTAGCTATTCTCAGACCACTCTTAAATTATTCACAGCAGCTATGTTTCCATTTCTCTGACTCACTCCTTTAAAAAGAACAGGAAGTAGAAAACATGGAAATGGAAGAGGTATGACATTACATTTTCAGAAAAAAAAAAAAAAACAACAAACCAACCAAAAGCTAAAAATTATCCAATCTAATATTTCTTTTCTCAGCAGTTCGGGAAACACTGTCATCTTACTGAACAATGACCCACTGAAGCACTGGGCAAAACCCTCTCAACATCAGAATTTGCTGAGTGCTGGACAAATCCATAGATTTTGATAGGTCTGGGTGCTAGGTTGGGCTGGATGATCTTGGAGGTCTCTTCCAACCTGGTTGATTCTATGATTCTATGATTTTCTGCTGCTCTTTTACAGGAAAAAAGGATGCAAGCAAAGATGAAGGTTTGCGAGGAAAGAAAAAAGAGATTTTATTTTTATATTAAAAAAAAAGTATTTTAAATTTTATTTATTTAAATATTTATTTTATTTTTTTCTCAATCAACACCTACAGTAAGAATAGCTCCAAAAGAAGAACCTTGTCAGGCACCTTTAAGTGCATCTTACACAAGAAGAATGCTTTTAATTGTCACATTCTCCCCACCTTACCCAAATGCTTCCATAATGCTTTCTACTTTAAAAACCAACCCAAAAACTAACCTACAACAAAAACAGTTGTCAAGAAAGGCACAATAGTTTCAATTCATGATTTTTATCAGACATTTCTGATAATTTACAGAGGTCAGGTTCATTTTCCTTATTTTAGTGAAGAAAAGACTGAAGCATAAGGAGAGAAGTCTTGAGAAAAGAGTTCCAGGCAAAGAACAGAATTTATGTTTGCACTCCAAAAGCCTTCATATCAGCTCTTGCTACCATCTAGAAACTGGGCAAGTTACACTTCCCCTGTACTCAACACTGGTCAGGCCACACCTTGAGTGCTGTGTCCAGTTCTGAGCCCCTCAGTTCAAGAGAGAAGTTGAGGTGCTGGAACGTGTCCAGAGAAGGGCGATGAAGCACAGCCCTATGAGGAGAGGCTGCATGAGCTGGGGTTGTTTAGCCTGGAGGAGGCTCAGAGCAGACCTCATTGCTGTCTACAGCTACCTGAAGGGAGGCTGTAGCCAGGTGGGTGTTGGTCTCTTCTCCTAGGCATCCAGCAACAGAACAAGGGGACACAGTCTCAAGCTGTGCCAGGTGAGGTCTAGGCTGGATGTTAGGAGGAAGTTGTTGCCAGAGAGAGTGATTGGCATTGGAATGGGCTGCCCAGGGAGGTGGTGGAGTCGCTGTCCCTGGAGGTGTTGAAGAAAAGACTGAATGAGGCATTTAGTTCCATGGTCTAGATGACTGGATAGAACTGGGTGCTAGATTGGACTGGCTGATCTTGGAGGTCTCTTCCAACCTGGTTGATTCTATGATTCTATGAATAAGAGAAGTTCTCCACAAAGTATTTCACTGTCCTCTTCATTTTTAATGCTTTTCAGTAGTATTTTAATACAAGACAATAACTAATGAGTTAGCAGGCTGATATTTCTATAGGGTGTAAGAAAGAGATCAAACAGGGCAAGGAGATCGAGACTCTACAACCACATATTTTCTCTCTTGGAAGAGATCCTCTAAAGGTTTTGTAGACTGGCTTCAGGGCTGCTCTCCTTACAGAAATAGAGAAAAATAGAGGGGAAAGAAATATGAAAGCTTCTAAATGGATGATCTGGCTCAAAATCTCTATAGTAATAAGCTATTGGATAGAATGTCTTACACAATCTTCCACAAGCAATTGCAATTCAAAAAGAGTTGGAAACAAGCCAGCTGGACTGCAAGCTGGCTGAAGAACTGCAAACAAATGGTGATGTTATACAGTAATGTATCAAGTTGTCCGCTCAGACACCAGAAAGAGCAGTGTTCTGTCAGGTCTTATTTAAAGCATTGCTCTTCTCTGGAAAGTGACAAGATAAAATGCCACCTTCCTTCTCAACGAATCTGAACTATACATGTATGCAGTCGTATCCAATTAGTGACAAAAGTTTGCTCTTATTGCTCCTGCAGAGTCAAAATAGTTTATCTTTAACTGAAGTACATCACTGAAATAGTTTGGTAGGTTCCAGTCAGTTACAGGAATTAGAGAGGTGACACTAAGGGCTTAATACAGCAAATGGATTCTGTTACCAATAGTAATGCTTGGAGTGGAAAAACACCACCACTAAACCAACCAACTGAATAACTCCACAGAACATACCAATGCCAGTCTGACTCTTCTACACAGACAAAGCTTTCCAAGCTGAAAGCCAGATCCCTATTATTCAGTGACGAGTATGTTCAGTGAAGACTCATTAAGATGGTAAAGCCATGGATCCCTGCAATACTGAAATTACCAAGGAACTTTTCACAGTGGACTGGAACAACAAACTCATTTGTGATTTCAAAGTGACAAGCTCTTCAAGTTCATCTCCACAGCCAATGAACAAATGCAAAATGATGACCAAAAAAAGGAAAGTTTGAAAACCTTGATAAGTTTAATGTATGATAAATAAAATTGGTCTTTAAATATCATTCTAGAGATTCAGTAATTCTACCCTTGAACTCTCTTTAAATGCTTTTAACATTCAATTTTTTTAAACTGTGCATAAGTTGCTTTAACCTTAATTATCTTAGGTGGTAAATCAGAATATACATTGTGATCAGGGACTCATTTTCTTAGCCACAATGCTAGCAAAGCCTTGGAAACCATATCAAATTCAGCAGGTGGTATTGATCAATCTTAAAATAAACTAAGCTGAATAATAAAATTGTCTAAGCTAAACACATACAATATACTACAACACTAAGGGCTGTAGTGTACCACTTATAATGGATTTCTTGTGGTTCATGAGTAAGTGTCAAGTATTGACTGCTGATAATAGAATCTAGCACAAATGAGATATGGACTGGAGTCTCAGCAGACCCCAAATGCTAAAAACCTGTGAGCTTCCAAAAAGGAAGCAGGCAACTTTACAAAAGAATGAAATACAAAAGAGCCTGAAATAAAGAGAAGAAATTAGACAGTGCTTTCTGGTAGATTTTGATATAATGACTCACTAACAAGTCAAAAACTTAAGCATCCGATTCTGGAAGGTTCATTTAATCTAAGAATACTTTTTCTAGCAAATGCCCAGAAATCAGGAATGCAGCCTAGATTATTTTTTTCCATCATGCTGCCATACTCATTGCTGCAGATCAAGCATAATCCTTTGCAAGATCAGCCTGCTATGGAGACTTGCTTAATGTTTGCCTTTTGAGAGGCATATTCACAAGAGAAACACCTTACAGATGATTTGTATGCTATAATCAAAAGTAGGAGAATCTGCATTTTAGCTTTAATTTTCCCAAATATGAAACAACCTTTTTCTACAGCCACGAAGGATTAAAACAAAGAAACACTCAAACCCAAACAACCCTGGCATAGATAAGACCTTATCAATGGAACTGAACCACTCTGCATGTTCCAGGATTTTTTTTTGTTTAAAACATACCATCACATTTCATCACAGACACAAAAAAGTTCTGTTACCTCACACCATTTTTCACACATTTCAATATGCCTGTATCACTCCAAACTTTGCAATTCATTCAAGTTTTCACTGCAAAATGAGACTCAGGCC
The DNA here is from genome assembly GCF_015220805.1 of Pogoniulus pusillus. NCBI lineage: Eukaryota > Metazoa > Chordata > Aves > Piciformes > Lybiidae > Pogoniulus > Pogoniulus pusillus. The sequence goes on along the minus strand of NC_087283.1, from coordinate 3,401,822 downwards.
TAAGAGCCGCTGTCATGTGGGATTATAAAAAGAGGCTCAACAGCATTATCAGCAGTCTAATTAAAGATATTATTTCTCCCAGCAGACCCTGTTTTTCTCTCATTCTTACACTATCTCTCAGTATGACTACTGCACACTTTTTGGTAGTTACACCTCTGCTTAGAATAGCCATAAGCTATTTTGCACTTTACTTGAATTAAAATATTTACTGCTATTACTTCAAAGTTAGTCCTAAACCCATGGTTTTCTTTCAGGGATCCAGAAGACACTGACAATTTTCTTCTGAGGGACACCAGTTTTCTTGCTTAGAACTGAAAACCAGTAAGCTTCACCTTATTCTCTCACCTTATTGCTTATCAGTGCCTGTGACAAGAGCCACATGGTATATAAACAAGTTGTTGTCAGTAAAAATCAGTAAATGTGACTAAATAAACAGATAGAATGGGTAAAGAAACTGCAGCTTTTGTAACTACTTGCAAGTGAAATCACAGCTTGGAACACCTCATATTGATGTCTTAAATATCTCTACAAATAGGTACTTCTATTGCCTAATTTTTCTCATTGTTAGGGACTTTTTCCCCCTAATGTCTGATATAAATGTTTCCTTTTATGCAGTAATTTCACGCTATTGCTCCTTATTATGCCATTTCCAGCCACTGTCAATAACACGACAGGGATTCTTGCTGCTCAATTATTTGTAGACATTTATGTCCCTATCATAGTCCCCCTTTGACTCCTTTTCTCCTGGTTGTGCATATCAAAGCGTGGTTCTGTCTGCAAAGTGTAAAAGTGTATATAATGAGATATGCTATTTATCATCCATCATTTGCCTTTGTACCAAAATGATACAAAATTTGCATGTCAAAAGCCTTTCTCCCACTTCTCCAACTGCTGGAGCTGCAAACTCAGTCTGGGATTCGAAAGCCAAGCTGCATTCCTTTTGCTTCATACATCATCCTTCTAATAAAAGTTCTACAGTGAAACCCAGCTGCAATTCTGCTGATGACGCATGCAACAAACTATACACCAGCTCGTAGCACCATTGGCTCAAGAGTGGTAACAGAAGTGAAACTAGATGCCACTCAAGTGATTGTGGGTGACTCGAATTAATCACCTGGGACAGAATGACGTCAGTAGCTTCTGCCCAAGACCTAGTCTTTCACTTAGATGAAAGTGCCTGGATGAGGCACTTAGTGCCATGGACTAGTTGACTGGATAGGGCTGGGGGATAGGTTGGACTGGATGATCTTGGAGGTCTCTTCCAACCTGCTTGATTCTATGATTCTATGAAATTTCTGGAGCTTAACGTTGTGTACAAAATATTACTATGCCAGAATGCAGAGTACCTAATCTGAAAACATGTTCCCAGGTATAAAGATTCACGTGTTGCTATTGAATTGTTTGCCAAAAGTCTTCAACTGTCATTAAGTGTATTTTCCTCTTTAATGTGAACTCTTGCTGAGAGATTCAGACAAGGTTGTTCTAACGGGCAAGAGCAAAACAGAAAATGAAAAGCTAATTGTGAGTCTTAGCTGAGCAACATTCAGTGATTCTAATTTAATCCATTTGAGAGCTAACCAGAACTAAATCCCCCAGTATAGAACACAAGCTCTTCCATAATCTTTATATCAGGGTGAAAGTTGCCAGCATCTATGTGCAGCCAGTGTTAAACCCATGGCAAAAAGATATTTCTCTTGTGCAAGTCTTGGGAGACAATAGGGCGCCCCCAACTTTTCCCTTGCATGTCAGCGTATTGAAGAATTAGACCTCCTGTCCATTTAGGGAGAAACTCTCCTAAACACACAGCAGGGATATGGTAATTTTTGTGCTCGTCTAGTCCTTGCTAAATATATCAGAAGGTGGGTACAGACCATATGCTTCTTGCAGTGAAAACACCATATCCTCCTTGACTTCTTGCCACTACAAACTTAGATTCACCTTTTCATGGAGGCCCAGAAAGAAAAGTCATAACCTTTGTAAAGCCACTACCCCGACAAAACCTCTCTTGGCAAATAAGCAGGTTTCAAATAGTTTTATGCAATGCTGTATGTCCTGCAGGGCATTTTGTATATGTTTACCATGAATTCAAGCATAAGGTCAGTGTGTAGGCCTGATGGTGGTGGTGTTATTAGTTACAGAGTCACCGGGTTCAGGGGGCAGGATCTGTCCTTAGCAAAGCCATAATGTATTTCTTTATTACATCACATCATGCTCAGACAGACAGGTGATTTGAAACAATACCACTGGCTTCTAAATGAAGGCATGGAAACCTTTCCTAAAGCTATCTTCCCAGGTTATTGCTTTTGAAATATATTTAATACAACCCGTTAGTTAATGGAGACTGTAAATGCACTAGTGAGCTACTCTCTATTTGTGGTATTCTAAATTTGATTGAAAACAATTAGCAGACAAGAGAGATGCCTGTGAGCATTCATTAAAATGAGGCTTGTGGATTGTGACTGCTGAATTTCACTGTGCATCTGGAGCTGTTTACACTGATGGCACAGTTTTCCGTCACAATAAAAAAGGGACTGTTCTCTATAAAGGTTATGCTGGCAAAAAAAGAAAGTGTATTATGTTTTCCCCCAAAACTTCCCATTGAAAAAGCAGCAGCTTGTTACCCATGGGGAGTTCCTATACTGGATGACAATGGCTCATGGACAATTTAATTTGTTGTTTAGTTTAACAGCTTGTAAATCCCTCTCCTATAAATAACATGCAGTTGTAAAAGCTAATGAGATGATTGACCCTAAAGGTCATACTGGCAGAATCCTCCGTTGTTTGCTTAAGGATATAATTTTCATTTCATCTAACTGAAAACTGACATTCAAACATACTGGGGTGAGAAATTAAACAAAAAAACAATAGCACAGTTCTTTCAGTAGTGAGATATGATCTTTGACAAAAACGAACTGCTTGGGTGGAAGTGCTACCAAGGCAGTCAGCTGGTGAACATCACAGAATGGTCTAGGTTGGAAGGGACTTCAAGGATCATCCAGCTCCAACCCCCCACTGTAGGCAGGGTCACCTCCCACTAGAGCAGGTTGCTTGAGGCCTCATCCAACCTGGCCTTAAACACTTTCAGGGAGGAAGCAGCCACAACCTCCCTGGGCAACATGTGACAATGTCTCACCACCTTCACTGTAAAGAACTTCCTCCTAACACCTAGTCTTAATCTCCCCTCTTCCAGTTTAAACTCGTTACACTTTGTCCTGTCATTACAAGACCTTGTCAATAGTCCCTCCCCAGCCTTCCTGTAGGTCCCCTTCAGATATGGGAAGGCCACTATAACGTCTCCTCAAATCCATCTTTTCTCCAGGTTGAAGAGCCCCAACTCTCATAGCCTGTCCTCATAGCAAAGGTGCTCCAGTGCTCTGAGCATCTTCGTGGCCCTCTTCTGGACTTGCTACAACAGTTCCATGTCCCTCTTGTGCTGGGGACTCCAGAACTGCACACAATAGTCCAGGTGGATGTAGAACTCAAATGGACTTTAGGAAGAAAAGAATACACTGGAAAATTACCCAGTGAACAAGTATTGTACCAAAAGCAAGCATGTCCTGAACTTGAGCGCTCAGTTTTATTTGCCATGAAAACTAAGCTCAGATCCAAAACTCATCTCACAGTGAAATGTGATTTTATTAAGTTATTGTTTGGTTTGTGTCAGAGATTTGTGTTGTTGCCTTTGATTTTAACACTGAATAGGTAGAAGGATCTTAAACAAGGTTTAAAACTAATGCACAAAAGGACAAATAATACAGACAAGAAGAAAGAACTTAAAAGTGATTAATACAGTAAAAATCTTTCAACTTGCTTAACCCAGCCTGTGTACCCAGTAGTCTGACATAAGCCATTAAGTAGGAGACTGCTATGTTACCTCATACATTCTTGGTATCTACCTTAAGAGATGTACTCATACTGTATTTTCTTCTGCATTCCAAATGAAGCTCATGCAGAAGAACTCCATATTGCTCTAACACTGTTCATTCCCTTGCTGTCAACTGTAATTCATCTCCAGCATTGTTTGTGTGATTTTGACTACCTACAACTCAGTAATGGGAGTTTTGAAGAGTCAAATAGGAATAATAACAAAGTCAGATCTCGGGACAAGAGCAAGATCCCTCTTTGACTCAGAATGGCAGTATGAGTCATCAGAAACTCTAGACATACAGTTATGTGTCAGTACAGAATAACTACTAAGAGAAGTCTGGAACTGAACTTCTTTGCTCAGCCCCATCATTATTTCTCATGCCATTTATGTGCAGGGAATAGTTTGGGCTTTTGTGTCTTGAATCATGAATTACTCGGTTGATGCCTAACTATACACCCAAAAGCGAAATATTTAACAAATACAGGAGGGAACCTGCATTAGTCATCTGAGTTAATCCAGTAAGACTAAATAATGTAAATGAAGTGTGCAATACATTGTAATTTCCAACACATTAATTTGGGATAATCATGGTGATTACATAACCAGCTATCTGATCGAGACGCACACGAACGGAGCCATAATAATACCTCAGATACATCAAACATATTGACAGATATCTCACTACCTTTGTAAACCTCTGATAGCTAAAGAAAGCATCTCCACCAAAAATACTATTAGTATTCATATACTGTGCTTCTCAGAATATTAGCTATATAAAAAGCTTAAAATAATAGCCCACTTGGCAAACGCAGATTGATACTGCACAAGGTAATTCTGTGCATTAGTCCAGCTTCTGAGCCCACGTTTGAATACCTAAGATACACAAAAAGGGCAGTCTCTGCTTTTTGGTTCATAGCAAATGTAACATATACTAATACAAAGACTAAAATTAGCACTAATACTCACAAATCAATCTGAAGAAAATTATAGGCTGCATGCAGGTAGCTGATAACTCATTTTAATGTGTATGTATATTCAAAATTTAATAAGAGCTATGCACTCTGCATGGCCCATTTACATCTTTAAAGGTTCAACAACAGGGTATTCAGGAATTCCAAGGTCTCCATGGCAATGCTGTGGGTTCTGTTCTCTCTGAATAAAAAGTGGTGACTGTATTTTTATTCCAATGGGTGCTGGCTATCTTTGCGTGTAGTCAGTGCTCAGCTCTTTAGGTCATCTTCATTTCCCCCTTTTCTTAGAGAAGTTGAGAGGTCTTATTGAGAGAAGAAAACAACAAAGGTTGATTGTTTGAGAGAAGAGCAATGATTGCAACAGTTTGCACAAAAGATTTGCTTATACTCTTGTGTTTCTTATTAAAAATAATTAAATATTCAAGTATCTTTAAGCTGTTTGCTTCTTTTGCTTTTTGTTTTTCACTCTGGAATCTTCCACTGACAGACAAGCAGTATCAGCAAGAATGAGTCACCATCTCCTCGATATCCCATTCCTAGGCCATTTTACAACAGTTTCATCTGGCACCACTTGTAGAGAGAAGTATATAAACAGAAGAACAATAGACAACTGTAGGAATATGCTTTCCTTGTGTGACTGCAAGTCAGATCAAAAAGGGGATCATATCCCAGCTTTGTAGGCACATCAATAGTAAGTAGAAGAATTCATCTAATGGGTTGAGCATATTTGAGTCACACCATTCCTACTAGCTGCAGGCCCTCCTTTAGCTTATAAAACCTCTATGAAAGAGGCAATTTTTAGATGTTGGTGTGCAACATAGCTGTGAAGATACTGTGACCTGTTCACAGAGCTGTTCTTTACTTTCCTCTGAAGGAAAAGTGTCTACCAGTTAAGTCATACTGGCTGTAGTCGTCTGGGAGCAAAGGCTGTCCAGCTGTTAGGACTTTTTGGAGTACAAACTGTCAACTGCTTGTTCCCTGCTGTGGAATGCATGATCATTCTCAGGTCAGAGCACGGGTTTCTAGATCATAATTAAATACTGAGACACCTAAAAGAGCATAATAAAGGCATTTAAGACTTGAGTATTGTGTATCAATAGGAAAGTAAGTGCCTGTGTCTAGAATAATTTTACTTTATTCATAGGCTAGCAATGCAGGGTTATTCTCTGTCTGAAAGAATTGCACAGAGGATTTTACTGGACTAATAGGAGCCCCTGGTGAACAGACCTAATTACTAAACTACCATGGAAACATCAGCACAGTTCCAGGTGATTGATAACTTTTGTGGTTGCCAAAACACAGAGAACAGGGAGAAGGGACTATTTAGATAGCAAATAATGGAGAAATGTCATACCTTTAAAGTATGTTTTGCTTTTATGAAACTATTATTATCTCATCCTTTTATCCATAATCATCATAAAAGCAAAATAAAAGTTATTTGCAGACATTCTCTTCAGGCCTACACTTTCCTTAAAACACTGAAGAAAAAGAAATGGGGCAAATAAAACAGCAAACAAGATGAAAGTGAAATTGCTAAGGAGAATGGTTACACAGATGCTACCAGGAATCAGTGTCCGTATGTGAGCATGACCAAGAAACAGGATACTGGGCAAACCCAGATCTTTTCACTGGTTTCAGCTGTCTCTGGATAACAGCTTCACTGACTTTATTGCAGATTCACAATGGTGTGAGAAATTGTTAGGATCCTGGATGGGTAGTTTATGGAATGTCATTACATAAAGCCTTCTGGATCATAACAGGTACAAAAAAGCTTGTCTGCCTAGAAAGCCACCTTGTTTATTTAGTTGACAGCCTGACACATTATACTCTAACAAAAAAGAAGAGTAACAGGGTTGTCAGGAGTGCTGCATTTAGAGGATTTGAATGAGCAATCTGCAACATTTTCTCCAGTTTTACAAAGAGCATGTTATTTCCTTTCCCAAGATGCACGCTTCCAAGGTAAGACAATTCCCTCTGTATTTCTTCCTTGCAAACCAACTGAGAGCAAATGGCAATGGCCATTTGTCCCAGATCTCCACATGCCACAACCACTCAGAAGAGTAGCACCTTGCTGCACATGCCAATCGACTTCAGAGCGCACACTCTGCCAAACAACCCAAAGGTAACCACACTCACAGTGCAGGGCTAAGGTAACATCACTGATGTTTAGAATCTCCTCCTCTACTCCCAACTCCCTCAGGAACATGAGCAACTAACCTATAATAAGTGCATTTATTCCCTATCTTGCGGACAGCACATTCTGAATTCAGGGCATGCTCAAATCACTACTTATCTCTTTCTGCTTAGATCTAGAAATACAAACATGTCATTGAAATGTAAAATTTCCAAGCATGAGAACAGCAGCCTGTGCCACATGATCTCCACTGAGATTGCTGGAGAGTGAATAAAAGCCAAATTCAAACCAATGTCAGAAAGAAATAATTTTAAAAAGAGCAACCTTCATCTTCATTTCATCTCACTGATGTGATGCAGAAAAGGCCTTTTATGAAGGAGGGTTGACTCTAAATTTTTGAAGGTTCATTTCAAAGGCTTTTCTGAATGATTATCCAAAGCATCCTTTTGGTATGAAAAGCAGGTTGGAGTAATTTTTTCATCTTTTGTGACTACCATCCCCGTTCGGACTACTTAGAAATGTCTTTCCCACATCAGTACTTCCATTCCACTCACAGGTGCCTCACAGGAGTGCAGACACAGGCAAATCATTAATTTACAGACCAAAAGAGGTTCAGGATTATGAGCCAAGGAATTCTAGATTGGCTCATTTAAAAACATCACTAAGGAGCTAGGCAGGTCAGTCATCTGAGTGCTTAGAAATCATTAACTAATCAGTTGGTCGCAGTGACATTAGACTGAAAGAAATGTTCTCATTCAGGAGAAGCTGAAGAACATCATGACTATGTCAAAAGGAGAGATTGCAATCAACAGAACCACAAAATCTGGTATTTTTAATTACACTTTCTTCAGTTAAAGGGGATTCTGATAACCTATTCAAGCTACTGTGGAGACTGCTTTAATGTGAATAAGAAAGAAGGCTCTCCTGGCCTTACAGAACATGCATAGGTTTTTATGTCAAAGTCCCTGGTTTATTATAATTTTTGTGTAGCCCTGCACAAGTCCTTTACTATCTCAGTTTCCATTGCTTAATTTGTGCATGGTGTTTTATAGTATGTTAGTACAACAGCAAGTGATGAGCAGGTAGACTGCTAAAAAAGAAAAAAGCAAGGCATTCAGCTACTACAGTAATGGAACTAAGAATGTACATTAAAGAGATGAGTGTATATATCTCCCCTTGGACTCTTGATGGAATCAATCTCTCAAGAAAAGATTCTCAGTGTCTTGAAATCCTAGAGTCTCTAAAGCCTGGCTATTAATTAAGCTATTAATGTCTTTCTCTGCTCCACTATGGAGGCAAATAACCAGGAAAATGCTTTAGGAACCTCCTGTGAGTAACAGCAGGGTTTGGTTCTTTTTAACCTCTATTACAACTTCTTTCCTCACACCATTCCTTTTTTTCCTTCTTTTCTACCTTTCCACTCACCTCAAGCAATATAAAGAAAAATTGGTGATATTCTTGATAAGCTAGAGAATTTCTTAAGCCTGCTGGTCACATTTTGATCTGTTTTTTTGTCTAAACCATCATTTCAAATTTGTCTTCCATTCTTTTCACACAGATATCCATGAACACATGACCAGTTGCTGAAAAGGATGCTCACCCTAGTCAAATACCTCTGCCTTCTCAGAAAACAGAGCTGAGGTGGGAGAGGAAGAATTGGTGGGAGGGTTGAGTTTTTGTTTCTGGCCACCTTGCATTGCATAGAAACCTGGCACAAAACACATTTCACAGGAACATCATCAGCAAAGCACCCAGACACGTCAGGAGTATTTTTTGAGAGAACAGCACATAAAATAAGACTGGCACAGACTCAAGGGTAATGAGAAATTGACCATTGTTCTAAAGTATCTGCTTGGGAACTACATAAATCCTCTTTGTTGATCTATGTATTACAATGACAACTCCTACTCAAAAATCCAAGTTATTTATAGTAGCATATAATTTCTTTAAGCTTATTACAATTTTGTTACAAAACTAGGTCTGAAAGTTCTACTTTCTTAACTCACAGGAGGAATTAATCTTGCAGGAGACTACATATTTTATTCCTAGTCTTTGCCTTTTGTGGCTTCTATTCCAGTGTCTTTTTTTACTCACACTTAGTTATATGTTCAATATTACTGTGAGAGAACCAAAAAGTCTTCCTCTAAGCCCCCAGTGAGATAGAGTGACACTTTCTGATAAACCTCAACTCATTTATGCTGCCTCCAAATGGATAGCCAAGGGATGCATCCAAGGCTCAGTGTCCTACCTCTGCATACAATCCTTCCTCATGCAGCTTATATTTCAGACCCTCAGGGAAAAGGTAACCACTACAATTTTTGGACTTATTTAGAACTAGCACTAACAGGAAAACAGACCTGAAGGTATTGTTCAGAACCTTTCAGTATCCCCACACTGATTTAACATGCAGTCTCAGATTTCTTGCTGAATTGATTCTTACTTTGCCTTTTAAAGTATTTGGATCAAAATAGCCAGCTATAGCCAGCTGATCAAGAAATTCTGGGGGAGGGGATGTCTGGTGGTTTGTTGTGTTGGGGATTTGCTGGTGCTTTGTTGGTTTTGGATTTTTTGCATGCAGCTTAAAGAAAAAAATACATCGAAGTAATCCTGTGGCTTAAATCAATGAAGCTCTTGTGGGCTTCAGCTTAGCATGCTGGTTTGTGTCAGCATCCGCCCCAGGGTTTTAACCACTTCTATTGTGAAGGCTTTCTTTCCTTCTATCCACTCAGAATTGTGCCTCTTACAAGGGCTCACTGACTCTTGCCCTTTCCCTGGGTGCTTTTGGGAAGAGTGTGATTCTTCTGTTGGTTTGGTTAAGTTTTTCTTGGTTTGGGGTGAGTTTGGGTTTCTTTTTTTGCTTCTTTGTTTTCATTCTCCCTCTCTTTTGATATTTGCAGATTGCTACTAGGTTCCCCATAACCCTTCTGTTTTCTAGACTAAAGAAACTGTCCTTTTTATTCTGCAGCAAGGTTGTCATGGTTTTTAAAGATAGTGACAGAAATTAAACTCTGAAATGAAATTGGAGAAAAAAAAATACAGAATCATGTTTAGAGAGAAATACAGAAGTCTCAACCTGGGACATAGGTTTAGGCTTCTTCCTTTTCACAGAGAAACCTAATAAAATTTCAGATGTCTGCAAGTAGAGAGGATGTGATGGTGAGATGTGCAAAGAGGCCATGGAATTTCCATTCTTGGATACTTGCAGAAATTAATTTTACAAAGACCCAAACAACACTATCTGCTTTTGACATGAGGGGTTTGAGAATGAGGTTGAACTAGAAGCTTCAGGAAGCCTCTGGCATCATGCTTCTGTTGTATTTTGTGCTTGCTAGACAGCTGTGCAGTGGGAATGCTCAATCCCACTCAGCCAGTACTCTCCACAGTGTATCATGATGAAAGATCCACAAATCCACCAGCAATCAAACTCAACCTGTGACTGCAAGAAAATATTTGAGTCACCTAACTCCTTTTTAGCATCAATACTAACATTACCACAATCATTGCCATTCTCTCCTTAGGACATGTATAAATTAGTGGTGATAGGGAAATCCATCTGGTCTGGAAAATGGTATTAAATGTATATATATGTTGCTTTATTGCTGAATTCCACTGAACTGGAAGAGCAGAATTTCTTTACCCAATGCCATTTCTTTATAACTGAGCTGCAAGGATAGATCCTTTGTTTAAAAAAAAAAAGTAGACAACCTTATGTATCTTTCCTTCAGTGTGCAGTAGGCAAAGGAGCTGTATAAATATCATCAAATCAAAGAGATGAAATACTGAAACATCAGAAAGAAATACTGTAAGATGTTTGATTGTCTTTCACCTTTGGGTGAAAGGCAATCCAAAATACAAAACTCTATTTAAGGCAGAGTGAGATGATCAGACATACATTACTGCTCAGATCATATGACTCTGATGATGATTCCTTTCATAACAAGAAAGAATAAAGTTGCCTGCCTTGCAGATATGAGCAGTGAGGAAAATAACCTGAGTTGTGTAAGTTTTCTATTAGTTACCTCAGCAGAATACAAATACTTGAGAGCTATGTAAGCTGGACCATTGGTCCTGTGTATAAGGACTGAATGTCAGGGTGCTAAATGTCTGTGTCTGCAGAAGCTTTTTGGGGATAATTTCTTTATAATTCCCTCCCACACTCCACGTACTCTGTCTCATATTTATAAAGTATTTGGGGGAAGGAAATTCTGAGGTTTTCTTTTTTGCTCTGCTACTCATCCCAGAAATCACTACATTCCCAATCTGATTTGGGGTTTACTGCATACACACTAAACCCAATTATATTCAGACCCAGATTGCAACACAGTGATTTGATTGTAAGTGACACCTTATGTTTTAGCTGCTCATTCACTTTCAACTCCTGTACATTATTTGAATTCTCACCAGCTGACTGGTACAATTTTGAACATTTTCAGCTTACACTGCACTACAGAATTGTAAAGCCATTGGGTGCAGGCATGAAAGTTACAATGATGTATGAGACTGCCAACATAATGGCAATAGCCTGCAAGTTTGAAGCTTATTCTCTGTGTTTGTGTCCTCAGAGAAAATCACTGCAGTGCTGAGGGCCATATTTTGTGGATTTAAGTGTTAATTAAGTGGTGTATAGGTCTCACTCTGGTTCCCTGCACAGGGGAAGCTTTTACCCTTTGAGCTAGGTGAACTACTCACAGCAGTCATTTTTTCCCTACCTCCTTTCTTCAGCTGTATCCCTTTTTCATCATTAGCCCTTCACAACTTCCAGCAACTTGTTTGAATGTTTTACATAAAGCATCAAGTGCTTTGAATACAAACGACATCCTATAAGCACTTCCAAACATTCCTAAATTGGATTTCATCTTTCAAAGGAAAACATCTGGGATCTTAGGACAAATAAAACACTTACCTGATCAGATGTTAGGTAAGATCAGAATATGATACATGACCTCTCACTGCCTCAGTTTGTTCCCCACCAATTCTTTGCGTTTCACCTTCCACCTGAAAGCAACCACAAACAAATGCCAAAACAAAGACAGGCAAATTAGCCCTTCTCAGGCTACCCTTAGTGCAGCAGATAATTGCTAGGACTAAGCAGTTAATTACCTCTTTACTCAGCAGTACATTCTTTACTCGTAGAAACCCCTACAGTACCATCCCACTGTATGGTGCCCAATACACTTCCTCCTCCACCTTAGGCTATTATATAACAAACAGGTTGCTTGTTTGCCAGACAGATTTTATGTGGTTAGGTCCACTCTCTGAAATAAATATTCAGCCTCCTGTTTTCTAGTTTCATATAGAGACCAAAAAAATTTAAGATGAGGAAGCATTTAACAGCACAACACTAAAACCTGGAGCATCATTTGTGTCTTCCCAACAGCTTTTCTTATAGCTTGTAAATCTGTTCACTCTGAGGTTCTTACATTTTTTTTCCTGTTATGACTTCCAACAATTGAATGTATCCAAGCTCTCCATGAGGACTACAGCTCCTATAATTTCTTGTTGAAAACTAAATTCATATCAGGCCATCAAGTTTCATTATCCACATGAAAGGACCACTTGCAGCAATAACATGTGTTCTCCTAATAGAAAGTTTTCCCGACTGTCAGCATATGCATTTGTTTCCACAAATTATTGCACAAAGCACACTGAAAATATCACTGAAATAATAAAATGTAGCCATTGCTCAATTTTTCATAAGGAGAAACAATAGATTTCAGCTTGCAGAGGAGTTGTGTGCATACTGGTACTTATAATCAGACCTGAATGATGTAGGGGAAAACACAAGAATGTTCAGCAGTTGGGAGATGGTTTTCAATGTAAAATGTAACTGCCTATCAAAAAAACCCTTACCTGAACTCTCATTATAACATCCCCCGAGAGGAGAATAAAGATTTTTGTCTATGTGATCTGTTCCACAACATAAACATTTGGTGTAGCATTTCTTGGGGCTAAATCCAGCCTCTTTTGTCATGCAAAGCTAACTAGCAGACATTGATTTCTGTACGAGTTCATTTTGGATTATTAGAATCCATATGTGGGAAATTAAAATGAAGATTAAAGCTAGACTGAATCACTCTGAAGTTTTAGGAAATGATGTAGCTTTTTCTTTAAATCTGATTTTAAAGATCTTTCTTTTTTCTTTCTGTTCTCAACCAGAGGTTGGATTGTGACAGCAGCTCTTCACATCGCATACTCATACTCTTCACATCGCACACGCATTTGCCCATCATAGAATCAACCAGGTTGGAAGAGACCTCCAAGATCAGCCAGTCCAACCTAGCACCCAGCCCTAGCCAGTCAACCAGACCATGGCACTAAGTGCCTCAGCCAGGCTTTTCTTGAACACCTCCAGGGACGGTGCCTCCTCCACCTCCCTGGGCAGCCCATTCCAATGGGAAATCACTCTCTCTGTGAAGAACTTCCTCCTAACATCCAGCCTATACCTACCCTGGCACAACTTGAGACTGTGTCCCCTTGTTCTATTGCTGTAATAAGATCACCTCTGAGCCTCCTCTTCTCCAGGCTAAACAGGCCCAGCTCCCTCAACCTCTCCTCATAGGATTTGTGCTCCAGGCCCCTCACCAGCTTTGTTGCCCTTCTCTGGACATGCTCCAGCACCTCAACATCCTTCTTGAATTGAGGGGCCCTGAACTGGACACAGTACTCAAGGTGTGGTCTGAGCAGTGCTGAGTGCAGGGGAAGAATAACCTCCCTTGTCCTGCTGGCCACATGATAGCACAGTGGCAAGTAAGTTCTCACGATAAATAGATTGTGTTTGTGGCACACTAGGGTTGCAAAAGGCCCCACTCACCTAATCATTTAATACATCTGTAAGGGATTTAGGAGGAAGTTCTTCCCAGAGAGAGTGATTTGCCATTGGAATGGGCTGCCCAGGGATGTGGTGGAGGCACCGTCCCTGGAGGTGTGCAAGAAAAGCCTGGATGAGGCACTTAGTGCCATGGTCTGGTTGACTGGCTAGGGCTGGATGATCTTGGAGGTCTCTTCCAACCTGGTTGAGTCTATGATTCTATGATAGAAGAGCAAAGCCTTTGGTGCTGTCCCACACCACATCCTGGTCTCCAAACTGGTCAAACATGGGATCACGAGATGGATAAAGAACCGGCTCGATGGCTGCACCCAAAGAGTGGCTGTCAAGAGGTCCATGTCCAAGTGGAGGCCATTGACAAGCAGAATCCCTCAGTGATCAATCCTGGGACCAGTGTTGTTTAACATCTTTGTTGATGGCATGGACAGAGGCACTGAGTGCAGCCTCAGGAGGTTTGCCAATGACACCAAGCTGTGTGGTGCAGTTGACAGCTGGAGGGAAGGAGTCCATGCAGAGGGACCTGGGCAGGTTGGCGAGGTAGGCCCAAGACAAGCCCATGAAGTTCAACAAGACCAAGTGCAAGGTCCTGCATCTGGGTGGAGGCAATCCCAAGCTCCAGTATAGGCTGGGCAGCGAGTGGCTGGAGAGCAGCTCTGAGGAGAGGGAGCTGGGGGTGCTGGGGGTAGTGAAGCCCAGCAGGAGCTGTCAGTGTGCTCCGGCAGCCTGAGGAGTCAGCGGCATTCTGGGCTGCGTCAAGAGAAGCGTGGCCAGCAGGTGGCGGCAGCGATCCTCCCCTCTGCCCTGCGCCGGTGAGCCCCCAGCTGAAGCGCTCTGCCCGGTTCTGGAGCCCCTGGCGAAGGAAAGGTGTGGGAGTGCTGCAGCATGCCCAGGGAAGGGCCACCAGGCTGAGCAGAGGGCTGGAGCACCTCTGCTACGAGGAGAGACTGAGGGAGTTGGGGCTGTTCAGCCTGGAGAGCAGAAGGCTTCGAGGTGACCTTATCGTGGCCTACAAGGAAGCTGGGGAGGGCCTTTTTGGGATGTCAGGTAGTGCTAGGGCTGGGGGGAATGGAATAAAGCTAGAAATCCCTGGAAGTGTTTGGAAGGAGGCTGGATGAGGCACCTAGGCCATGGTTTAGTTAATTAGGTGTTAGGCAATAGGTTGGACTTGATGATCTTGAAGGTTAATTCTGTGATTCAGACTGCATGGTAGGGAGAAGTTCTTCACCGGGAGAGTGGTGAGGCCCTGGAATGGGCTGCCCAGGGAGGTGGTTGAAGCCCCATCCCTGAAGGTGGTTAAGGCCAGGTTGGATGAGGCTCTGGCCAGCCTGATCTAGGGTAGGGGGATTGGAACTAGACAATCCTAATGGTCCCTTCCAACCCTGACTGATTCAATAGTCAGAAACTGGGCAAATTTGAAAAGCAGCTATCAAGACAGTCACAGATTCATAACTGCTTGTTTGTTTCCCCCCTATCTGACAGCAGCACACAGCTTGAAATGAAGAAAGGAACTGCCCTTACTGTGCGTTTATGAGGAGATAGCAGAATTAGGAGATTGAATAACAATTTTCTAGTCCCCAGAGGATTTTCTTTAACCCTGTAGTTGCCAATCTAGGACAGCAAGCCAAAAGCATTCGTAAGGATGGGACAGAAAGAAGAGAGGAATACAATCTTCTGCTCTGGTCAGGCATTAGGAGGGCTCTATACAATCAGAAGGTGATAATGCCCTGTTTGTTTTGTAATAAAATAAATGCCTGCTGTTTCACATGAAAATGTTGGAAACTATCCATTAGAAACCTGCAGCACTTGATGAGTCATACTTGACCTTTTTCTGCAAGGATTAATTGTATCTCTTGCTCTGTGTTGCACTGGCATTTTACCTAACAATACCCTGCCTTTATTTTGTACAACAGGTTATACTGGGTTGCTACAGCTCAAAACACTTACGACCTGAAACTGCAAACTTGAAAGGAAGCCAGGACTACTGGAAGACTGTAAAAGCTGTCTTAATACAGAGACTGTAAAGCTACATCCGCCCCCCTGTAGGTGACAGGATCTTGGTCACCTCCACCACTTTGCTGTGGAACTTACCTGGCAGGAGGCTGGGATAATCCCCTGCTCTGGGTAACCTCCAAAGTCACCACATGCTTGAGAGCTGCAGTAGGAGCCTCTGCTTGGGTGAAGGAGGGAGGTCATATGGATTGCTGAAGTAATCTCTCACTTACCTCTAATCAGCTGCCACCTGCTTGTAGCTCACACCTGAAGAACTGGGAGAGGGCTTTGAAATCAGCTGTGGACAGTGCCTGAGCATGAGTACAAAACCCTATTCCTTCCTTGCCCACAACTTTAAGCCATACTTTTTAAAATAAAATAAAGGACACTTTTTCCTGACCAATGTTTGAAGAGACTGAATAATTCCCTTGCACATAAAACTCACCCAAACTGCCTGTGAGGACAAGCAGGCCATGGAGCTCCAAAAGTGATCGGCGCAGTGGCTGGAAAGGTGGGTCTGTTGGAGTTAACTTTAGAGGTGACTCAAGTGGGTTTGCATTGCTTCCAGTTACATAAACCAGACCAGAGGGCTTTTTTTAAAACTGCACATCTTTTATTTTCATATTCATTGTTAAAACTGCCAGCTTGTGAAATTTGGCAGAATGAGCTGTGTCAATGTTGTCACCACTGAAAAATTCCATTAACAGAAAAAGAAACGACAAAAAGACACATACCCCTCAAACATAAGACTTGTTTTGTAATTCAAAACCCAAACCAGGATGAAGAGCAAGGAACCAACTATTTTTTTTTGCTGTTAAAAGAAGATTTTGAAGGTAAAAAATTAAGGCTAGACTCAAATAACACAAAGGCCCAAGTAAAGTACAAAATGAGGTTGCGTTCCAGAATCATCTCTCATTTTACCATCACTTATCTATGCTGCCTGCCCTATGTCTTACTGTTTATTCCTACCCAACACAAACCAGAACCTTTCCACATCAGAAAAAGAACAAAACCATGGAGTAGGCCTGTATAGACTTATCTAGCACTGAACAGCTGGACCCTGCTTGCTTGATGAATAGGAGTCCGAGACGTTTGGACTTTAAGTAGTTCATTCAGACTGCACAGAAAAAGGACAGTTCACTTTGTATATATTGAGGAGGATCTTTCCTTGGATATATGTGGAGGAACATGGGCAGCATTATCACTTTGGCTAGACTTTGAGAAGAGGGTACTGCTACCCTCATATGCAAATGCTTCTCCATTCACATCATGGAACAGGTAACTTCTACTCATCCCTTCCCCCTGCCTGTCACCATCACACTGATTTCATCCAGGCAAACAACTGAAATAGTGGAAGAAGAAAGGGAATTTTGTGAAATGTTGTATATCCCCTTTGAAGAAAAGGCTGAAATGCTCAGTTCATTCATTTCACTGGTTTAATTTTTGCAGCTGGGGGGAGGGGAGTAGGGGGAGCTAAGAGGAGAAAAAAGAAGCAATAGTTGTGTTGCAATGCTAATGAGCACATTTGCAAGACTCTGCCAGAAACTCTGTGCTTCAGCTTGCTTTTATTAGCCATTTTGGAATATGTCTTAGTTGCAGTTGCACAAAAAGCATTGTCAGGGCTTTTATATTTTCTCATTTAGAATCCTATGACATTATTTGAAGAGGGACTAGTTCTGCAGCGCATAAGCCAGGATCAGTATTGTATAATACAGCAGCTAGACTCATTTTGCAGCATGATTACAAAACCCATCACAGTGAATTATACAGGAAGTTAAATTGGTTTCCACCTTCTGCAAAGCCAGAATATTATCTTGCACAAATAGTGTACAAATGTAGAAATAACACAAGTCCAACTTATCTTAACGATAGACTACAGAAAGCCTTCACTGCTCACTCCATCAATACTCTATCTGCTGCTAATGACACCTGCTACGTTCTGAAAGCTCAACTCTTATAATGGTGAATACTCCTTTTATTTTTTTCCTTCCTCCCCCCCAAATGTTACTAAGCTTTAATTTACTAGGACATCCTGCCCCTGCTAAAAACTTTCCAAATATGATAAAAAAACTTTTACTGAGTGATCTGTTTTTTGCTTTTCTTGATCGGAAACGTTCGCCAATGTGTGTTGCTACTGAGTAGTAACTAAAAAGCACCATCGTTGTCTTTATGTTTTCCAGTTTGATTTAAAATAGATCAACAACTCCTTGATACAAGTAACCCAGACTGGCCACTCTAGGTTTTCCTGTGATAGGTTTTTGTGTTGCTTTTAGTCACGCTTTTAACGTTTTGTATGCATCACTTGAACTCATTCAAGTACCAATACAGTCCTCTGACTGCACCTGCAGCTCACATACAGTTGAGAGGTTTTCCCACTTTGTTTCTAGCCTACTTCCTTGCTTCCAGTCACTGAACACCAGCTGAACCTAGCTGAAAAACAGCTATGTTTCCTTGACTAAGTGACTTCCTACCCTGTTCACAGAGTGGGATAGGTGAAATGGTGTCAAGAGGGGCAGCAAGAACAAGAGAAACAATTAGCTAAAACTCAACTTATAACCCAAGAAAACTGGATACAACCCCACACCATCTGCTGATTCCTACAGCTGGACAAACCTGGCAGAAGCTTTCTCAGCCCATGTATCCATTTCTAGAAGTGAGTGACCAGGCAGGCTGTTAAAAGAACTCTCCACACACACACGTAGGTTTACGTAACTGCATGGATATAGCTGATTTCTTTTTCTCTTTATATTAAAATCAGCAGATCCGTCTCTAGCAGAGCTGTGCAAATAAAGTTATTTTGAACATACTGTTTTGTAGACATTCAGTCTGTTCTCCAGATTCAGAATGGTTACTGCTGTGCTGTGACAGAGTTGATGGTATTTGGAGTTGCCATAGTGTTAAATGTTTCTCCTGTGATCAGCAGCTGCTGATTCAAATGAAAATCTTCAGCCATTTTCTCTCCTGTATATTTCAAAGTCGTTTCGAATTCATCACAGACAAAAAGGTGTAAATGATACCAGGTGAAAAATGTCTTGTGCCTAAATGAGCTTTCTGTGATTTGATTTCAAGGTCACAGCACACACCGTCTGCTTTCGGTTCCTGTTGAGGACAGAACATGCTGAAAACCTTTGGTCATCTGAGTTATAATTAGTAACCATGTACATACATTCACTTATCTATGTAAATGAGCTGAATTTTGTGTCTGGACAATGTTCATGACAGAAACTTAGAAGCCCAGCTTTTACATGTGTGGTGATTAACTCCAGCAGTTCTGACAAATGAATGGGAGAAGGCAGGTTAGAACCACAAACACACACATGCCTGCAGGGCTAGGATGCCATTGGCACTGCTGGAACGTGACGGGGTGGAACCCATAGCTGGAGTCTGGGATTAGCTGGGAACAAAGTCTAGGAAAGATGGGAACAAAGTCTAGGAAAGACAGAGCAGAAAGGGAGGGAATGTGGCACTCTGCATCAAACACCAACTCGAGTCAATGGAGCTTCACCTGGGGATAGAAGACATGACAGAGAACTTATAGGTGAGGATTAAAGTGAAAGCAAGAGGAGGCAACATCATGGTGGGGTCAGCTACAGACCACCCAACCAAGAAGACTGAGTGAGACCCTCTATAAACAGGTAGGCATAGCTTTGTGTTCACCCTTCAAGCGCAAACCATTCTATGAGCCAATGGGACCCTGAGGTGCATGGCACTTGCAGGACATTTTGAGAATTGAATTCTCAAATTTATCAGCATTAATAATTCTAATTGAATGCATTTTCCTTGTCACTTGCAGTGAATCAACTGCTAATTGAATATTGTGAAAAAAAGATGAGTTACCATTTCACATGCTTAAAAAGGACGTTGCTAATATGTCTAAATCTAGATGTGAAATGTAGAGCAGTGCAATTCTAATCTCTATAAATATAATTATTATTCAAAACGATTTTATACAGGATAATTATACTGTCAAAAAAGGGCAAGGACTGGAAAACTCAAATGATCAACATTTAACCCTTTACCATGTAGTGGCATACATTTTATAGCCAAATACAGAGAATGAGCTTGCAGAATGAATCATTTCCCTTCAGCGGGGTGAGAATGACTTCAAGAAGTAGCACATTGCTACTGACACATTACAAACTGATTAATTGTGGGGTTTGTCCCCTTTGCATTGTAGATATTCACGTTTAAAATCTGAATAAATGCACAATTTGCAGCTGTGCCCAGCAGTGGTAGCTACCATCTCTTTTTGACTGACAATGATGAGATTTCTGTCATGCTTTGCCTCTCCTACAGTGCCAGTGATGGGATTTTTTTTTCCTGAAATCTTATTACTGAATGTGCTGTCGTGGTCTCAGATGGAACTTTCAATCAAAAAGGCAATCAAAAGGTTATCCATTTGTGAGTTTTCCTACAAAAGAGCTTTGCAAAACTCGACAGTATATGCCTAGAACTCACAGTCAGAGCTAATTGTCCTAAATGCTTACGTGACTATAGGCAGAAATACGATCCAAATCTCCTATCACCTGCCTTTTCTCCCAGGCTTGGGATCTGGACTAGAAATGGGCTCAAAGTTCCAAATGAAACTTTTCCATTTATACTACTTTTAGCTTTGGCATGGCAATGCAGAACACCTTGTCACTTGGTGCAAGTGATTAGGAAGAAAGGGTGTGGCTGATTACAGTCATAGGATCACAGAATGTTAGAGGTTGGAAGGGAGTCCAACCCCCTGCCAGAGCAGGACAATACTATCTAACGCAGATCACAGAGGAACACATCCAGACAGGCCTTGAAAGGCTCCAGAGAAGGAGACTCCATGACCTCTGGAGTTACAGGACTGTTTGATTTCATTGCAATCTTGATGTATACTTCTTTAGATTACTTCACTCTTTAGTTTATACTACTACCAAACCTGCTAAATAAAGTTATTCAGAGGTTGTATTTTTTTTAATGTAGTGTAACTTCAATGAATTGGACACTTCATTAATTTCAATAAAACCTTTATAACACCTCTAGAAGTTGTATTGGCATATTAGCTGTCCACAAACTACAGTCATTAAAGCCAGCCATGCTGTAGCTTAAAGTGCAGTTAATGTTTCCATTCTAAAACACAGGCAAAACTGGGGGTGATGCATGAAGGCATTTTTGTTTGCAGAAGAAACATTACTGAGGAGCTTAAGGAGAGGAGATTGTTTTTACTAGCAACACTTGAACATAAAATGTGAGCCTATTTCTCAGCATAGCGCAGTGCATTAGACACACAAAGCTCCTGTGGTCACAGCCTGCTGCATATCTAATTCTGCAAGCACTGTCAAAAACTGCTTCGAACATTATCCTTTTTTTCTTCTGACTGCAGTCAACTAATAAATAAATTAATTTGAAGGAGCCTACATTCCTC
This sequence comes from Pogoniulus pusillus, assembly GCF_015220805.1. NCBI lineage: Eukaryota > Metazoa > Chordata > Aves > Piciformes > Lybiidae > Pogoniulus > Pogoniulus pusillus. The sequence goes on along the minus strand of NC_087283.1, from coordinate 3,380,636 downwards.
AACAAACTGCGAAGCCATTCAGGCAGATTCCTTTCTGCGGCGCGCAGGTGGAACTGAAAGGAAAAAGCAGCAACCAGAAAAGTATTTATAAAAATATATTTCACAAAGTAGGAAACAATACAGGAGTTTCTCTGAATACAATACACAGAGTAAATAAACAAACAATAATATAGCTTCAAAACAAAGTAGAAAATTAAAATGATTTGCATGTAATACGCAGTTTTATTATACAATTGCTACTTCTAAATGGCAAGTTTGCATTACAAATTGAGTATGCTTGCAGCTTCTAGTGTTGTTCTTTCTCTGTGTGCAAGAGCCCTGGTGCATCACTATGAATATTATAGAAAAGAAATGCTAATAACATAAGCAGTAAAATTATGTACACACTGGTTCCTGCTCTAATACAGTGGAGAACTATAAGCATGTTTTGTTTTGTTTTAACTGTACTGTGTTATGTGTGGATTTCTAAAAGTCTATAGTTTAAATATTCACATGAACCAGTTTACTTCCAGCTGTTTGTGCTTGTATTAAAAACACCAGGTACTAGATTTATAGAAGAAGATATAAAACTGTCAAAAGTTTTCTCTGGGAAAGTTTTATTCCTGCCAGCATTCTCTTAAAATTCAGTTACTGCTTGAACCTCCAACATTTTGTCATTTTTGTCTTCAAAATGTACATGTATTCAACATACATTATATATAGAAAAGAAAGAAAAGGAAAATCTAACGGATATAATTTAGTCTCCTTCGTAATCTCACTCTAGAGCTTATCTGTCTCAATAAATAAAAGCAGTAATGGACATCAATAAAATATTTATTTCAAAGATTAAACAAATAAATTCGCTCTTTAGCAATAAAATCAGCAGTTCTTTCACCTATGTAAGTCCGTCCACTTTCACAGTTTCCTTTCAGAAGACGAAGCACAGGATTGATCCTTCTTCTAGAGAAAAGATCCTTTTGGTAAAGCAAGGTTTTGCAGCCCTGCCTCGGAATCTCTGCACATTAGTAGGATTTATTACCCATCACTGGAATGGATTAAGAACATGTGAATATTTTAAGGCTTGACACAATATTTAAAGATGATATTCAGTCTGTGGTTACATGGCCAACAATTACTGTATGTACAATGTATGGTCACTGCACAGCAGAAGCCAGTAGGAATTTACAATGCTATTTCTAGTCAGCATTGCTAAGAAGACCGAGATATTGCTTTTAACATTTCTGTGGCAGGATCTTTGTTGGCAATGCAGAAACAAACAATTAGCTTTACACATACTGGCAGGAGCTACTGTTCAACAGCAAAATCCCTGCAAGTCCATTTTCCAAGAAAGCACCAATTTCTTTTTGTTCTTTTCAATTCGCTGAAGATAATCAAAGATCCAAATCTCCATCTTCAGAGTGGTCAAGTGAATATCAAATATCCAAAGACTTCTAGACACTCCACATACTTTACTTCACACTCCACAAGACTTAACCTCCTAACATATACTTTTTGTTTTTGGTTCAACATTACAATGTAGTCGATTTTATAGATGACTGGCGCTAAACTTGCCTCTAAAACAAAAAGCCACATCAGTTTTAACTAACAGCAGTGGCCCTAGAATATTACATGTTCGTTAAGTCAACAGTGAAAAAGTTTCTGATCCACTGTCAAGTTTCTTTGTCACTTTCTCCAACTGAGTAAAGTTCTCCAAGTCTTTTAAAGCGAGGACCCCATTCACTGAGGTAGTCAAAATTCTGATCTGAGTCTGATGCAGAGGACTCCAATGAGCTAAGGGAACCAGCCGCTGACCCTCTTCCTTCGTAGCCATAAATCTGGATAGAGTCATACGGTGGAGCTGTGGGATCATTGTCGGCTTCGTGAAGCCTTACATTAATGAACTCATCGACATCGACACCGTTAGGAACAGGTGCAAGACCCTGCCTGGGCATAAACTGCAGATCAGGCTTAATATCCTTACGAGGCAAAAATCCATTAATTCCATCGGGATTTTGCAAAGTCGCAATGTCGAAAGCTTCTGTGTCTTCTTCTCCACCTCCTTCATCATCATAGCGAATTATATTTTCCCTCACATCTTCATCGTCTTTGATGATTAGAGGCTCGTTCTTGTGTCGTCTCAGTGTCACAAAGAGCACCACAATGACTGCAAGGCAAGCACCACAGGCTGGTTAGGTAAAAACTCCCAATCGAAGCACAGTATTACAGTATCACAGTATCACAGTATCACAGTACTATTAGGATTGGAAGAGACCTCACAGATCATCAAGTCCAATCCTTTACCACAGAGATCAAGGCCAGACCATGGCACCAAGTGCCATGTCCAATCCTGCCTTGAACAGCCCCAGGGACGGCGACTCCACCACCTCCCCGGGCAGCCCATTCCAGTGTCCAATGACTCTCTCAGTGAAAAATTTTCTCCTCACCTCCAGCCTAAATCTCCCCTGGCGCAGCCTGAGGCTGTGTCCTCTCGTTCTGGTGCTGGCCACCTGAGAGAAGGGAGCAACCTCCTCCTGGCCACAACCACCCCTCAGGTAGCTGTAGACAGCAATAAGGTCACCCCTGAGCCTCCTCTTCTCCAGGCTAACCAATCCCAGCTCCCTCAGCCTCTCCTCGTAGGGCTGTGCTCAAGGCCTCTCCCCAGCCTCGTTGCCCTTCTCTGGACACGCTCAAGCATCTCAATGTCCCTCCTAAACTGGGGGGCCCAGAACTGAACACAGTACTCAAGGTGTGGTCTAACCAGTGCAGAGTACAGGGGCAGAATGACCTCCCTGCTCCTGCTGACCACACCATTCCTGATGCAGGCCAGGATGCCATTGGCTCTCTTGGCCACCTGGGCACACTGCTGGCTCATGTTCAGGCGGGTATCATTCAGCACCCCCAGATCCCTCTCTGTCTGGCTGCTCTCCAGCCACTCTGACCCCAGCCTGTATCTCTGCATGGGGTTGTTGTGGCCAAAGTGCAGCACCCTGCACTTGGAGCTATTGAATGCCATCCCCTTGGACTCTGCCCATCTGTCCAGGTGGACATGCTACGTACAGCTGTGGAAGGTGGTAAGTTCTAAGGGCAATAAGGACAGTGGAAAGCTAAAAAAGGCTGTAGCTCCAACCCCACTGAAGTGGCCAAAATTGGATCAGAAGCTTTAGTTAGTCCTCTGCTTTTCTACCCTCACATTTACATCTGAAGCTCAATTGGATACAAGCAGTAGGGATGTGCACACTTCCATTTTTTGAGCCTTTAATTTAGCTAATTTTCCCCTCTGGAAAAGTTACAAACCTAGGTGCAGTCAAGCTACCGTCACACACTGAACACAGGCTATAATGATCTACATTATGGATGGAGTTCTCCAGAATTAGAGGGTGTTTTTCTGAAAACACAGGCCTGATGATAGAGGGAAATTGGCATTGTCTTTTACGTGTTGTAACAGCCATGCTATAGAGCTGAAAAGAGAATGAGACAGTAAGGGAGAAAGAAAGAGCTTAGATACATCAGTTTGAGTATCATGGACAGATGCATAAAAAGCTCTAAATTGGTTACTCTGCTGCTGTTGCAGCTTAATGCTGCAAAGTTAGTTACTGATGTAAATCTCAGTTACAAAGGGAAGCTGCAAAGTGCAAAATGAGACCTCTTCCTCCATTGTTCTCCCCTTCACTTGGTTGATGTCATATACAAATGTTGTATGTTTTATTAAAATATTCACTGCTTTTTATCTTCTAAAACTGCAATGTCTCTTGTGCCACTACAATGCAGGATGCACTCAGACAAGTTCTAGAGTTATAGAATGGTTTGTGTTGGAAAGTACTTTAAATACAGTTCCAACCTCACTGCCATGGGCAGAGACACCTTCACCCAGGCCAGGTTGCTCAAGACTCTGTTTGACCTGGTCTTGAATACCTCCAGGGAGGGAGCATCCACAACATTTTCCAGTGTCTCACTGCCCTCACTGTAAAGAATTTCTTTCTAATATCCAGACTAAATCTTCCCTCTTCCAGCCTGAAGCCATTGCCCCTCATCCTATCGCTACAAGTCCTTCCAAAAAGCCCCTTCCTGGCTCTCCTGTAGCCCTCTTTGGGTACTGGAAGGCCACTACAATGTCTCCCCAGAGCCTTCTTTTCTCCAGATACAAGAAATCCTTTTTGCATCACATGCAGTATATACTGTGTTCATCTTGCAGTTTAACATACTTGATTCGATTTTCAGTTTCATATTCCACAGCTGTTTATTCTGTAATTTGCAGGTAAGACTGCTTCAGAATGCTTTGTTCAGCTCTTAGAACAGTAGGGATGCAGCACTGACAGGTCTCTCGGTACTGCTGCACAGTGTCCTTCTCTGTGACTACTTTGCCTACAGCTACCCAGGAACCAGAACCATTTGTAATAGCAGGCTGTGAAGTGAATACATACCTAGCAGCAAAATGATGCAGGCTAAGATTGCAATGAGGGCTCCCATGCTGAGTCCGATGGGGAGGACGTATGCTTCCACATTACAGGACTGGACAATGCCATCGCTGCTGCAACCACAGACCCGAATGGTCAGAGTGCTGGTGCTGCTCATGGGAGGATTCCCACTGTCACTGATTATGATTGGCAGTAGGTAAACTTCTTGCTTCTGCCTGCTGAATCCACTGTGCTTTGCCAATATGCTGAGAGTGTTATCTGGAAAAGGGAAAAGGTGCATTTTTCATGATGTAGAGCAACTGCTAACCCCACAGCTTTATCTTACTGCCTTCAGAAAACCTCTGTACAAACATATTTGCACTTATGAAACTCATTATGCGAGCAGCACCTGACACAGAGATCCTTCCCCTTTCTGTCTGGCTGCCCACGTCCCACATAACTGGGTGCAACACAGCCATTTTCTTGTGTTACGTGGTGTGATCGTGGCAGCCCCTCACTTTCTGTCTGCCTACCTCCTTATGGATGTTTTCCCATCACGACTCATCACTGTTTTTCAAGTCACAGAGCCATAAAGCTTCAACTAGTACAACAAAGAGAGCAATGAAATGCTAAAGTAACCCAAACTTAATAAAGCACATTCAGCAATTAAAGCAAATGTTCCGTGTATTATAGGCAGAAACTGCAGAATGCTTTGCCCTGCTATAAAAGATTCTTGGGTTTTATTAATAAGCAATATAAAGACAAAGGAAAAGCTGAACGTTTTAAAAGTTGTAGGCCTAATTTTGGCCAATCTAAGCATTTATTGACCCTCAACAATGAAAAGAGAACAAACCAGAGCAGAATATGTCTCTTACAAAGGCATCCAGAGGAAATGAGTCTAGGACATTCTTACCTCTACACACACATGCACATATTTAATATCAGAAACAGGCAGAAGCATTCTGACTACCATAAAGAAATTCTGAACATCCAAGATAGTATTTTAAAATGCAGGATTCTGTTCTGATAGTCCTTCTTAGTAAGGATGCAGATTAATAAAGGTAGTTACAGAATACAATATTACAGAATGAAACATTCCTAAACTTTAATCACATCCTCATCCCGTATCAAGATCTCAATCAGTAGATAACTCCTACAGTTAATTCATTACTGCCACAAAGCAAGAGATGAAGAAAGATTATTTGATATTTAAGCACCTGGGACAATTGTCTGACACAAGAGAACAAAGGAGTCTTGTTTTTCCATTCAATGATGATGAAAGTTCAGTTCAAGTAGTTCCCTTCTGAAGTTCACTCTTGGATTTTGCAGTCTTTCTGCATCCCCCCCATAGAGGAATCACCTACCAACCACACTTCAGTTCTGAACCAGCTACACTTAGGTTTCTACTGTGAAGGTTTTTAATATATATCACAGATTATGTAATAATTTCAGCATTTTTCTTAGCATTGAAGAAGATCAACCTAAAGATCAGCTACTTTATAAAGCAGTGTAGATGTGGCCATTTCATACCTGTGCAGAACAAAAACGAAGTATTCTTAATGATTTTCCTTTCCAGAAATCCTGACTTTTTTAGCTATTCAAGTTAGAAACAGTCACATCAAAACTGATGGCACCCTGGAGCTGAATAAATACTCTAGTCTTTCCTTGTGCCCTTTTGAAAATTAAAGGAAGCATATGTGTTTACTGAAGATAAATTTCAGGTATAAGCTCTTAAGAATTCTGACAACTCAAATAGGAGCAAACTCCTCGATGATACTCAGTGTTCTGTGTGCCACTATGATGGTGGAAAAGTCAAGTATGCTTTAAATCAACAATTAGCAGGCATTTAGAATGAAGCAAAAAGCCTTCACTTCTCCTTCTTGGTTGAAAGTGTCAGAGATTTAAACAGAGGTGTGTAAGTTAAACCATTTCCAGTGTCATGCTTGCTGTCTAGCTGCAAGGAACAAAGGGAAATGTTACCTTAGTGAAACAATAACTGCAGCTAAGATATCCTGAACATCAGTGTGTGTGGCTTTATCAGAGTGACTACCACACCTAATGTCATGTGGAAAATGTTCTTTTCCTCCTGCACACCCTCTACCCCTCCTTTTCAAACACTGGAGAATAAAATTATTTGGCTTCCTCCTGCAAAATTAAAAGTATCTCAGGGTATGCTGCATCCTTAATCCTTTCACTTTAACCTTTTGAAGGAGAAAAAAAAGAACTATGAGGATCAATTTCCAGCTCTTTGAGACAAATCCCACTCAGAAGTTTCACATCTGCAGTCATTTATTAAGAACTCTAGAGACTTTTACATCTATATTACACAGTGAGTTCTTGTGCTCTAGAAATCTGTACAGACACAGACTGTTGCTTCCTATAAGCCTGCTCCAGTTCTCCTCTAAGATGGAGGAAAGGACTGATATGCCAAAAAAAAAAAAAAAAGAGTAAGACATCTGCTTCAAGAAGAAATGGAAAAAAAGAAACTGCTCTTGTTGGTGACAGCTTCAGATCCCTTCCATCTCTCTGACACATTCACTGCTACTCTGGCTGGCTCAGAAAGAAATCTAATACGTTGGAATTGGAGAGTAAAACAAAGTGAAAAGGAAGGGTGAAGAGAAAAAATAAAAGAAGGCAGGAAAAAAAGAAATGAAAGAGGAAGGATGGAGAAAATAAAGTGCTCATTTCTGCCAACTGGTGAAGGTATGCTGAGTATAAAACCTGCTTAGTACCAGTAAGAGTTAGTAATTCAAGTTCAAAATACACAAGAGAAGAGAGAAGGAAGATATCTGGGACACAGGCTGAACTATTTAAGTGCAAAAGAAGTTGCAATGGTTGATTAGTTGGTACTATGTGAGAGGAGATGCAAGGCAAGGAGAGAAGAGAAGAAACTTCTCTTTTTTAACAGAGGGGATTTCTGTTTACAACTTCTGTGTCAGACTCCAGTTGAAACTCCAGTTGAATTAGTTGTATCCAGGAAGAAATTTGCAATCAGAAGTACACAGCAGAATAAGTAAAAGGAAATCACCAAAAATACTTTTCCAGTGGATGGCAAATGCTCAGTTTTGACTTCTTTGACTTCTTGTTCAACAACAAATGCTTTGCTATGTCCTGAAATAAATATACCTTGGTGCTGCTGGAGATGTGACTCATGAGCGAACAACAGTGACTCTCTAACTGACATTTTAGTTGCTTTCTAGAACTTAAAAATATAACCTAGCAGCTGAGTACCAGTGAGATTCATCTATGTGATTTGCTTTCTCCTCTCTGTGGACACTCCCCTTATCCACAGACAACAAATCCGGGGGAATCTCCTCCAGGAACAACCTCCAGCACTGCTGCATGAATTAACCTGGCAGCAGGTGCTCAGCAGGAGGGTGGACAAACACTTTCCACTCCTCTTTCCAATTAACCCACTGATCCTTCATTATAGCACTGCTCAGGTTATTTATTCATGTTACTACTAGCAAAACAAGCACAACTACATAGAGAGAGAGATGCAGCTCGGAGCTCCCCAGCAGGAGAAGTGCCTTATCTGTGTTTTGATTCTTCTTCTTGTATCTCTCAGCAAGCCTATGAGTGAAGTAGACATCACCATTGTTTTCCTTTCACAGCCTGTAATCGAGTTCTTCTCACCAAAACATTCTAGCTTGCTCCAAACTAGCACAAGGAGGACAAAAAGCTTACCCCTCTCTGTTAATAAAACTCTGAGGTAACCTACCACAGGCAAGAGAAACACGACTTGACGTCCGGTCAGTGAGGGATGTTCAGGGGGTCCTTTGCCACTCAATCAAATTTGGACTCCCTGAATTCTGTAACCTTCTATGAGGGGGAAGGGATTGAAGAAGTTCATTAAAATGCCAAAGACCTCTTAAATGCCATTTTGTTGATGGTCTACCACCCTCACAGGATGGCCTAGGGACTATGTTGTGACCTGCAGGCTAAAGGAATAGTGTAAGGGATCTTCATTACTGTTTTAACTTGTCAAAGGTTTGTGTGTGAGAGTACCACAGCTCCAGGAATACATAATTACAAGTTAGATCTGTAGCTCATTTTTACCTTTTATAAAACAAAACCAAATCAGTCACCACTGGGTGACTCTCAGTGTTTGAAGTTTACAAGCAGATTTAAACAGCCCTGAAAGAGACTGTTAGGGGAGTATCTCCCTCACAGCTGGAACAAAGACTGACAATGCAGAAGGTCTTTACAAGACGTCCAGTGTGATTTCTAGACAAAAGTAGTTTGAAGAATCATAACCAAGGACATGCTTACCACAGGGCCAAGTGCTTCCTGCAGATTCCCAACTGTTCTCAAGACCCCTTGATCTCTTTTGAGGTTCTTGGATGAAAGACTTGGAGAGAAAGTATCTGTAATAATTTTAATACAAAGCCACTTTTGTATTTGCTAGGCACGAGTGACTTTAATGGGATTGACATCAATCTGGATGTGAAATTAGCAAGCAGGAGTCAGCCTCTTCATCTTCCACTTTGTACAAGAATGCATGTTGCAATTTTAAGTCAGACAATAAAATGACTGAAGAAAAAGAACCCAACAACAACAACAAAAAACCCTGAAGCAGTGAGTTTACATCCAAGTGTCATTCCCTCTGCACACATTATTGCAATTCTTTAATTCCCTCGTGGTTCTCTTTAATATATTGAGATCAGTGGACTTCCCTGCTGGGTAACCTTACACCTACATAGCTCTTTTGTGTCTTTCTTTTTTCCATCCCTTTTATAATGTTCTCAGAAAGATCAAATCATTAATGGTATTAAGGACTTTGTGGTAGAAATTGTTATCTATTCCGGATATGTTACTTACGCAAGGAAAGAATTTTAAGTGGAAGCTTTACAGCTGGAAGCAGAAGAATGACAGAAATCTGTTTCTTCATGTTTATTAGAGCTAGCTTTTTTGGTACACTTTTTAGTCTAAAAAAGCTTCTTTGTAATACAGAGTCCTTTGGCACAAGTAGAAAAGCAGCAATCTCCTTACTGTGATATTTCCTGCTTTTTTGATAATGGATAGACAAGGAGAGTTCATTCATTTCCTTACTCAATTCATAAGTGGCAGCTATTCTCACATAAAAAAACCTTGAAATAACTGAGTAATTGAGTTATTATCATGAAGGTTTCAGTGGAAACTGCTGATGCAGAGGCAGAAAGCCCAAACTCTATGACACTCTAAGAAATGCCTGCCGTGTAATATTTAGCAGTCACCTGCAAAGGCACTAGAAGAGAACGTACAAGGGAATGCTAAGAGAGCATTTCAGCTCTTGTGTAACTCAATTCATGGATCATAGAATCAACTAGGTTGGAAGAGGCCTCCAAAATCATCAAGTCCAACCTAGCACCCAGTCCTATCCAGTCATCTAGACCATGGCACTAAGTGCCTCATCCAGGCTTTGTGCTGCTTGTAGTACTTACTATCCAGTACTGGAGGAGTTACAGTGTTCAACACAGCTCTTCTATTTTCTGTTTCCTTCAAAATTCAAACCTACCAACATAAAAATGGCAGCATACAAGGGAAGACTCCCATCCCCATTTTAGAGACTGAGAACTAATCAGGCTGCCCAAAATCACAGATCTCTCCAAAAGTCTCTGCATACATTCCATGAGATATAAACCATACTGCAATCACTGTTCTTCTGGATACTTTGTTAATGACACTTCCCTTTCTATGAAAGGATTTACAAACCAAACATACTCAGATTGGTAGCATCACACTGCAGAAACAACACCAGCAAATGCAGCCTCAACTCATAGTCCACATGATAGCTCTCTGTCAAATCAGAATCATAAAGTCATTGAGATTGGGAAAGACCTCTAAGTTCATCAGGTCTGACCTTCTAACCAACACCTGCATGCCCACTAGACCATGTCCCAGAGTGCCACATCTACTCTCTTTTTTTAACACCTCCAGGCATGGTGACTCCACCACCTCCCTGGGCAGCCTATTCCAATGCCTGGCCACTCTTGCAGCAAAAAATTCTTCCTCATATCTGACTTGAACCTCCCTTAGCATAGCTTGAGACTATTACCTCTTGTCCTGTCATTAGTTACTTGAGAGAAGAGGCCAAAACCAGCCTCACTCCAAGCTCCTCTCAGGTAGTTGTAGAGAGCAATAAGGTCTCCTCTCAGCCACCACTTCTTCAGGCTAAACAATCCCAGCTCCCTCAGCCTCTCCTCTGAAGACATACTCTTAAAACTTAAATGTTTTGATACTATCTTTTTTTTCCTCATAATTACAAAAGCAGTAGGAAAGAATATTTGTGACCTGCTTTCTGGTCTAGCACAATAACCAGAAAAGACAACTCAGAGCATACCCTCACCAGTGTCATCTTATAAAGCAACATCCCTGGGCTGAAAAACTGAGCTGTATGTTTCCCATTACCCTTAAGTACAAGTTAAAAGCATCAGTTTCTTGCTTCCCAAAGAATGCAGTTGAAATGCTTTGAGAGCTACATCTCTGTTTATGTAAGACAGGGGTTTGGTTTTCTTTTTGTTTCTGCCTTAGGCTGTAACACTTTTTAAAGGAATAACTGATTAAAAGGGGACAGTTTGGGGTTTGCATTTTATAAAGTGCCAGTCATTAGGAGATGAAAGTAACTTCAACATGGATGTGCACACCAAACTCACTCTTATGGGGAGTCATCTATGTATATATGCTAGTGCAGATATATATAAATATATCCTGAAAATGACACTGTATAATGTTTTACACATGTACTGCAAGACTTTGTGCTTTGTGACTGTTCCAGACAAAATCCTGCTGCACAGCAGTTTACAGGGGAGATGACCCTTTGCCTAATCCAGATGGTAAAGGCATAAATGTCCTATTCGAGCAGAAGGCAAATAAAATCATCTGAAACTAAAAAGATGCCATTTTGATAGCATATTTTGTCTGATTTATGGCAGCCAAACCATATGGGCAATGAAGCATTTGCAGGTATTTCAAACTGACCTGCTTTTCATGAGTGTCAAAAATTTGTGATGTCTCCAAAAACATAAAAAAAAACAGTAGATTGATGACTGCTATCAAATTTGATAGCAGACATCAGGTTCAAAAGAAGAAAAAAAGTTTTCTGTGCTATAAAAATTCAGCTGACAGATCAAACTGTCTCTTCTGCACCACGGGAAGTCACTAGTGGCAATACCCCAGACATTCCTGCAACACTAGCAAACACCTGAATGGATTTTTATTCTTCTAGAGGCTTGGACTTTCTGGCATCTCTTAAAACACCAGTAAGAACACAGGAAAAGGAGCCTTTAATGGGAGAAAATGTACTGCTCAGAAGACAAGTTGGAAAATATCACAGATTTAATCTATATTACTCTTCATATATATTACTACTCCATCCCTGAAGGTGTTCAAGAAAAGCCTGGATGAGGCACTTAGTGCCATGGTCTGGTTGACTGAATAAGGCTGGGTGCTAGGTTGGACTGGCTGATCTTGGAGGTCTCTTCCAACCTGGTTGATTCTATGATTATTTTGTTACCAATTGGCCTAAACTTATACCAACTTATGCCAGAAGTGCTGAATCAACTAATTAAATAAAAGAGAGATAATAATAATAAAACCCAACCAAAAACCACATCTCCAGGTCATGAATTCCTTCACAGAGAGAAGTAAAAGTGATGCTGGCAATGTTGAATATTGAGCCAAGTAATATCAGTAACATCCCTCTTGTATGCTCAAATTCCTTGGAAAGGGGAACAACCATGTTAATGTTACTGTGATGCAGAGCTTACAGTAAATAAATCCTTGACAGAATAATAATAATAAAAAACCCCAGATAAATTAATAGCAAAGAGATGGAATAAACATTTCCTCCTACCTTTTTCCTTTTGAAAATGTGAACTTTAGCTAATAGTCTGGATAATTTCTAGTTCTATTCCTTTGGAAAAGTCTGAACTTTAGATAATTGTCTCTTAAGTATTCTAAAACTTTCCTTTGACCTTTAGTCCAGCAGAGCTATAATCAAACACATCTCTATGGTCACTTGCAGTCTAGCAGCAAGTGTTATATTTTGTACCTTGGGTGTTTTTTTTAACCCACTGAAGGCAGGACCGAAAATCCCTGCCGGGGAAATAACGATGCAGAAGTACACACTGAATCTGGAACAATGCTTTTGTTATTGTAAATGGGGTAGGGAAATAATTGTGACACAGAACCTCGCTCTCTTAATTTACAGATATATATGGCAAGTCAAACTTTGGGCTCTGCATCTGTTTAAGCTCCACAGTCACCACAGTTGTCAGAACTGTAGCCAACATACCCGATTTTAATCTCCACCTCTCTGATGTTATACCCACTTATCTCTTCTGAATCCCCTGGTGCCAGTTATGATTGACACTCCCATAAGCTGGAGCAAATGCAGGCAGCTGAAGATGTAAGATATGCTAAAACAGGGCTAGCTTTTCCCTCTCGTTTTTCTCTCCTGTATTCAACAAGCCAGTCACCAAATTGTTTACTAATAATCACATTGCTTTGACATGCTTTACTTTATTCGGATCACATCACTACATGGCATGTGCATTGAATGTTACATCTGTAAAGTGTAAGAATTAATGCAGGTTGCCAAGCTCTGGTGTAGAAAGAGAGATGAAATGGCTGTCAGATGTGCTTAGCATTAAAAATACATTATTAAGACAGCAATTTGCATGGACTGATGGATCATTTTCAAAATCTACATATTCTACTTAATTCTATTATCTTGTTATTTTAACCAAAAAGCAATGCTGTGGTTTATAAGGCTTCCATCAAATGATGGCTACATCTTGCATTTGAACCCAGAACTCTCCGTCACTGTGTTGCCAGGTTTCAACAAAATACTGGGAAGACAAATCCAAGAAAAGCCAAGGTCTCCCAAGGCTTTGTTATCTGTACTTCTCTTTAGGGATAACAGCTCCTCCTTATTTCAATGAACGTGTAAGGGCACTCCAGGAGGTGAAATTAATGAAAGCCTCTTAGGACACTGTGAGAGTTACAGTTTGGCATTCATTTGGGGTTCTTTTATGTGTAAAGCTAAGTCTCAAGCAGATTCAATGTCATTTTTAGCACTCTTGGTAGGTGAAGGAAGAGGTCCAAGAAAGCCATCATATGTTCATCGCCTTCCTCACTTCACACACATTCTCCAGTTCTTACCTCAGTGACTGCTAGAGTCTGGAAAAGTTCAGACCTTCACAACCATGAAGACAATCACAGATGTTTCAAGTGAAGCTTTCTTTCTAGAGTGTGAACTACGAATACCACCATAAGAAAAATAAAACCTCAACAGGAACATTTTGATTTTTAAATGTGATTTCTTCTTGGCATTTAAGTGAATTTCACAGTGAGCACCTTAACAGCCACTTCTCCATGCCACAATGACTGCCTTTTCTCACTGCATTTTAAGTCAAAGAATAAAGACAATTTAAAAAGTGACTTAATATTTTCTTCAGCTGGTGGCACATGAGACAGAAAAGTGGCCTTGATTCCAAACAGTGCCAAATCCTGCAGCTCCCTTTAACTTCACTGAGAATAATTTCTGGGAGAGAACTGAAAGCAGTGTCATTATACAGCTTTGTTAATGTCATCAAGAGTTATATTAGCTTTTTGCCATTTCACAGGCTGAAATGCTATAGTGTAAGATTGCCCCTGGGCACACAGGCAGCATGATAATGACTTTTTTAAGATGCTCTCATATGCAGATTACATATAACAATAACAATTTGTTACCATCAAGCCATTAATGGCAGTAATTTATGCCTCTGTCTTACACCCAAAGTATACACATAATGTCTATATGCACACCTCTCAATGAGGATGTCTCTTATGGTGAAGAGCAATGGCCATTTGAAACGCAGGGAACAGCAAAATGCTTCCAGAGAAGGGATTTCACTAAGTGAAAGAAACAATTACCTGTCTATAATATGGAATGGATTGTGTAAAGTTTTCCAATGAAGTGTTTCAGATACTCTTGGCTGTATTTCTGCACACTATGTAAACACCAGATAGAGAAAAGCTGGCACAGGCAGAGATTCCAAACTAGCATATGCAGTCAGATTACTGAGAATCAAAGCAGGTCTACAGCAACACACAAGACACAGATTTCAAGACTGGGTCACACTGCAAGGCCTATGCTGCAGGACACAGTACAAAACTTGGAACAAAGAAAGAGATAGGGAAAGAGGTTAACATTTGAGTTTTCATAGAACCATTGAATTGTCTCAGATGGAAAGGATCATTGAGATCATCAAGTCCAGCCACCAAGCTAATACCACCATGGCCATTAAACCATAGCCTGAAGTGCAACATCCACGTATTTCTTGGACACCTCCAGGGTGTTTGCCTCACTGCTGTATGAATATTACAAAGCCAGTTCTAATATTGGCAAACATCTGCAAACTACAGCATCAGTTTGTAAGATACTCTATAATTTTCATAGAATCACAGCATGGTTGAGATCGGAGAGGATCTCTGGAGGTTACCTGCTCTACCTTTCTATTCAAGCACAACTACCCAGAGCCCAGGACAGTGTCCATGCAGTTTTGAATATCTCCAAAGACAGAATTTCTGCAAATGGTTATAAAACATTTGTTAGTCACAACTGAAATGTGTCTGCAACAAACCAGAAGATATCCTGTTCATTCTCTTCATATCGAGCTGAAAAGTGGCAAGCTGAGAAGTGGCAAGGCGCAAACACGTAGCGCATCTCTACGCTGAAGGAACAACTTGCTTATCACAGGCTTCTGCTTCACAATGAAGAGGCTGACAAAGCACAACTAAAGTGTATGGGCAGAAGTTGCAATAAACATATGAAGCAGGATCAAGTAGAAACACAAGAGAGTAGGAAATTCTAGCAACAAAGGAGAATATGTCTTAGTATGCCAACCCCCCCTCCATGATCATGAAAATAAACCTTAAATAGTTAAAAAGGAGAACAGAAAACACACAACAAATGATTTGAGCAAGATAAATGTTTCCTTACAGGGGAAAAATAATAATAATTATATGTATATATATATAAACAGCTTTAGAGCAGAAAAAGCTAAGTTCTTCATACAGAGTTTTGAAGCAAGTAGCTCTCCTAGATAGACTGCACTAGAATTCCATGATGAAGTTTTTAGCAATCCATCTTTTGGTCTTGCATGTTAGCAAACACAGGCACAAAATAAGAGAAAGCTGATTTGTTATTAAAAAAAAAAAGCTCTTTTCAAAGCAGAAGTTGTCATGTGGGTTGAAGATGTTACAGAAGGAGACATGTTGTAGAATTGAGTTTCTCTATATTTAGTATTCCAGCGTATATCAAAGATATAACAAATGAGCTCCACCATTCCCTTCCCTCAGCTGCAGAATGACTTCTACATGTTTTCCAACTGCAAGTTTCAGAAGAACCCAAAGAGACACCATAAATGCACTCCTGAAAAACCTCAGTCTTTACTAATCCAGAGGGAGCTGCTAATAGGTGCCATTAATGTCATAGGAGAGGATCAGAGAACGTGTTAAAAGAACAGATGCAGTGTATGCACAGCACAGAGATTAAATGACTCGTCCAAAATCATACAGGAAATCTGTAACCAAGCTATACAAAACTATTCTGAACTCCAGACCAGTTCCTTAACCAAACCCCTGTCACTCATGTACAGTGCTCTTAGATCAGAGTGGCTAAATCTTCACTGGGGTGCACTCTGTGTAATTTACAGAAGGCTCATAAATAACGGATGGAAACGTTATAGAAAGTGACATGACAGAGCTAAGCAATGTTAGGGAGTGACAAGTTCAAAAGGCCACATGAAACAGTTTTATTTCTTAGGAGCTCTTCTAACCTGGATTTTAGTTTTAATTTCAGGTTAGACTGAATGAAAGTCTCTTAATGCCTCTCCTGAACTCCACAAGTTCTATATGTGTTTAGAAGAGCAATGGCAAACTATTATGTAACTTATTACAGTCTGAATTAAAGAATACAACAAAAAGTGGTCCAACATTCTACAGAGTACAGCAGTCAGTGATTATGATTTATGCTTCTGTTGAGGTTTATGCCTGCACCATCTAATTCCAGTCAAAGCTCCACAGGTAAGACTTTATTCCTGACTTGTCCCTTATTATAGAATTAGATGTACGAAAACCAGTACTGTAGTGTTAGAGTTACTGCTCGAGAATGTACATAGCTCTCAGCCTATAGCAACACTGAAGTTTACTTGTTTGAGCCCACAGTTAATTTAGGCCAAGCTGGGCTGATCTGACATTGCTACCTCAACATAGGCAGGCAGCTACTACTGCTTAGCTGTAATCTGGCTGTGAGTCTGACCATGTTACCTTCAAAGGACCCCAGCAGCTCTCCCTCTTAAACACCATCAAGCAGACATCTGGTCCTTTACTCCAAGTTCTATTTATCTTTCCCTAACAAGCTGGCTTATTATTTCACTTCAAACAGGGGCCCTTCTTCACTCCCTCTATAATCAGCACTGATTACCAAGTATACACATCCTATCATTTTAGGATATGCAAACTCTCTCCAGACCAGACAGGTCAACTTCTGTGTTGCAGTGATTTTCTGCATTTGGCTCAGTATGTAAGATCTTGCATTCAGTGCAATTGTGTCCTCTACCTCTTTTCTGGCCTCTGAATGGACTGCCTTCTAGGCATATTTATTATATAAATATTAAACACTAATAATTACATAAATATATCGCTAATTACTGGATGCTTGCCAAACAGAATACATCCTAATTAGACAGAATTAAATGAAGACCAACAAAGTGACTCATTTTACAACAAGGCCACCCATACAAATTACAAAATCAGAAGTTGATGGGAAAATACTGTGTTACCAGAACAACAACAACAACACCAAAAAAACCCACAACCCCCAAGCAACAGAATAAAAGCTCCGTTGTTCATCAAAGCCTGACAAGAGAAACTGTTCAAAATGATAACGAATTTCAGCCTGCCTTCAGGTTGCCACTACTGTGTTTGCACTTGCCACTCAGAGAATCACAGAATCAAAGATCATCTAGTTTCAACACCCCTGTCACAGGCAAGGACACCTCGCACTAGATCAGGCTGTCTAAAGACTCATCCAGCCTGGCCTTAAACACCTTCAGGGATGAGGCTTCCACCACCTCCCTGTGCAACCCATTCCAGGGTCTCACCACCCTCATGGTGAAGAACTTCTTCCTAACATCCAGTCTGAATCAATCCATTTCTATCGTTGTTCCATTCCCCCCAGTCCTATCACTACCTGACATCTAAAGTCCCTCAGCAGCTTCCTTGTGGGCCCCCTTAAGATACTGGAAGGCCACAATAAGGTCTCCTCCAAGCCTTTCTTCTTTCACTCTTGAACAGTCACCTCCTTAAAGGAGTAAAGGAGGAAGTGAAAGGGTATGGGACAAATATGAGCACACCATACAGGATCAGGAGGGCAGAGAGACATAGAGCTCATGCAATAACCAATGCAATGGTCACCTTGCAGGCAGGATGACTGTGATTCCAACAATTCTTTCCTGCATAGCATTTCTCTAATTGCCTCAAAAGATGATGCAAATTAGAACAGGGTCTTTGTCTTTTTAATTCACATTATAATGTTAGTTGTGCAATAGTTTACCAGACAAGCCTCGAGGCTAACTGTGAAAAATTAATACCTTCTGTTTCAATAGAGGAAGCATGTGCAAACAGTCTGTATGCTTTATATCTGCTATAATGACAAAAGGAGATTTTTACTAATCAAAGGAAAATTTAACAGCCAATATGTGATGATTCCAGCTTTTATTGTTTTCATTTTTAGCCTGTTTAGATTCTTCCTCTAGTAGATGAGTGTGGGGTTTTGCTAATCTTTATTACAACAGAAACATTAAAATGGTACTCCCATCCAGTTTTTCATTAACTGACAAAAGAAAAGTACAATTACAGCAACTAATAAATTAATTGTTATTTCCCCTCAACAGCCTGTAGCCAGACCATGACAAAGCAAATTCCACAATGAAGCACACTGTAATGAGAGCGAAAAATAAAGGAAGAAGAAAAGCAATCCCATGCCAGAACTACTGATTAGGTACTCAGAGAGAAAATGCAAATGTTCAAAACAACCCAAAATCTAACAAGGGGGTGAAAACAGAAGGGGACTTCTCAAGAAACAATACATTTCTGTCAGGTGCTGACAGGATAGAGGCCTTCAGCTTCATCATTCTTCCTACTCACTGAATTAAATCCACTTACAAGAAATCAAACATAGTCAGTGCATTGTCCATGAACACTTCCACAACAGGAATTGCTTCCTGCAGAAAATCTGGAGGAATTAGATCCACCCATGTAACCACAAATGGTGCCTTGGCAGAAATCATAGGATCATACAATGGTCTGGGTTGGAAAGGACCTGCACAGGTCCAGCCTCCTCTGCAGTCTACAGGGGCATCCTCAGCTAGATCAGGTTGCCCAGAGCCCTGTTGAGCCTCACCTTGAATATCTTCAGGGGTGAGACTTCAACTACCTCCTTGGGCAACCTGTGTCTTACCACAATTTCAAGAGATAGTTGATTATAAATCTGGATATTTAGCTCCAAGCATTTTAGATTCACTTAGTTAGAAATGCTCTTGTGAATTACTTTTGAAGTCCTAGGATATATGGGTCCTGTTAGCTTTCAGGGAGTTACGTTCTCCAAGCATTTAAGGAACCTTTGAAAAGCAAAGGGCTTTTGGAGCAACATTTCATTAGGAGACAAATTCCAGAGAGACAGTACTGAGGGTCTTGCTGCTGGCCTGACAGCACTTAGTTGAGTAGTTTCATAGTCATTAAGAACAATGCCTTTCTGTCTGCTAAGCAGTCGAGTTTTGAGAGCCTGATTTAATGTTTATTCTCCCCATTATGTGTCTGAAATTAAGTCACACTGAAGATTCAATTTGTTCTTATCTCTGTTATTTCTTTCATCCACATTCTATAGTATTACTGAAATAGAATTATTTCCATGCTAATTTGCTGACCAAATTATTTCCCTCTTCCCTTTTGTTTCCATGACCTTTCATCCTTTACTTGGTGTTTCAAAGACATGGCAGTGTTGTTCAGTTTTCTTTAGTTTTAATACAGAATTAAACAAATAGACTGGAAAAAGAGGAAGAGGTAGGTTACACTGTCTGAGCATGATGAAACTCCTACAGCAGAAAAGCTCACAGCTGTCCAATCCCTCTCCTCATCACAAGTAAGCACTGTCGTACATATGGTGCACAACACTGACCTCAGATCTTTTTTCACTCAGATTGCATCTGGTTCTTAATTAGTTTGATTTATAAAACGAGACATAATTGACGCCTCTGCAACACTATGCTGCTAGCAGCACAAATAATCAATTAAGGAGGAGTGAAGTAAAAGTCTCTTTGGTCATGTATGCATAATGACATGCTGCATATATACAGCACTGCCCTGCATTTCAGCACTCACAGTTTATGGGGTTTGGGCTGGCTCATGCTTACATCAACGTCTTGCAGCAGCTATATAATGGTGATCGATTGACATGATTAACAATAAAAAAAGGTGCTCTCTGCAAGGATGTGAACTTGTGGAAATGAAGTCTTATTTTTCCAGTGTTATACACAACTCTTCTGTAGCTGCCTTGAAAGATTTCATTTGTATTCTTAAAAAGAAGCTGTCATCAGAGAGCTGAACTAAACCAGGACTGAAAGGTTAAACGGTGTTCGGCACAGACGTGCTCCCTGAGAAGCGCTTTGCCAGCTACAGAGCTACAAAAGGTACAGGTGTGCTGGGGAACACAGCTGAGCTGCAGAAGAGCCTGAAGATGCCTAAAAGAGGACAATCAGCTTACCAGACGGCCCCTTCCTTGCTGCTTCATTCATCAGGTTGGCCTGTCCAGTCGAATGAAGACTTGATGGATCACATCTGGCTTAGGGCGGAGGAGAGAGGGAATCTGGAACCCTGCATCCTGAATACAGGAGAGGAGTGAGTAACGTTTCAGATGGACAGAATAGACAGAAGGGTCAAAGTGGGGAGAAGTTTGGTAGCTGAGTTAGCCTTTGAAGAGCTGGTTCTATTTTTCTGACAGTTTCAGCACCAAGAAGGATTCATCTCTTTAGACTACTGAAGTGGTGAAAAGCACATAACCAGTGTAAGAAGGTGTAAATCATCCAGACAGGGCTAAAAAGTATCTTTGCAGAGGAACTGTGCTTAGTCTTCTTTTGTTCTGTGGTTCTAACTAGAAGGGGGTCCAAGAAGAGCACTGATCTGCATGCAGGAAGAAAGATGGGAAGGACAGCAGAAGCAGGTGTCAGTGAAGGAAGTGGCACACAAAGGGCTGGAGTGGAAAAATACTGGTTTCCCATCTACATTAATGTAACCTTCACTTCAAAAAACAACATCACCTCTTTCTGTGCCAGAGAAATTGTTCCAAATGGCACTCACTCGATACTCAACATCAAGGCAAAACAGAACATCAGGGAGTGACAGAACGCAGTCAATAGTGACGACAGTGAAGAAAGAAGGGGGAGGGAGAGGAAGCAGAAAGCTATCAGGAATTAAGATATAAACTGAGAATATTTTTGTGGACATTATCAGACCAGATGGAGCTAACACTACTATAGCATGAGAAAGTGCAACCTTGCCAGGACCACAAAATGGTAGAGTAGAAAGGAGCTGAATATACTACTTCAACTGCAAGGTGAAACCATCCAATGGAAATGGAAATGCATTCAGTGTCTGGCAAGACAAAACTTCTGAGCATTACTGGAATGTACTGAAGTCCCTTGATAATATCATCAGTAACTTGAAATTCTACTAGGCTTCTAGAGTTTAAAACTAGTCTAAGATCTATAGTGCCAACTGCCACAGCTCACATTGCTTATCACTTTATCATCAGTAAAAGGGCTCATCTTTTGGAGTCTTTAGACACAGCCTATTACCTCACAGGATGACATTACATCTTAGAACTCTGACAGATATGTAAATGATAAAATTGATTGCTTTTCCTACAAAGCATGATCTAACATAGCTTCTGATCCAAAGCAGTTTCAATTAGGTCAATTGTCTAAGGACTATGGCTGAGGGAACCTGAGGATCGTAAATGAGGAACTGCATTCCCTCTGCAATAAAAACAAATTATTTCAGGGCCTTGACACTTACCACCTAAGAGAACCACTCACCCCAGGAAAGGTATTTGCACTGGCAGGATATCATTTCTTGCATATTAATTGAGTGGAAGCTAGAACCTCTCCTTTCCTTTTAAAAGCTGTGACACCCCTGCCTGCCTATTCCACCAGTGAGCAAGATAAGGCAGCACTGTGCTCTCTTATCAGCACACAGCCAAATCATTATTCTTGCAGGTTTTCCAGCACGCAGACCAAGACACACTTGAGATGTTATTCTTATAAAGGGAAGGGACTTGGACCCAGCAGTGTAATGTAACTTGTAGGTCATCAGTAGAATGCAACAGTCGATGATCTGTGAGGTCTCTTCCAACCTTGGTGATACTGTGATACTGTGATACTGTGAAGACATTTTCATTTTAACCGAGAAAGGAAATATGCACCCCAAATAAAATTACATGTTTTCTGAAGTAGAATTTAATGTCTGAATGGTCTAAATCCACAGAACTGAATTGCTTCATGAAGCTCAGATAGCTAAACTACCACTGGATTTGTTTTATCATAGAAGCAGAGAATCACAGAATCAGCTAGGTTGGAAGAGCACTCCAAGCTCATCTGGTCCAACCATATCCAGTCAAAGGGATCATGGCACTAAGTGCCTCATCCAGTCATTTCTTGAGCACCTCCAAGGATGGCAACTCCACCACCTCCCTGGGCAGCCCATTCCAATGGCAATGTAAAGAACTTCCTAATATCCTGCCTATACCTCCCCTGGCACAACTTGAGACTGTGTTGATAAAATTTAGACTTTTCCACTCAGCAAAATACCAACATAGAATCAAACAGATTGGAAGAGACCTCCAAGCTCATCCAGTCCAACCTAGCACCCAGCCGTAGCCAACCAACATCTTCTTTAGGTTTCCTTGGTTTAAACTCCATAGCTTACAATTTTCAGCATCAGCAAAAACCAAAAAGAACTTATTGACCAAACCCTTTCAACCAAACAAAAAAGGAGACATTTCAATAATTTTATATTAACAATTTCATTATTATCTACATCATTCAAAAAAAAAAAAAAAGAGAAAATCCATAATCTGAGGTTGTTCTGGAGTCTTCAGTTTATAAAAATGTTGAACTTTGCTATTTAAACAGCTCCAGTTTTAATGCCATGCTGAGAAAAAGATTGATAGTATTATATTTATAAGTCAGGGTGGTTTTTTTTTCCCCACTATGAACACTCCTGGAGCAACATGATGTGTGCCTGTGGATGGCAGATTCTGGCACACAAGTGCTAGATTTTTAAATTGGTTTGGGTTGATTGCTTTTTAATACATTGGAATAATTTATCTTTAACTTTACTGCCTTCACACAATGCACTTTGCTCTCCAAGTATTCCCTGTGATTTCCGGTGGTGCATCTCTGCCTGTGGAGAGAGATGCTGATGAATGCTGTCTCCTAGATTATGCAGGATATGATTTTACTATTTCAAACTTCTAGATTATAATAGATGTGATGGTTTGGGTATTCCCCATCCCCCATACTTTAGAAATCGCCCAGACTAGACTCAGCCAGCTCTGGAAATATGAATGAAGCTTATTATTTACAGCTGGCACAATATACAAGCAGATAGTTACAGTATGTACAGTCATGGACAGAAATATACAAGGTAAAAAGGTGATACAGAAACACAACTCCCTTCCCAGAAACTTGAGTCCCCAGGAGGGGCTCCCAACCACCCTTCCACCTTCCCCCTACCCCTCTCAACCTTACCCCAGTCCCAAGGAAGAATGGAGGTTTGGCCAGGGGGTTAGGAAGCAAAGTGGGTTAGTCCAAAGTGGAGGGTGAGGTTAGAGAGATGCAGTTCAGCTAGCAGCCCGAGTGAGAGTGGTTATCTAATGTTTTTATTTCTATCATAGAACAGAATCATAGAATCAACCAAGCTGGAAGAGACCTCCAAGATCATCCAGTCCAACCTATCACCCAGCCCTATCCAGTCAACTAGACCATGGCACCAAGTGCCTCATCCAGTCTTTTCTTGAACACCCCCAGGGTGTTCCTATACATCTCAGCAAGGCTGTGAACAAAGTAGACATCACCACTGTTTTCTTTCCACAGCCTGTAATCTAGTTCTTCTCACCAAAACATTCTAGCTAGCTTCAAACTAGCACATAGATGCTATCCCATAACACAAATATCCATAGGCATGGCACAAAAATATTTCATTGTAGGGTGCAAGGCACATCTCTGATCATATCACTTGATTTTCCTTCCCATTAAAACCACTAGCAAGGATATGACTTGGTGTGCTTCAGAGTTGTACTTTGTAAGTCTAACTCGATATATAAAAGAAATGAGGATGATAATTAAAGACATTAGAAATATATAAGCATGTGTTTTCCCTTGAGAACTGCCATTATCAACACCCTCTGGCAGAGATGGCAGCTGGGCCACAAAGTTTCCCAAGGCTCTTGGAAAAATTGCATGAAAACTGCAAAAATGTACAATGATTTACTGCTTAGATCCAAAGGACCATATGGGTGCTGCTCTTCTAGATGTTCTCTGTGCATCCATCAGGAAATGATGGCTTTAACGATGTCCTTACTAAGGCAATTTGCACCCAAGGTCAGTGGGTTAACTTTGGAAACAGGTGAAGTGGAAGGAGGGCAATGGAATGGCAGTGCCACCTCTTAGCTCTCTGAGGTATATGTCTGGAAAGGAAAGTCAATCAAAAAACACAGGAGCTTTAGCTGGCAGCTGAGACAACAGCAGAGAAACCTATGGAGAAATGCCAAGAGAAACCGATTCAGGGAAAGAAACTCATTTTAACACAAGTTAGTCTTGTGGGAACAAAAGACTCACCCTCCAAGTATGCATTTGACAGATGCTGCTAAAAATATTTCCAGGTAGAAGATGTGGAAAAAATCCAAGTTATATTATCTTAAACACACAGTGACATGCACATACTTTCAAAGTGAAACGGTGATGGTCTTATGGTTTTTATTATCTGGGATATCTAAGAGAGAGGTTGCATCTGTCTGTCTGCTCCAGCTGTTTCTAAGTAGCTTGGAAATATTTGTTGATTAATTGTGAAGAGATGATAAGAAATAGGAAACACTGGAAGACAAGATGTGAAATAGCATAGAAAGACATGCAAGAGAGTTAGTGATTGATTGCACCAGGTTATTCCCTTTTACATAGGGGACGCATTGCCTATACTTATAAAGAAGCACAACGAGGACACAAATGGCAGATCAAACTTGCTGGATGGAAAGGACAAAAGAAGTGGACATTTAAATATGAAGAGCCTTGGAACTGTAACAGGTAGCAGAGGTATGATAATCTAAGCATGGCTGAGAATAAGCATTAAGTGTATCACAGAGAACCAATGGAACAGTTCACTGAGGTTTATCTGATAGAAACATAGAATGGCTGTGCTTAGAAGGGACCTTAAAGATCATGGAATCATAGAATCAACTAGGTTGGAAGAGACCTCCGAGATCAGCCAGTCCAACCTAGCACCCAGCCCTAGCCAATCAGTCAGACCATGGCACTAATTGTCTCATACAGGCTTTTCTTGAACACCTCCAGGGATGGTGACTCCACCACCTCCCTGGGCAGCCCATTCCAATGCCAATCACTCTCTCTGCCAACAACTTCCTCCTAACATCCAGCCTAGACTTCCCCCAGCACAATTTGAGACTGTATCCCCTTGTTCTATTGGTGGTTGCCTGAGAGAAGATGATCGAGTTCCAACCCCACTGCCATGGGCAGGGACACCTTCCACCAGATCAGGCTGCTCAAAGCCTCATCCAGTCTGGCTTTGAACACTTCCAGGGAGGGGTCATCCATAACCTCCTTTGGGGAATCTGCTCCAGTGTCTCCCCACCCTCACTGTAAAGAATTTCCTCCTCATATCCAATCTTAATCTATCCTCTTCTAGCTTCAATCCATTGCACCTCATCCTATCACTACACGACTTTGTAAAAAGTCCCTCCTTAGCTCTCCTGTGGCCCCTTCAGGTACCAGAAGGCTGCTCTAAGGTCTCCCCAGAGCATTCTCTTCTCCAGCCTGAAAAATACCTTAATTTAAAAAGAAAACGCCCTCTTTACTATGCACTCACCAAGACATTTGGCTCAAATTCAGGGCTCAAATAACCAGAGAGGCATTGAACATTTTGGGGAGAAGAGACTTTATTTCTGCAGAAATAAAAGCCCATGCCATAGAGACAGTTCTCTTAAATCAAAGATAAGGCCTGGCCATGTTTTAACCAAACCTGTGGTTGCTTCTGCTGCCCCTGCTACATAAGCCCTACTAAGAGCCATGTAATACCACATTTATACAGTAGAGATGCAGCATTTCTTTTGTCAGAATAGTCACTGCATCCAAAGGCACTGTAAAACATTTGATTTGGGGTTTATTCCATTAGGAAACAGAATTTGGCATAAGCAAAATGGAAACATCTTATGGGAAAGACTTGAAGTCTCTTTATGGGAAAGATGTATTTGCTAGGTTTTGAAGGCAAAAATTGCATTGGCAGCATATCAAAACGTTTACATCTGTGAAAACACTTTTATCACAAAATTCTGTCCTCTCTTGAGCGACCTGAGGAAGCCATGAGAGCATTAAGAATTCACTGCTGAAAGCAGGTATTGCTGTGAGCATATTGTTTGGGATGCAGGAGACGATCCGTGCACTGGCATTAGCTTTAAAGTAACACTTTGCAGAGACCACTCACCTGAAAAAAGACTGTCAGCATATGCTAATTCCATTGCCAAAGGTCTCATTTCAATTTATTGATGCTGCAGCAGCACAAAATCTCTATCAGATGTCTAAATTCCTGACAGTGTTTGTCATTTGTTGTGATCCTACAGATTTCAGAAGGGTTAATTTCGTTGAGATAAGGAATCTACAGCACGTTGCTGGAGTGTATCAACAGCTGTCTGAACATCAGCTATTTTCATCTGAAGTTTTAGGCTTTTTTCTGGTTCTGAGTGTGTCAGAAGTACCACACAAAACATTTATTGCCGTTTCCCTCATTTCTGCTTCTCTGCAGAAACCCAGCCCAAAGACACGTGAAAAGTAAGTGGCTAAAGAGTTTGTATGAGTTTATGTAGCCAAGGATTTGTTGTCATAAAACCACAGAATCGTTTTGGTTGGAAAAGACTTTTGAGATCATTAAGTCCAACTGTCAACCTAAGACCACGGTGCCCACTAAACCACATCCCAAAGCACTATGTCCACACCTTTCTTGAACACCTCCAGGCACAGCGATTCTACCACCTCCATGGGCAGCCTGCTCCAATCCCTGACCACTCCTGAAGAAATTTCTCCTAACCTCCAATCTCAGTCTCCCCTGGCATAATTTCAGGGCATCTCCTCTTATCCTATCACCTGATGATAAGGAGAAAACATCAACCCTCACCTCACTGCTACCTCCTTTCAGGGAGATGTAGAGGGCAGCAAGGTCTCCCCTCCTCAGCCTCCTCTTCTCCACACTAAACAATGCCAATTCACTAAGACACAGGTTTAGTCACCAGGACTAGCACAGACAACATGATGTGAATTTCATATTGCATTAACTTACATTTTCATCACATCATTCTAGAAGGGATAAAGGTTTATGCATCTGGCAATGTAAATCACCAGCAGTCCTTGCATTATTATTTAAGAGAGCAGGATTGCTTTGCTTCACAATATCAAGCATCTGCCCATTTAGCCAAGGCACAAAAGCCCAAGAAAAATCACTCAGCAACAGACATCTGAGCTCAGAACAGAACAAAGAGATCCTGAGATATGAAAATGAAGGATTTCTGAGATGATCTGAAGACATAGAATCATAGAATCAAACAGGTTGGAAGAGATCTCCAAGATCAGCCAGTCCAACCTAGCACCCAGCCCTAGCCAGTCAACTAGACCATGGCACTAAGTGCCTCATCCAGGCTTTGCTTGAACACCTCCAGGGATGGTGACTCCACCACCTCCCTGGGCAGCCCATTCCAATGCCAATCACTCTCTCTAGCAAGAACTTCCTCCTAACATCCATCCTCCTAACTTCCCCCAGCACAACTTGAGACTGTCCCCCCTCGTTCTGTTGCTGGTTGTCTGGGAGAAGAGACCAACCCCACCTGGCAGTGAGATGTACAATGGCATTTAAGTCTACAGTTTTACATTACTTACACCTGAAGGGCACTACAGTCTCCACAGTTTTGGGCATCTTGTCTGCAGAAGGGACTGTGAATATGCAAATTTAACAAATAAAGGATACTGGCATCTCATTTCAAGGAACAGATTCTGCTCTGATCACAGGATAACATCTATGAAATACAAGACAGTCTTAGCAGAAGTGGGGTTTTCTTGTGATTTTTTGATGAAGACACACTGTTGTGTCACTCAGGTAAGCCAATTGGGCAATAATAACCTAGCAAATGCTAAGATTTGTACTATATTGGGGCAGCACAGTTAATTGCTGATATATCATGTGAGCTCGCCTTAAGGCAACCTAGGAAGTTTAGCTAACAAACTAAATGAATTAATGATTATGCTTACATTCCATATAGCAAGAGAAAATCCTTCTGTTTGAAGCACAGAAACTTCAAACAACACACTTCTCAGGGCAGAGCCCCAAACTGCACTGTTTGTATGCTAGTGCCACTAGATCAGGTAATATCATCACTTGGTAAAGCAGAGAAGTAATTGTCAAATGCCTCAATGTTAGCTAAAGCACAAACCAATATCTAATTTCATCAACTCTCTTGAGGAGGGCAACTTTTGTTTGACTCTGCACTTGAGAGAATTTTGGAGAAAAGCAAGATATGAAAAATCATTTAAATGAATAAAAAAGACTACTAATTCCAGCCTAGGCTTCTGTATTAGACCTCCTGAGAAAATGCAAGCCATTTATACTATCTGTAAGGCAGCCTTTCTTCAGCAGCCACCAAGGCAGTCTGCATCCCCTTGAAGAATTTTGCTTGGTCAAGGATATGGGAGGATGTTGAGGCTGAGGTGACAGAAAGACATCAGAGATTTTGCCCACCAGTATGGGGAAGTATTCTTCTGTTCTAAGCCCAAGTGGGTTGTGCACTGATTGTATCTTCTGAAGCACAATGCTCCAAAAGTGACAGTAGGGCTTGCTATAGGCATTTTCTTACATTGCTCCTAATAAACCACATTAAACTGCTTTTTTGGACAGCCCAAACTAGTGCAACTAATCCAGAGCTCAGGATTTTAGGAATAGTGGATTTTTTCAAACAAGAACAATCACTCACACTTATCTAGCAGATATATGCACGACAAAGTCATAGTCAAGTTCATTTGCTTGAGTGGCATAAATAAATCAAGGCTTTCTTAAGATTTATGATGTTCAAAAGGCTTGAAGTCTCACCTCAATCAAATTATACCCAGATTTTGGCTTTGACAGGAATTTTTGCTTCCTGTGGCAGATCATGCTCTACCACCAACCATGGACTGCAGCTCTGGCTGAGGAGCCTTGATAGGAACAGAGTGGTATGCAGAGTGGGAATTTTGTTCCTGCATACTGCCAGATTAAATCTCCAAGTGGAATTTTAATTTCAGGACATTTCAGTTGGCTGTGTTAAGAGGATTTACACATTTAGTTGACTGACATGCAAAAGTGGACTTCTAAGCCATGTAATAGAGAAAGGTTCCTCACTCCCACTCAGCCCAGGAGTCATTCTGCCACTGGCTGTGGCTAGGAGTGGATATTAAATGGGTAACAGCTTGGAAGGACAAGGCTAATTAGTGATCTGAGCTAAGTGTTTAAACATGAAGACAAACGTTAAGACCTCTTTTACTTTGTCATGCTGTGCAAAGCAAACCGCCTCACATTTAGGGTTCTTAATTCATGTTACACCACTGATGATTATGAAATGCATTTTGAAGAGGTTTGCTTCACTTTCTCCTATAAGTTCAGAAAACATAGAGAGATTTATTCCCTACACAAAAGTAAAAATATAAATAGAGACAGACTTCATGAATGCTGTAAGACAAAAACATAGCCAATGAAAACAAACAAAAGCAAAAATCAAGACATATTTAAGCAGATTTAAGATTTTAGGGGTTTTTAGTGTCATTTAAGAAAATGGTGCCATCATTCTTCTTGGTTGGAGCAGCCAGAATAAAAAAATGAGAACAGCATTTTCTCTTTATTTGACATTTCATGTGTTACTTCTATACACACACCCACCCCTCACACATCTGGACCAAACAGGGATTTTCTTTATTCTGGTTTCAAAGCAGAGACAGAAGAGACTGAGTCTGACTTAAATTCCTGAGAGGGTAGGGTTTGATTTTAAAAAAATAAGATGGAAAAACTTCCCTGAATATGCAAGTACAAATACATAAAGAACTACAACAGCATTCTTGAGATCACTCACTCCTCTTTCTCCCATGACCTTTATGTATGTGTCAAAGAAAAGGATCGGTGTAAATTTATTGCTCAGCTGCATTAAATGGGCCTCTTTTTCCATCACCCATGAAATTCCACTTCAAAACACTACAGAATGACACCATGTCCTTCCACAAGTGCTCTAAAGCATAGTGCTACAAAGTGCCCTTCTGGGCTTTGCTGATCTAGCAGGCTACTCTTTCTAGCCAGTATACTTTGGAAACCCTTAAACACACAAGAAACAGGCTTACAAAGTGCTTCCTTTGGGAGATTCAGCAGATTCTTAATTTGATGCTCCCACCTATATCCAGTCAACACAGTATCAACATTTATTTATCAACACAGTTTCAGATTTCCACCTTACAGTGCACCTCTGGAATTTCAAATTAACAGAAATAAATCAGGCAGTAAATCCACCCTTTCATTTTATTTAAGCCAATGAGCTGTTTCTGGATCTAAATCCAGTATTCGTTTTACTTATCTAATGCAAAGAGATTGGAAATAGTGTAAGAGATATAATGAAGGTACCATTAAAGAGATGATCTCTGGTGTAATTGCCCTGGGAGCAAAAACGTAGAGTAACTGGAAGTCAGAAAGCAATTCAAACCCAAGTTGCCCAGAAAGGTAGAGTAACTGGAAGTCAGAAAGCAATTCAAACCCAAGTTACCCAGAAAGGTAGAGTAGCTGGAAGTCAGAAAGCAATTCAAACCCAAGTTACCCAGAAAGGTAGAGTAGCTGGAAGTCAGAAAGCAATTCAAACCCAAGTTACCCAGAAAGGTAGAGTAACTGGAAGTCAGAAAGCAATTCAAACCCAAGTTGCTCAGAAAGGTAGAGTAGCTGGAAGTCAGAAAGCAATTCAAACCCAAGTTGCTCAGAAAGGCAAAGTAACTGGAAGTCAGAAAGCAATTCAAACCCAAGTTGCTCAGAAAGGCAAAGTAACTGGAAGTCAGAAAGCAATTCAAACCCAAGTTGCTCAGAAAGGCAAAGTAACTGGAAGTCAGAAAGCAATTCAAACCCAAGTTGCTCAGAAAGGTAGAGTAACTGGAAGTCAGAAAGCAATTCAAACCCAAGTTGCTCAGAAAGGTAGAGTAACTGGAAGTAAGAAAGCAATTCAAACCCAAGTTGCTCAGAAAGGCAAAGTAACTGGAAGTCAGAAAGCAATTCAAACCCAAGTTGCTCAGAAAGGTAGAGTAACTGGAAGTCAGAAAGCAATTCAAACCCAAGTTGCTCAGAAAGGTAGAGTAACTGGAAGTAAGAAAGCAATTCAAACCCAAGTTGCTCAGAAAGGTAGAGTAACTGGAAGTCAGAAAGCAATTCAAACCCAAGTTGCTCAGAAAGGCAAAGTAACTGGAAGTCAGAAAGCAATTCAAACCCAAGTTGCTCAGATACACATTACTCATGTTTTATATTTACCTTCATTTTTCTTGATGGTGAAGTTTGGATTGTTTACCATTTCAGGAAGAAGACTGTACAGGAAGTAATGCCCATTTTTAGGATCATCTTTGTCAACTGCACTGACAATCTGAATTACCTGCAACAGAGAAGGCTCTCATTAGGTATCCACACACCTGATAAACATATAGTAATAGGAAAAAACAACAACATTCCATTCTATCAGATACATTCTCATTTGTCTAGATGCCAGATTGAAAATGTTAATTTCTAACCTTGCAGACCTTTTACAGATCTTAGACTGAAAGTCTGTGGAACAAGGACTGTATCTGGACCAATTAAACTGTTTGCAGAACAAGGGGGCAGGTACATAAGAGAACCCAGTCAAAACTGCTGCTGATTTAGGTAAGTAATGAGTTATTATTCATAGAATCATAGAATGGTTTAAGTTGGAAGGGACCTCAAAGATCATCTAATTCCAACCCCCTGCCATAGGCAGGGACACCTCCCACTAAAACAGGTCACTCAAGGCCTCATAAACAAAGAAATTAAAAGGAACACCATGTTTCAGACACATTTGGGATGCCCATGGCAACCTTCCATTCATATAGCCATGCCTCACACTGAACCAAAACATAGAATCTATCCTTCATGCTTCTTTTCTCCACTACCATTTTTACTTCACTGAATAAATACTTGTTGGTTTTTTTTAAAGTAACTGTGGGGTTTATATGCTAAATAATACAATCTGAAAAAGAAACAAACCTCCAAACCCCAACAACCACAGAACACCAAATCAGAACAAAGCAAAACAAAACCCCACCAAAAAAAAAAAAAAAAACCACAAAGGAAAAAAAAAATAATCCATATTTGTATTTTTCCCCCTTATTTCTAATACAACTTCAGTCATTTCTGTACTGGGAACATAGGTTTGTTTTAAAAGTGCATTATTAATCAAAGATTCTCAGAATAATGCAGGATAGTAAGGTCAGAAGGAGAGAGGGTGTTTGGGTAGGTGGAATAACTTTAAATTATCAAATATCTTGGTATGAAGCACCTCACACAATTTATGAAGCATCTCACACCATTTCTATGACCAACTCCAGCATCACAGAATGATAAAAACTACCAGGTTGGAAGAGACCTCCAAGCTCATCCAGTCCAACCTAGCACCCAGCCCTAGTCAATCAACTAGACCATGGCACTAAGTGCCCCAGCCAGGCTTTTCTTGAACACCTCCAGTGTTGGGCTTGGGGCAGTGCTGAGCGATCTGAAGTAACAAGACACAAGGGGTAACATTAGGACATCGAGGAGGATGTGAGATAAGAGAGTGCAGAATCGAGGAAAATAACCTTGAAGAAGTTGTCAGTGAAGGTACCAAAGTTAGCTGTGAGAGGACTAAGGGGGCAGGCGAAAAGCCTGCACTCTACCTATGCAACCTATCAGAATGATACACGTTGTATGCTGAACGATTAGAGCTCTATATAAGCACCGCCTCTAGCCTGCAATAAAGGCTTGACTTATGCACCATATTGACGTCTCAGTGTTGTTCTGGTGTCTGCATGGTCTAGAAAACCTCAGCTCTCCAGGGACGGTGACTCCACCACCTCCCTGGGCAGCCCATTCCAATGCCAATCACTCTCTCTGCCAACAACTTCCTAACAACATCCAGCCTAGACTTCCCCCAGCACAACTTGAGACTGTGTCCCCTTATCTATTGGTGGTTGCCTGGGAGAAGAGACTTACCCCTACCTGTCTACAGCTTTTGCCTCATTTACCTCTTTTACCTCTGACATTAGTCAGAAAGATACTGTAGTTGATCATCTTTCACTCATAAAAAGCTGCACAGGAATAGGAAAGGAGGAAGCATTATTTGAAAGCAATCAGGAGACTGGAATAGTTTTGCAATGTTTACTGCATTTGCTTTTGATTCCAAGTATTTTCCTGCAAAGTAGAAACAAATACAACTGCAGATCAGGATCCCACACTCAGTGCTGAATTTCATTGGTACTTAGCTTATGCTGGATGAGGTTTGTAGGAAATTTAATGAGAATTATTGACCTTTCCCATGTCCACTGAATTCAATAACATTTTAGTCTTATGTTGTTATTTTTTTTTTGTAATGCCTAAAGCAGCTGAGTGATAATTTCTTGGACAATTAAATCCAAATTAGGAATCACTACAGATTTCATTTTTAGAGTAGAGTAAAAAATGGAAACAGGGTCTGATGCTGTGCAAATTCATAAACTGATGCTTTAAGTTTTCAAAGCTTCCCTAACAAAATGCTAATAACTAATGTCTTACACTGGTTTTAGGACAAGAGAAAGGACTATCAGTCCATATATGCTGCATATGCAATCAATGTCCCATTCTTTCTTCTGTGTTCTTCAAGAGTCAAACTAAAAAGGAAATCACACTAGATAACATGAGTCAAGAAGATTCTCTTCTGAATAAGAAAAGTAGTGTGAACTTTCCCTTTAGTTTCAGTAGAGGGAAGGGTCTGGAGCATGTTGGACTTGATGATCTGTGAGGTCTCTTCCAACCCTGATGATACTATGATGTATATAACTACAAGGAACAACAGCAAAACATTTATGTTGGAAATTATGTGTGCTAAAAGTTGTTTGAGCAGCTATTGATGTAGACATACATCATTTGTAAGACAGCCTATGAGGGAATTTGAGGCAATTAATTCCTTGCCTAATCAGATTCTGGATAGGTCAGAGTTATTATCAGAAATCTAGTGGAAAAGCCTTTAGGTTGTTTAAATACCAGATCATAAAAGCACAGAAATGATAGGGGCTGGAAGGGACCTCTGCAGATCGTTGAGTCCAATCCTGCTGCCAAAGCAGGATCACCTAGGGCAGGGCACACAGGAACCCACCCAGAGGGATCTTGAAAGTCTCTAAAGAAAGAGACTCCACAACCTCCCTGGGCAGCCTGTTCCAGCATTCCAGCACTCTTACAGTAAATCATCTCTTTCCTCACACTGAAGTAGAACTTTCTGGCTTCCAGTTTGTATCCATTGCTCCTTGTCTTATCACAGGGCACCAGTGAAAACAGACCAGCACCTTCATCTTGACACCCACCCTTCAGATAGGTATAAAGATTAATAAGATCTCCTCTCAGTCTTCCTTTTCCAGACTAAGCAGCCCCAGATGATTAGATATTTTTCTCCATAGCTGCATCTGCCAAGCAGAAGGCCTGGCTGATATGATTTCAAGCATATGTATTAGAAGAGATGGACAGAAAAAGACTGAACAGCTTTTGCTTGAAGAAATAGATCTCCAATTTTACAGCTGCACAAGAGATCCTAGAGAGCTCTGCAGTGTGAGAAACTGCTAAACAGATGAAAAATGCATAAGCAGATGCTGTCTGTCCCACTGCAGAAATGGACCCACTGACAGATGTGGGACATTTTCAGCTATCTCTTTGCAGAGGGGTAAGGTACTAAACTCTCCACATGTGCTCAGGGCTGGACTAGGTGCTGGTATTTCTGCATCGCAGGTAAGTGCAGTTTAGAATGGGATCCTGAGCAAGTACCTTTAGACAGATACATTTTATGACTTGCATTTTGCAAAAACTGTGTGACTGGGAAAGCAATAGGGCAAAAGGGTAATGGCACAGTGAAGTCTGGAAGGTCAACTGCACGTAATAGGTGCAGTTTATCAGATGGTTAAGCAGTTTCATCTCTCCTGGCTACATATCTGTTAATGCTTCCCAGCATTATGTGAGAGCTGACGCTAAAAATTCACTGTCTCCAGGTTTTCAGTTAGTATACCTGAAAGCCAGTAGCCAAGAGCATTACCAGTACAGGTTTCCAGCTCACAGAAATGGTATGCTCAGAAGATCATCTAGATTAGAAGTGGAAACCGGGCATATTCTTGGCACTTGTGTTTTGTTTTTTTTTGTTCCAGGATCTATAGATACCTCTTAATGTCTTATAGAATTCTTTCTTATATGTCACTTCTCTCCATCCATTGTTTACCAAACCATTCTTTCTCTGAAAATGCATAGAAAATGATATGCAAAAGACAGGCTTAGTGGAATACTATATTTGTTGTGTTACATGCACATATCAAGGAATTAAGAGTTAGCGTTCCCATAGCAACCTTATTTCTTTGTGTGTTTGCATTAAAATAAGCTCTTAAAGGGGAAAAAAAAGGCAAGCAAGCATAACATATATACAAGTGACAGAAAGCTGCTGGATCTTTTACTCCATAGGGGTGAAAGAAGTCTAGTACTTCTCATTACCACATTGTTATTAGAATGCTGATGAGCATACTTCACTGCTCAGTGTGGCGTGATCATGTAATGGAACACTTACTGAAGTCATTCTCCAGCTCTTCATTTGTGGTTCATGACACAGTAGAGAATCTTTCAGGGCTGACCTGCCTTACCTATCACTACAAATATTTCTCCTTCCTTAGCAACAACATGCATAAGAAAAGGTGTTCCATATAAGAAAACTGGTCGATACTAATCATGAAGTGAACAAGAACTGATCTTTTCCTCTACATATCCAGAAGGACTACAGTGAAAGTTAATAACCCCTCTGGCTGTTCAGTCTTGAAATGGATGAAATTCTGCCATGTAAAACTTCAGCTGTGCTGTCATGTTAAAAATGCAGGTATGTGTTTGATTCTGCACATAGATTTAGTTGAAACACAGCAAATCAGCATGTTTAACTTACCAGGCAGCTCTGGATTGAAATGAATAGTTAAACGATTCCCTAGGACCATTCAGCATTACAGTCTGCAGGTTTGCACTGCATTTCTATAAAGCCACATGTGTTTGAAGTAATATTTATTCAAATAATATTTATAAATTACCAGTATGACCATTATGAATTATGCAGAAGGACAAACAGGTAACTACAGTTCTTAGCAGTGCATTGTAACCACCTATGTGCAATTACAGTATACGGTACTTTGTACCTATCTATGTGCAGTGAAAGTGTACAGTGCTGCTGAAAACTCCTTTCCTGCAATGCAACTTCTGAAGCTCAGAGTGGTTCCTAGGTTGCCAGCTGTTCCCTGCTTCTACTGAAACTCTTCTTCCACCTGTGAAAAAACTTCTGCAGTTACACTGATGTTCATGGTTACTTCTGAATTACTTTGCAGATTGATAATACCATAAGCAGCAGACTCATCACAGGACAATTTTACATTTGCCTTTTCAGCTAGAGGCAGCCCTTTACTGCTAGAACCTGCATTTTGCCAATTGAATGAGCTTTGACTCTTCAGAGAGACAAAGATCTATCTGAAGATTTCTTCCATTAGATAAAGGCAATTCTATTATAACTGAATAAAATAGACACAAATTGTGAGAGACTGGGGGAACACTGTATTCAGTTTGATATTGCTCCAGTCTGAACATCAGCTTGAGCACTGATACATCATTGTCTTCACTACTCCACTGTTTGAAAATATTGTTGCTTTGTTTCAAAGCCTGGGTATGGACCGGGGAGCAACAAGTGAGGCACTTTTCATATGCAACAACGTAGATTCTGTAAGCTACAGGTATCAGAAAGTAATTCACCTGGACTGCAACACAATCAGCTGTACAGCTGTAGCCAGCACAACCAGGAATTCTCTGGCTTTAGTAAGTGTAATTATGCAAAACCAGGAAAAACAGGGAAAAGCAGGAGCTGGTTTATGGTTAGCTTACAGCTAATGTAACAGTAGGATTAAATTTCTTTCTTTCCCTAAAACTGACAAAACCCCTTTCTGGCAACGTTCTGCTGTCTGGTAAAATGTGCAAATCATAGAATAGAATCATAGAATCAACCAGGTTGGAAGAGACCTCCAAGATCATCCAGTCCAACCTAGCACCCAGCCCCATCCAGTCAACTAGATCATGGCACCAAGTGCCTCATCCAGGCTTTTCCTGAACACCTCCAGGGAGGGTGACTCCACCACCTCCCTGGGCAGCCCATTCCAATGCAAATCACTCTCTCTGTGAAGAACTTCCTTCTAACATTCAGCCTATACAGATATGTGCACGGACAAATACATCTCCTTCTCTTCCTCCTCTCTCTATCCTCTCCTACTACCTATAGTACCTCTACAGTTAGAGGTAGATTAAAGCAAAGAAAATGCATCTGGAAATGTTATACATCAACAGCTCCTAAAACACTCTGTCACATCACCAGCAGCTGCACTTGCCACTTGTAATTATATCAGAGCCCAAAATAGGATGCTTAGAAACTGAACTGGAATAGCTGTTTCAACGTATTTAGGGACTGCAAATAAGGTTTTACAAGAGGTTCAAACGTAATCTCCCTTATGGCAGTTCAAATTTGATTTCAACTTAGATTTAAGTTGAACTGCAAATGTAAACAGATTGGAATTCCAGAACACAACTGCACATTTCCTGCATATGTTTAAACTTTGGAGAACTATCCAAATGAGGATATGTAAAAGACTGGTGTCTTTCTCATTTTAGCTCTATTTAAGTCTTTTAATTCTGCATCTTGACTGATGAATATGATTTCTCCTCAAAAACTGAATATAGGAATAATAACTCTAAAAAATCCCCAAACAAACAGGTAGTGTAGATAGTAAAATCTTTACAGGAGCAGGTCATTTTTGAACGGTTACTCGAATTTAGCAGCTAACCTTGGTGACTATTCTGGACTGATTACTGTTCCTGTCATGTTATTTGTTAAAAACACAAAATAAATTGCAAGATCAGTGCCCCCTCATGCATGCTGGCAGCCAAATATTTAACCATCATCTGTAAAGTTCATACAAGGATTCATGCTCGAAAGTGGCAGCTGCCATCGGATCAGGAGAGCAACAGGTGATGGTAAGAGGTGAAAGAAGAATGCTGTGGTTCAGTGAAAGTTTTCTCTAAGTGCTTAAACAAAAACCTCCTTTAAACTTGTAATTTATTGTTTTATTCCAGAATGGAGTGTGAACATTTTTCACCACCTGCAGCATCACCTGAAATGCAATAGCAGTACCTAGATAAATATATTCAGCAAACACTGTGCGACACAGCTTCCTGATTTCAGTGAAGCTTACTGAGCTCTGGATAAAAAGATACTCATTAGAATTTGATATATCCTAGAAAACATCACTACTCAGCATCTGAAATCCACCCTGAGCTAACCAGAAATCCACTCTGAGCTAGAAGAACTTGCACACCACCAGCAACATAACTCTCTGCCCACGAGGGCACATTTCAATACTCCGCTTTTCGGTGGTTAGAGAGAATTCTCTTTTCTTAAATGACACATTTTGGACACCATTTTAATAAACAAAAAGGCGTGACGGAAGTCAAATCATCCTTTGTAACAATCCAGTCGTGGCAGAGTGAGGTTGTCATACAGAATCATAGAATCAACTAGGTTGGAAGAGACCTCCAAGATCAGCCAGTCCGACCTAGAACCCAGCCCTGGCCAGTCAACCAGACCATGGCACTAAGTGCCTCAGCCAGGCTTTTCTTGAACACCTCCAGGGATGGTGACTCCACCACCTCCCTGGGCAGCCCATTCCAATGCCAATCACTCTCTCTCTGCCAACAACTTCCTCCTAACATCCAGCCTAGACCTCCCCCAGCACAACTTGAGACTGTGTCCCCTTGTTCTATTGCTGGTTGTCTGGGAGAAGAGACCAACTCCACCTGGCTACAGCCTCCCTTCAGGTAGCTGTAGACAACAATGAGGTCTGCCCTGAGCCTCCTATTTTTCAGGCTGCACACCCCCAGCTCCCTCAGCCTCTCCTCACAGGGCTGTGCTCCAGGACTTTCACCAGCCTCGTTGCCCTTCTCTGGACATGTTCCAGCACCTCAACATCTCTCTTGAATTGAGGAGCCCAGAACTGGACACAGCACTCAAGATGTGGCCTGACCAGTGTTGAGTACAGGGGAAGAATAACCTCTCTCATCCTACTGGCCACACTGCTCCTTATGCAGGCCAGGATGCCATTGGCTCTCTTGGCCAACTAGGCACACTGCTGGATAGGCTGTCATTTGCCACTACTGAAAGAAAATAACTCCTAACTCCACTGTCAGGTAACCTTCTTTGGAGCATAGTGAATTTAATGCCTAACACCCACCTGAGACACAGGAATAGTTGGATTAACAAGACTAGTGTCATGCTGTCAGCTGCTGTTTGTTTAAATAAAATGTCACAATCTAGAAATAAATGAGAAAGTTTAAAAACAGTGAATTGCAAAATACAGCTCAATCTCATTTGCACTGCATTGATTTCTAAGAGTCTCTACGTTTCCATGAGTCTTTAGCTTGTCATCTGTGTGCCACGTGAGATATTCTCCCTTATTTCTGTGCATTTGACCTTCAAAGTAGATGCCTTTTAAGAAATCTGTTTAATTTTCTTTGGGAAAAAAAAACAAACTCAAACAAAAACATATACAGGTTAAATTTTGCTCCTAATATCTTGCTGTGTTTATTTTACCCTGTAGAATGTTGTGTAAATTCCTTTGTCAGCTCTTTTATTTC
Source organism: Pogoniulus pusillus (assembly GCF_015220805.1). Lineage (NCBI taxonomy): Eukaryota > Metazoa > Chordata > Aves > Piciformes > Lybiidae > Pogoniulus > Pogoniulus pusillus. The sequence continues at coordinate 3,340,935 of NC_087283.1, read as the reverse complement.
ACTAACATCCAGCCTGTACTTCCCCTGGCACAACTTGAGGCTGTGTCCCCTTGTTCTGTTGGTGGTTGTCTGGGAGAAGAGCCCAATCCCCACCTGTCTGCAACCTCCCTTCAGGTAGTTGTAGACAGCAATGAGGTCCCCCTGAGCCTCCTCTTCTCCAGGCTGCACACCCCCAGCTCCCTCAGCCTCTTCTCATAGGGTTTGTGCTCCAGGCCTTTCACCAGCTTCATCACCCTTCTCTGGACACCTTCCAGCACCTCAACATCTCTCTTGAATTGAGGGGCCCAGAACTGGACACAGCACTCAAGGTGTGGCCTGAGCAGTGCTGAGTACAGGGGAGGAATAACCTCCCTCATCCTATTGGCCACACTGTTCCTGGCAGACACTCAGAATTTTTGCTGGATGTTGTTCCAAGATACCTACCTTGAACTTAACACCCACGGTTCAAAAGATATGTAGGTCCAACTATAGAGAGAAGTACCACAGACCACAGTCACAGGTTTATCTTAAAGGAATATTAGAATTCATCATGAACACATAGGCAGAGATCTTGAGAATAATATAAGCTGACAGAGAGAAACTGCACCCCAAAGCACACAAGGTAAAACCATGGATATACTTACTTGCCCAGGCTTCCCATTCTCACATAAAAAGGCTTCATGCTCTGAGGCAAACTCGGGGGCGTTGTCATTTACATCAAGAACTTTGATAACGACAGGCACCCGGGACACCTGACTGTGATTCCCTGAGGAAAGAGATCAAAACAGAACAGGTGAGCATATTTAATGTGAGGCTGATGCACAAATGCTGACACAGTGACCATATTCCTCTCTTTTCTCCTTAGAATCATAGAATCAACCAGGGTGGAAGAGACCTCCAAGATCAGCCAGTCCAACCTAGCACCCAGCCCTAGCCAGTCAACCAGACCATGGCACTAAGTGCCTCAGCCAGGCTTTGCTTCAACACCTCCAGGGACGGTGACTCCACCACCTCCCTGGGCAGCCCATTCCAATGCCAATCACTCTCTCTGCCAACAACTTCCTAACAACATCCAGCCTAGACTTCCCCTGGCACAACTTGAAACTGTGTCCCCTTGTTCTGTTGCTGGTTGCCTGGGAGAAGAGACCAACCCCACCTGGCTACAGTGTCCCTTCAGGTAATTGTAGACAGCAATGAGGTCCCCCCTGAGCCTCCTCTTCTCTAGGCTAAACACCCCCAGCTCCCTCAGCCTCTCCTCATAGGGTTTGTGTTCCAGGCCTTTCACCAGCTTTGTTGCTCTTCTCTGGAACTGGCTTGCCTTATCTGTAATGAATCGCATAGTTGGAGCATGAGATAAAGAAGGATGGGCAGCATTTTATGGCTGAAATGAACAAATGGATCCCTATTGCAAACAGCATTTGTTGGAGATTAGTTCAATGAAGACCTTTCTTGAGCTAAATTGGTGAGATTTTTCTTTGATGAAGTTTGTATTGTTTTATTGATAAAGTCCATTATACATGGAAAAGGGAAAGCTGTAAACAACGTAGATTTATTTCTTTGTTTATCTTTGGCAGAGCACAGAACATTTGACTCTATTAGTTGCTCTGACTGCACATCTATTACTACTTCATTACAAATGCGATTAATGTGGAGACACACATTGGGAGAAAGACAGATGGGAGATTGACATCAGCAAAACTAGATAGTTCTCAGGACTGTTCCAGCACTTTGATTCATCTGCCATTGACAAAAATCTGACCTGTGAACTTGTTCCTTCATTAAAATCAAGCCTCATCATTTAGAATAAAGAGCTGTTTTGCATAAAAGTGTTTGTCACTGTAAAGACCACAATAAACTTCCTAAGCTGTAGGGAAAGAAAAGCTAAGCAACCAGTTCATTTGCTACTTCAAAGAGCTCTAGTGTCTTTCCTTCAATTCAGCAGAGCTAATTTGTTTTAAGAGACTATAATGATTTTAGATTATTTTTTTTAAAAAAAAAGTAAAAACTTGAATTTAGTTCAGACTGAGGTGACCAAGTGACCTGGAGAGTGACCAAAACTACTCTATAGTACACGTGTACCTCTCCAGGTAACTCCACTCCTGTTTCAAAACCTGTCTCTCAGTGAGTACTATTCTGTGGCCATAGTATTTTATCCTGCTTATGTCATCAAGTTGGAGAATTGGACACTGTATGGATTAAACTCTGGGTCTGAGTTGTAACTTAACTGCTTTTGCTTAATCTATTCATGCAGGCAAGAAAGGTGCTGCCATAAGTCAGGGTAACAACTTACAGTTGTGGTGACTTAGCAGCTGTCCACAGCTGTCATTAGTCCACATGGGTTCTGTTCTCTGGCAGCACAGAACTGGTGAGGGGAAGGCTGGACAGAAGTTCCTATTGCCTGGTATTCACTGTACCTCTGGTAACAAATGTCTACAAGGCAGTAGGCGAGGCTCCACCACTGGCAGATAGCAATTGGTGGCAGCCCTACAAGTGGTAGAGATGATTAAAGAATGTACTCTGCATACAACGTACACTATGTACTCTGTAATTTCCTGTGGCTTCCATCAAAGGTAATTGTGTTGTGATCAGATCAAACCCTGCACTACCTCTAGTGGGGTTTTTTTACAAGACAAATATAATTTCTAAGGCTCCACCTCTAACTCTAAATGCATAAATTGCCATTGCTCTGCTAGCAGTACTTTAAAACATCACAAATACTACCATTTCAAGACACAAACCCAGGCTATTACCATCTGTATTGTTTGTGCTGCAAAGAAAGGCTTTAAGTTTGTTGGATAGCCTGAAATATTACAGTTCTACCTGTATAGGAAATGAAGGATTATTGGACACTAGATTGTAAATGCTCCCTCTTTGAATCATAGAATCAACCAGGTTGGAAGAGACCTCCAAGATCAGCCAGGCCAACCTAGCACCCAGCCCCAGCCAGTCAACCAGACCATGGCACTAAGTGCCTCATCCAGGCTTTGCTTCAACACCTCCAGGGATGGTGACTCCACCACCTCCCTGGGCAGCCCATTCCAATGCCAATCACTCTCTCTGCCAACAACTTCCTCCTAACATCCAGCCTAGACTTCCCCTGGCACAACTTGAGACTCTGTCCCCTTCTTCTGTTGCTGGTTGCCTGGGAGAAGAGACCAACCCCACCTGTCTGTAACCTCCCTTCAGGTAGCTGCAGACAGCAATGAGGTCTGCCCTGAACCTCCTCTTCTCCAGGCTAAACACCCCCAGCTCCCTCAGCCTCTCCTCATAGGGTTTGTGTTCCAGGCCCCTCCGCAGCCTTGTTGCCCTTCTCTGGACACCTTCCAGCACCTCAACATCTCTCTTGAATTGAGGAGCCCAGAACAAGAAATCCCCATCAAATCCTGTCAGAACACTGTTTATGTCCATTTTGCATCAGATGAACACACATGCCATGAAATAACATTGGAAATCAAAAGTTAATGTGCAAATCATGAATCCCAAACATTTTAAACACTTGTTCATTTTAACTTGATAAAACCACAGTGAATCTTGAGCTTATCAGAATTCTCAGCACCAGTGTCACATTTAAACACTAAAGATTTACTTTTATCTAAATTAATGAAATGATGGCAGCTCAAATTTTAAAGACATTACAGAGAAATGTAATTAATTAGATAAGCTTCTAAAGAAATTATTCATGTCCCTTGTGACTGCCCCCAAAATGTTTGTCTTTCATCAGAAATACAAACATTAAATTTAAAGATATTATAATTAGAAACTTGATGAGAATTCATTAAAAAAATTAATTTACTAAACACAAGAGAGACCCAACTGGTTTGGAAATCTCCAAACAAGGGGATACCCAGAGCCTATTAGGGTTCTTGTGGCTAAAGTGGAATTTACTGTTGAGAAAAAGAGAGGGAGAGGGAATTTTATCTGTGGCTTGCACTGCCCACCTCACTGAAGGCATTGTCATCTCAATCTTTCAGGGAGATTTCACTTGATGCTAAGTGCTTTCCCTGCAGAAATACACCCACCCTAAGCACACCTATTCAAACAAGTTGATGAATTCCCACTAAGCAAAGCCAGATTTCACTTGTGGATGAAAATACTGTGAAGATAACGTATTTGGATCTGCAAGTATTCATACTTTTAATGCCTGCAAAGCTCTCAATGGTAAAACATGTATGCAGGGGATGTCCCTCTCCAGTTCAAATCTCTTTGTCCAATATCCTTGAACTGAAAGTAGAAAGTGGACCCACTCTGATGCATAAAGTGCACAAACTGTTACACTCACAGTGTGCCCTGTGCAGATGGCCTTCAGCCTGGTTAGCATTCAATGTTCAGGAATGGAGACCATAAATGGAGAGTCAATTCTTCCTAAACTAGTGGCACCCCTAAGCTGTAATTACTGAGTGCTCTGGGGTTTTTGTACTGGGTGTTGTGGGTCTTTTTCACCAATGAATAACACAACCCCAGGCAGTGCTACAGGCTGGGGACAGAGCGGCTGAGAGCAGCCAGGAAGAAAGGGATCCGGGGGTGCTGGTAGATAGTAGCTGAAGATGAGGCAGCAGTGTGCCCAGGTGGGCAGGAGATCCAATGGCATTCTGGCCTGCATCAGGAACAGTGTGGCCAGCAGGACAAGGGAGGTTATTCTTCCCCTGTACTCAGCACTGCTCAGGCCACACCTTGAGTACTGTGTCCAGCTCTGGGCCCCTCAATTCAAGAGAGATGTTGAGGTGCTGAAACATGTCCATAGAAGGATGAAGAAGCTGGTGAGGGGCCTGGAGCACAGCCCTGTGAGGAGAGGCTGAGGGAGCTGAGGATGTGCAGCCTGAAAAATAGGAGGCTCAGGGCAGACCTCATTGTTGTCTACAGCTACCTGAAGGGAGGCTGTAGCCAGGTGGGGTTGGTCTCTTTTCTCAGGCACCCAGCAACAGAACAAGGGGACACAGTCTCAAGTTGTGCCAGGGGTAGTATCGGCTGGATGTTAGGAGGAAGTTCTTGCCAAAGAGAGTGATTGGCATTGGAATGGGCTGCCCAGGGAGGTGGTGGAGGCACCGTCCCTGGAGGTGTTGAAGCCAAGCCTGGCTGGGGCACTTAGTGCCATGGTCTGGTTGATTGGCCAGGGCTGGGTGCTAGGTTGGACTGGCTGACCTTGGAGGTCTCTTCCAACCTGGTTGATTCTATGACACAATCACTAGAATTAAGGGAGTCTTACACCAGACAGGTAGTTAAAACCAACAGCTTGAGCTCCATAGTTATGCAAAATTATAAAAGAGTGTGAAGTTCCTGTCTGAGGAACTGAACAAGTCTGTAAAAGCCTCATCACTTCTATTTGTTTTGATGCACATCTGAAAAAGCCCCTTCCATGAATCTTGTGATACAAGTAGTTCATTAGGACTGTTACTTGAGAAGGAATGGCTTGGTCTGAAAAATGTAACACACTGAGGTATAAGATGAGAAATTCTTGAGGATGTTTCCACTAGCCTAGCATACCAAACTCTTTTCAGAGTTGCAAAAGATGACAGTTTTTCATTTCAAACACATTGAATTGGTCATCTGTGGACACCACAGCACAGCAGGTAGCTATAAGAAACATGCAAATTGTGTTCATCATTTCCTAGAAGCACAGCTCTTTCATGTCTCTACTTCAGTCTCAATTGCTTCCCACAGTTCCAAGATTCAGCAGCCTGCTGTAGATGAGCACAGCACACACAAGAAGAAAGGAACAGCTGGACAGATCTAGGGAAAGGATGACTCAATGTGAAAATAACTAGTCGAACTTACAAGTGACATTAAATAAATAAGTTCCTTGAAATGAAGAAAGTCCTGCAGAGTTCAGCAATAAATACTGAAAGGCTTACAAAAAAAATATAAGACACTAAAAAGCTCTTGTGCTTTTTATCCCCCCCCCCCCCCCCCCCCAGTTTCCAGATTCCACTGGGATATTAAATGCCTGAAATACTTTGCTGGTACTTATCTTGGAGTAAACACACACCCACTGAAATTTAGGATTACAAAAGGCTGCAGAGTTTGATGCAAAAATGAGAGAATCAAATGAAAATTAGAAAAAAAAGCCTATTATTAACCTGTTCCAAACTTGAACTTTTGGAGACTCCAGGTCCATTCTAGTTCATTTTGTAATCAACACATTTCTTCCTTCCTGGAAAAACCCAGCAGGTTTGAGGTGTGTGTGCATCACTGGTGGTTCACAATGCAAAGCACTAAGCTTTGGTAACTTTGTTACTGTGTAGTACTAGGAATAACCAGAGATAATAAATCGAATTTTTTGGCTTGTGCCATGTCTAGCAGAAGAAAATGCAGCTCTGTAGCTTCCATGTACGCTTAAACAGTGTCTGTCCTTGAGAGATACACATACAAGTGAGCAATGGTCCTTAAGAGAGAAAATGATCTGCTGCACAAAATGAAGAGGTCCAACTGAATCCACTTTACCTTTAGTTGCTTAAATAATCTCAAATCTCTTCAAGGTTCTCTTTAAAAATCATAGAATCATAGAAGAGATCTCCAGGAGTCATCCAGTCCAACCCCACTGCAGACAGCAGGGGCATCCTCAACTAGATCAGGTTGCCCAGAGTCCTGTCGAGTCTCACCTTGAATATCTCCAGGGGCCTCAACTACCTCTCTGGGCAACCTCCTCCAGTGTTCCACTAAGTCGTAATTTACCTTGCATTTTAACTAAAACTAAGCACCTGAATTGAAAGCAGGCTCTTAGAAAAAAGCACATTATTAGTAGTTTAATTATTGCTATTATTATTACCACCATAGGGCTTTGAAAAGTCTCTTCCATGCTTCTCTGATTTAGTGGAATTTCTACTGAAGCAATCTTTCCAAAGCAGAAGTAGAGGAAATGCTAATTCTAACAGAGAAGTCAAAACAATATTTGAATCACTGGCTTAATAAAAACAACAGCACTTGTTTGACATCCCTTATATTTCAAACTTATTAAATTGTATTTTAAGAGATCCATCCCCCATGGCTTTATCAAAGTTTTATCTGATGACTTTACCAAGATAATCTACATGCAGGACAAGTTTATTTCTCCTGTTAGGGTTTATGTTATTGTTTTATTTCTTTCTATATAATACCACAGTTTATAACTTTTTTTTTCTCATATAAACCAGACAAATCTTAAATTAAGTATCCTGAGGAACAGAGATGCTATTGTGAAACTGAAATTGTATTTATGTTGAAGTTTAACTATACAAATCACATCCTGCAGCGAACACCGTGTTCAGTTGTCTAAGCGTTGTGTAATGATCTGATTCAACAGAGATGAGTGCCTGAAACTGACTCTGAAATTGTCAAAGACAGTCATAGACAACATTTCTGTTAAGAAGAACAGAACATAAGCTACTGCTGAATTAGGATAAAAATCAAGCAAACAAACAAAGGAAAACAAACAGGATTGGTCACCGTGAAATTTAGATCTCCCCCTGAAGTTGTTGTAGTTTTAAAGGATGAGAAAATACTGAGAGTTGTGAAATATCTGTAAAATAATATAAACATATCAGTGCATAGCAGAAAGGCTTCTGTACAAATTGCTAAGACAAGAAACAAACACTGCTTCCAAATTAATGTTCCATTTATATTTATTTCAGCATATTGGAACATATTAGAGGAGTACAGATTGCGGCGAGCCTCTGTGTGTACACGAGCGTGGGAGGGAGGCAGAGAGAAAAAGATGTGAACCATATTTCTTGGGTTTGTTCCTTAAGTCATTCTTTGGGAGAAGAGTAATAATGGAGTTGGAAAAGTTCTGTCTTCTTCCAGTAGATCACTCAGTTCATTTTCTTATGGTCTCCAGAAGAAAAATGAGCAAAGCTATGTTACATTTTTTTCCCCCTGTTCCCTCATTGATAGACCACCACAAGATTAACCAAGGACTTGCTCAACTTCTTCCACCTCCTTCCATTTTTGTCCACTTTTCTACCTCTGATTGCCATGAAAATGCACAATGCATGCTTCCACAGGCATGGACAAATGCAGAAGAACCATACATACCCGCTAACCAGGTGGAGTGTGAGGAGGGTATTTCGACTGCGTACCCTGGAAAGGAGGACAAGGAGGAGGGGACACTGAGAACAGCCTGCATTTGCAAGTCCTTGACTTCAAAGCTGAATTTGTAGTTAAGAGGTTTCCAAAGTTCAGCAACTCCATCTGTAAACAGGTGGCTAAACAGGCCACATACCTACCTTTAATCATAGAATCAAGACATAAGATCTATCATTGGGGACTAAAGGACAGATTATACTTCCAGCTTGTTGATAATGCCAAAAGAAAGGAGGTAAAATTTCTGTGACAGATACACAAGCCATGCCAGAAAATGTTCACTGAATCACACCATATTCTTCAGGCCGTGCTCAGAGAGTTTTTACTCACTCCCATTGTCCGTGGGCTGTTCTTCGTTTCTGCGCTAGTGCAAGACACACAAATTGTTTAACACAGCCCCAGAGCTCTATGAATTTTGAATCAATCACCTAAAATATGCAGACAAGTAAGACATGTCTGCAAAAATACCAGAGGTTGGTTGTAATCACAGAATCATTTCAGTTGGAAAAGACTCTTAAGGTCATAGAGTCCAACCAAATCAGTGGCAATCAGGGACTTTGCACCTAACCCTGCACTGTGTTGGTTTGCACTTTCCTCTTTCACTTCGAGGCCTGATCCAGCTTCTGCAGAAGTTAGTCAGTTACCTTCTGTTCTGGAAGTTTAATCTAGTCCTTGCCCTTAGCATTATCTATTTCCTACATTTAAATGAATTTAAGGTTTTAAATGTAAATACAGTTTAAATCAAAGCAGAGACTTAAGCTGCATGATTTCTAACTTCAAAGAATTAAAAGTGATGCATAAAACTTGATAACCATAGAATCATAGAATCATAGCATCAACCAGGTTGGAAGAGACCTCCAAGATCAGCCAGTCCAACCTAGCACCCAGCCCTAGCCAATCAACTAGACCATGGCACTAAGTGCCTCATGCAGGCTTTGCTTGAACACCTCCAGGGATGGTGACTCCAGCACCTCCCTGGGCAGCCCATTCCAATGCCAATCACTCTCTCTGTGAAGAACTTCTTCCTAACATCCAGCCTGTACTTCCCCCGGCACAGCTCGAGACTGTGTCCCCTTGTTCTGTTGCTGGTTGTCTGGGAGAAGAGACCAACCCCACCTGGCTACAACCTCCCTTCAGGTAGCTGTAGACAGCAATGAGGTCGTTTTAAAGTTCATTCTTTCATTGAGAGACTATACACATTGATGGAATCAGCTAGCCCTCATTTTGCTTATCTGAGGGCAGGCTATTATTTGACATTGCAATGCAACCTCTTTGTTATCTTTCATACTATTAAGGTGTACAGTCATCCAGCAGCCTAAGAAAGAGTTACTCTGTAATTACCTCTGATCCTCTGTCAATTGAAAGATGCATTGGCAAAACAGGAAATAGTTGTATTTTTTTGCAGAGTTACCATATTTTGTTTGGAGTATACACATGATATTGTCTTGTCTGAATGCACAGATAGATCAAAAGGGCTTGGAAAGGCAGAACCAGATTGGGAAAGCAAACCGTCCCCTCAGATGTAGTTTACAGCTGTGCAGAGAGTTTCCTGGCCCATAGCCCCAGTTATAAGGGAAAATCAAAAGGCACTGCTCTGCTTAAATTTAGCCATGCACAATAAGAGAAGGAAAGATATCTGCTGCTGCAGTGTGATTGAGAACCAAGGGCCACGGCAAGCAAGCTGCAGTTTTGTCCTTCAGGGAGCAGAGGATGCTAAAACTAATTCCTATCCGCCTTAGAGCTGGAGAGGAATGGCAAGCGTAGGCAGCCCCCGCCCCTTGTGCCACCCTCCCCAAACCCAAATAACCCAGAAACTCAAGGGTTTCTAGTTACTATAAATCACTTGGACTGGCAGTCTCCCTTTAATCACAATGTCTGTGTTCTGAAAAACCCACCTTAGTGTCACCACTTCCTATTCATTTTGTGGACTTCAAAAAGCAAATGCTGGAAGATACAGTAGATACTCGATGTAGTAGGTAACAGGAATGCTCATTACATCTAACCTACATACTGCATAAGAGAGTGATCAGACTGCATGGGAGATGCACTAGCAGAGAGAAGGGAGAATATTAAACTAGAGGGAACAAAGGGATGGGATGAGGCTTGAAAAGAGTTAGAAGGGGCATCCTAATCAGAAACTGTAGCATCTTTTCAATATTTGAGTAGCAATTATGGGTACTTGTCTCTAGTCAGAAGCTCTGGATTCAAACAGCATGTCCTTAGAGACTATTCTTCTGCATATCTAATTTTGACCAGAGTGAGCTTTATATTCATAGTGACACATAATCAAGATATATGTGACACATCAATATGAGTAAACAAATACATAATTCAAAATAAATTATTAGTATAGCTGCTTGAGCAGGTTGTATTGGAAGCTGCTGGAGTCATGTCAAGCTTATGACAATGAAAACAATTCTGCTTTATTCACAGATCCTAAGTAAATCCTTCAGGGGAAGGGAAAAAAAAAAGGAAAGAAAAGGCAAAGAACACTGCCAACATCTTCCACCCACACATCTATCCAGAGACCAAACTGAAACAAATGCTGGTGGAAAACAATCTGTATTTTTGATGGAGAACTGCATGATTGAGCCTTAGTTGTCTCTAACGAGGATGCAAGTCAGGCTGCAGATTGCAGTTATGTCACTTGCAATAAATAACTCTGTCAGGTATTGCAGTGGTGAACTGCTGAGAGTGTGAAACTTACAAATATGCTTTAAGTTTTGGCAACTATTAGCAACAACTCGAAAGAGAGGCAAATCAGGACTGGCTGAAGTTCCACAGATTTTGCCCAAATCAATGCAAATTAGCAAATTAATATTTTTTTAAAAAACAAATATTTATCTAACTTCAAAGATAAGAGCAAAGAAGCACTTGCGGGCTCTAGAAGCACCTGCAACCATAGCAGAAGTCAGTCTACTGAATCACAGAATCAAGCAGGTTGGAAGAGACCTCCAAGCTCATCCAGTCCAACCTAGCACCCAGCCCTGGCCAATCAACCAGACCATGGCACTAAGTGCCCCAGCCAGGCTTGGCTTCAACACCTCCAGGGATGGTGACTCCACCACCTCCCTGGGCAGCCCATTCCAATGGCAAATCACTCTTTCTGTGAAGAAGATGCTGAAAAAAGATTTTCCCACTTCCTTGTGAGAGCTACAAATAAAAAGGGGAAAAAAAAAACAAACCCAAAGAACCACAGAAACCCATAGGGAGCCACAACTTTGCTATACAAACTAGCAACAACAGCACTGTGAGGAAATGCTACTACATCTTAACTTCTTGAGGATCACAGCACCACGAACCCAATCACAAATTCAGATATTCTAAGGTAGAGAAATGCCTTAATCTGTGTGCAGAACTAACAGCTTTTCACTGCTAAATTTAACAATGAGAGGAAAAAAAAATAATCCAGGGAATAATATGGTGCCATTAAGTGACTGAAAAGAATTTGCCTCAACAAATAAGGCATTGAACAGGCAAGGAAGAAAACCGATTCAAAAAAGGAGTAAAGTTTTAAGCTACAACAAAGGTACCAGGGAATGATTCGCTGCTGGGTTGCTCAACTCCAGCTTAATCAAGGGAGTTGTGCCAGCATAAACCAGTCAGGAATCTGGCCCACACTTTAGAGCAATTATATTGTTAATATGCTAATCCATCATGCATATTAAACTGTTATAAAATATTAACTTAGATATGCAAGGTCTTATTGTCAATTATAATTAGCTATGAAATTTTATAATGACTAGCAGCAATAATAATAACAATAAGCAGACTGATTGAGGACAACATGTCTGGAGTATTTTGACTTCTTCTCTTCTTTTTAATTTAGTTTCTTTTAAATGATTTTGTGATTGAAGCAAAATTATAGCTCAGATGAAATCCTTCCCTTACTGATAAACAAACCAGCAAAATGCTTTAATTACAACTTTTATTAAAGAAGAATTTATTATAGAAGTATTTTGCTGTTGTTATATTTAGAGCTCAAATTTCTTTCTGGGACTGATTTTCTTAAAAATGTAATTCAATCACAGAATGTTAGTGGTTGGAAGGCACTTCCAGAGATCACTGAGCCCAACTCCACTGCCAGACCTAGGGCAGGTCACACAGGAAAGAATCCAGGTGAGTTTTCAAAGTCTTCAGAGAAGGAGATGCCACAACCTCTCTGGGCAGCCTGTTCTAGTGCTCTGTCTCCCTCACCATAAAGAAGTGTCACTTTATGTTGAGGTGGAACCTTCTGTGTTCTAGCTTATACCTGTTGCTCCTTGTCCTATCACTGTGCACCACCACAAAGAGCCTGGCACCTTCATCTCAATACCCACCCCTCAGTTATTGATAGTCATTAATAAGATGTCCCAGACATAAACAGCCCCAGGTAGCTCAGTCTTTCATCATAGCAGGGATGTTCAAGTCTCCCAATCACCCTACTATCTCTCTGTTGGGCTGTGTCAAACAGATCCCTGTCTGTTGATCTGGGGAGCCCAAAATTGGATGCAACATTGCAGGTGTGGTCTCACCACGGCAGAATAAAGGGGGAGGAGAACCTCCCTAGACCATACTTTTCTTAATGCACTTTCAGATACTGTTTGCCCTCTTGGCCACAAGGGCATGTTGCTATCCCATAGAGAACTTGATGTCTGCCAGAACTCCAAGGTCTTTCTCCATGAAGCTGCTTTCATAGAATCACAGAAGCAACCAAGTTGGAAAAGACCTCTAAGATCATCGAGGAAAAGACCTCTAAGATCATTGAGTCCAACCTATCACCTAACCCTTCTAATTAACTAAAGCATAGCACTAAGTGCCTCAATTAGCCCCCTCTTAAACACTTCCAGGGATGGTGACTCCACCATCTCTACAGGCAGCCCATTCCAATGCCAATCACTCTTTCCATGAAGAATTTCTTCCTAACATCCAGCCTAAACCTGCTCTGGCACAGTTTGAGACTGGGTCCCCTCGTTCTGTCACTGGGTACCTGGGAGAAGAGACCAACCTCCACCTGGCTACAACCTCCTTTCAGGTAGTTGTAGAGAGCAATAATGTCTCCCCTAAGCCTCCCCTTTTCCAAGCTGAACAATCCCAGCTCAATCCCAGCTTTCCAGCAGGACAAACCCTAGTCTGTTCTGGTGCTTGGGTTATGCCACAGTATCTGGATATGCTGGATTTTAATCAGCTTCTAGGAGTTTAGTATCAACACATGCTTACTTGCACACATGCAGCAGTAAGCAAAAAGACTTCCTTGTAGCTTTAAAAAGCCTTCTCTATTTTTCAGCCAGAAGATGCTGTTGTCCTTTGCTATCCAGCAACTTTACTAGAAGCTCAAAGCATGCTGCTCTGAGTAGTATTTATTCTAGAAAGAAATGTGCTTAGGGAAGATTGACTGAAACCATACTCAGCTACGAACCTCTACACTCTGATCTACTCTCATGCTTCAGCCTTGCCGAAAAAAAGCAGTGGAGATTTTCAATAGCTACGTTCCACTTAGAAGCAGATGAATTCTGTTTATCAAACTAAATGACTACTGCACAGTAATTCAAAGATTAATCACATTTCCTTCAGAAATTCTAACTCAACTGTTCAAAGTGCAGATGGCCAACTGCTGGCTGCTCACTTTAACAATGCACTCATTTTGCTAATAGAAGATGTACACCATGGGTTTAACCATGCCTCCAGACTTCTCTAAGAAATTAGCAAACCTACTTCACACAAATTAATCAAGTATATTTTCACTAATGGCCCTTCTATTTCTTCTTTCCCTTCTAAAACAGCACCTAGTATCTCAACCTTTGTTGTTAAAGGTTAGATGATCAATGAGGTTCCTTCCAACCTAGTATTCTGTGACTGTGATTCTTTTGTGGTTGAAGCTTTGAATGACATTCTCAGTGCTAGCATATTTTTTGTGAAGTGTATTTGTATATCTAGAACTAAGGTGTCTAACCTGGCTTTGTAATGCCATAGAACCAGGGAAAAATAGAAATAAATGTTAGACTGGTCACAGGATGTCAGGGGTTGGAAGGAACCCAAAGAGATCATCAAGTCCAACCCCCCAGCCAGAGCAGGAGCATACAATCTAGCTCAGAACACATCCAGACAAGCCTTGAAAGGCTACAGTGAAGGAGACTCCACAACCTCCCTGGGGAGCCTGTGCCAGTGCTCTGGGACCTTTACAGTAAAGAAGTTTCCCCTTGTGGGGGGGGTGGGACCTCTTGTGCTGCAACTTAAACCCATTGCTCATGAACACCTTTCTCCTTTTTCTTGCTATAATTATGCTTTGTGTCTCCTCTGACTTTATATATATATATATGTATTTTGCAGTGAATTACTCAAAAGTACACTCCATTCTCATTCATATGTCCTCATAATATGGCAAATCCCATGCTGTCATCTGTGTGGATAACAGATAAAAGCTCAGAGGGCTGAAGCACCTCTCCTTTGAGGACAGACTGAAAGAGTTGGGGCTGTTCAGTTTGGAGAAGAGGAGGCTCTCAGGTGACCTTCTTGTGGCCTTCCAGTGTCTGAAGGGGACCTCAAAAAAAGCTGGGGAGGGACTTTTTAGACTCTCAGGGAGTGACAGGACTGGGAGGAATGGAGCAAAGCTGGAGGTGAGGAGATTCAGACTGGATGTGAAGAGGAAGTTCTTCACCATGAGAGTGGTGAGAGCCTGGCATGGGTTGCCCAGGGAGGTGGTTGAGGTCCCATCCCTGGAGGTGTTTAAGGCCAGGCTGGATGAGGCTCTGGCCAACCTGATCGAGGGTAGGGTGTCCCTGCCCATGGCAGGGGGATTGGAACTAGATGATCCTTGTGGTCCCTTCCAACCCTGACAGATTTTGTGATTCTGTGTGGATCACCTCTTCCACTAGTCTTGAGCTGTGCAAAACACTACTATGCAAGTTTGTTGACATGTCTGAATGCTCTTTGATAGCTGAGAACTGCACACTAGCTTTACATCATCTATGAGTCCTCCACTGGCTAATGGCAAATGCTCTGCAGCCCATTAGAACCTATGGAGCTTCATGGAACTCTGTATTTATGTGCAAATCACTAAAAACTACCTTACAAAACTCTGTGCTTCTGTGCAAAACCGATGGATTATCCAGTTTTGAGTTCCACTAAGCCAGAGAAAAAAAGGGTCAAGCAAAAAAGGTTAATATTCCTGAGCTCCTCCTGTTGAAGCCTCTATAAAGGCTTATTTCCTTCTCTTTCTAAAACTCACCGAAATTCACTCAGCCCTAAATTAGAGGTAATTGTATAATGCACTAAAGTAACTTCCTAAAATGTTAGAATTATTGCTAATAATGCCCACAGTCATTTTTACAATAAAAGGCTAAATAAAATTAAATAAATGAAAGCACAGGCAAAGGTATTCATGGCATTAAAAAGCAGAGTATAGCTGAAGGCTTATTCTGAAGAGTAATTATGCCTCTCTTCCTTTTTAATTAGTGTCCTTGTATGTTTTAAAGGAATATACACTATAGATAACTTTAGTAAAGCGTGTGCCGGGTGATGATTCAATTATTGTATTTATACTCTTGGTAAACTATAAAGAGTCTTTCTGGCTTTATGCCCTTTCCCATTAGGTGATAAAATTGCCTCATACTTCTTCATTTCCAAAGAATGCAGTCGGTATGGGTAATTACCTTTGTCAGGCAGAGCACACAGCTTTGTCCTTGAGACTACTGTGCTCCGTGGCTTGAAATTATTTATTGTGGTCCAATCCTCGTTTGCATTTCAGGATCTTGACTATGCTTTCATCTAGTGCTTGGACTAATCATTCAGGAGAGTTTCTACCCATTGTGGCAGCTTCAGCACTCTGCCAGCTACCTGGGTGGGGGGCTTAGCTAGCCACTGGTACACTTACTGTTTGACAAATGAAGCTCAATGCCAATAATTTGATAAAGCAGTCAATCAAAAGGAAAATAACAGCTCCAGGACTGCAGCACCCGGAGAACAAGGAGAATGGAAATTCCATTAAAACTCTTCATTCAGGGATTTAAAACTTGGCTAAGAGCATGGCTGCAGGCTAGGAGAAATACCCTGTCCCAGGCAGTCCTGCAGAGGACTGATTTGTTGCATGTCTGTGCATGTGATGCACAGAGTGTGAGAAGAGGGAGAAGGCTTAGAAGAGCCTTCTCGGAACGTGACACAACACTGCAGATGGATGCATACTTCATCTCTATTTCTTAGTATAGCTTAAAAGGCTTGAGCCTATCCCAATTATAAAAGAACCTGTATCTGCTTGAATCTGCTCACAGTAGTACTCACAAACCATAACTGAGATCTGACCTGAATATGGTCTGAGGAATCCAGTGCTGCACATGGTGAAGAGAAGGCCAGGAAGAAAATACATATCTTGAGTAGCCCACTCAGTATTATCTCAGGTGAAAGAAAGCTTGGGCACTTAAATGGATCATCATTTAGTTGTCTTTAGCGTTTGAGTCAGGGTTTGTTGTAGCTCTTGGTGTGGTTTTCACGATTTTCACTTCAACAGTGTTTGAAGTATAGCACTTTGCCTTGGTGTTAATGAGGCACCCAGTAAGGACAGTAGGGAAATCCCTGCAGGCTGCTGTCACACATCCAGTAAGGACAGCAGGGAAATCCCTGCAGGCTGCTGTCACACACCCAGTAAGGACATTAGGGAAATCCCTGCAGGATGGTGTTACACACTCAGTAAGGACAGTAGGGAAATCCCTGGAGGCTGGTGTCACACACTGAGTAAGGACAGTGGGGAAATCCCTGCAGAGTGGCTGTTAGAGCCTTTAGAAGATGGAAACTGAAATCCATGGAGCTGAAGGCACAAAGAAGATGGAGCTAAATTATTACATGCCTTATACATGTCTGACAACCTGATAGGGCCAATGATCAGTCTTTCTGAACTCCATCCTGAATCTGGGCAAACTGCAGCAAAAAAATGTTCTAATAAATAAATCATAGTTATTGGATTTTCTTTTAGTAGGTGAGTAGCATTGGCAACACATAACTTGGTAAATACTGCAAAACCTGTAGGAGGAACTGAGGGAGTGCTGAGGAGCTTAGTGCAGCCTGAACTCTGCTTTGCTTCATTGCCCAGCTAAATTGCTAACCAGTTAGTGCAAGCAACACGAGCATGCCAATGTGAGCAGCACCTCTAGCCACAATTGTAACTTGGGCAAACTAAAGAAGTATTTGAGTGTTCAGATGCATGACTGTTAGGATCCTGACTTTACCAGATTTTACTGAATGGCAGAAAATTCCATTTCTAAAAAGTACCAAGGATCTAAAGATGTGATGAGCCTTTGTACAGACAAAAAGAGTGGTGACAAAAGGAATGTCTGTAAGTTAATCATTCATTCTTACTGCACTGCAATTCAGGCTCTCAGAGAACACTTGCATATGCCCCCAGATTCCTGCCCTGCTTAGGGCATAGCTCCAGACAGCTCAAACATACGAGCAGCATAATCAGCCTCAACTTAGGAAGCAAGCCAATACCTGCACCCCATCTCTCAAGCATCTAGCTAAAATAAACTTCCCTGTCCTGGCACACAGTCTCAACTACACCAATAAACAACGAGGGATCTAATTAGTCCAGCATTTGAAATCCAGAGTCAGGGAGAGAAAGTAAAGTTCACCTTTTACATCCACAGACCAAAAGAGACAGTCACAGGGTCAGTGGTCTGAGAGGGTACCTTATCAATGCCTACAAATATCTGAAGGGAGGATGTCAGGAGGATGGAGCCAGCCTCTTTTCAGTGCTACCCAGTGATAATATGAAGGGCAAGAGATGTAAACTCAAGCACAGGGAATTCCATCTCAAGAGGAGAAAAACATTTTTTTTGCTGTGAGGGTGCTGGAGCTCTGGAGCAGGCTGCCCAGAGAGGTTGTGCAGTCCTCTTCAGAGACCTTCAAAACCCACCTGGACAGGTTGCTGTGTGATTTGCCCTAAGTCGTCCTCCATATCTGGAGGTCCCTTCCAACCCCTAGTGTTCAAGGATTCTATGATCACTGTCCCAGAGGAATAGAGGTGAGCCTTGAACTGAATCTGGAAAGCAGCTGGCATCAGAAGAGAAAATGCTCCTGTCCCAGTGATGCTGCCACTGCTGGAAGAGATCAGCAATCCACTGGCATTACTGTCAGGGAGAGTATCCCAATGACACACTTCATATTTTCACTTGCTGTTGCTTCCAACACATTTATTATTTCACAACAGAGATTTGACTTATTACTGTCTGGGGGAAAAAAAAGCAAAACCAAAAGAAAAAAAAAGTCCATTTTATCCTACTTGACAGTTCTAGGGACAAATTTAGTTTCTCCACGAGGAGTTCTCTTAAATAAGCAAAGATAGCAGTCTATGAAATTAAACTCTTGTTTTATGTAAATGCCAAATAATTATATTAGCAATATGAAAATAAGCCATCAGCAGGAAATGCTTAGAACAAGATTGTCATTATCATTTTCCTAGCCAGCCTGATAAGAGGCAGTTTTACAACGGTGATGGATGCTGAGGCTCCCATGAAGCCTAATGACAAGGCTGATTTCTTACAAAATTCTTCAGCATAATTGTGCTTTGAAAATCTGAAGTTGGCTTGATTCTGATGTGGCTCAGTGCAGTGAACCTCTGTTGACTCTGCTCTGTCCCAGATGTATAAGGAATATAAATTTTTCTTTTTTTCTTTTTTTTTTTTTTTTTGGGGGGGGGGGGGGGGGGGGGGAAAGGGAAAGTAAAAGGTAAAATTGCTTCATTTTACATCATATTATTCCAGTCTCTGAAAACATGAATCACATCTAATAGTTCTGTTTCTCATGCCATTGGTAAATCTCATCATCTGACAAACCTGGATGGAAATTTTACCTCCTTCCCCTTTAAAAACATGAAAATTATTAATTGATATTAGCCAATATCTGTGAAACCAGAGCTTACATTCCTTGCCTATGTAGTTTGCTGCCCTGTGTCAACTTGGCTTTCCTGCAAGCTTGAAGCATTCTTGCCTGCAAGATTTGACAGTAATTAACAGGGCACTGTTGGCACTATTGGCAGCAAAATACAGTTTTCAAAGTTGAGTCATAGGAACACAATTCACAGAGCCTGCAAGCTGGGAGCTTAGTTTATACTCAGACCTGTCTTCCTCATTGATGTTTCTGCCATTTCAGTTGCTTGCCACAGATTTTAACTTGTTTGGGTTTGAAAAAAAGCACCATGGAAAAATATTGGACAACAAAAACGTGCCAAATCAGCATATTTTGTCTAAATCTTGCTTATGAGCATAGAATCATAGAATGGTAGGGGTTGGAAGAGACCTCTGGAGATCACTGAATCCAACCCCCCTGCCACTACATAGCTTCAGCACTGTGAAACTGAGCATTACAAGGTTTGCATCACAGAATCATAGAACTGGTTTGGTTGGAAGAGAACTCTAAGATCACCAAGTCCAGCCATCAACCTAAGACCACCAAGGCCATTAAACCATGCCCCCAGGTGCCATGTCCATACATTTCTTGAACACCTCCAGGAACAGTGACTCCACCACCACCCTGGGTTGCCTGTTCCAATGCCTGACCACTCCTTCAGGACAGAAATTGTGCCTAATATTCAACCTAACACTCCCCTGGCACAATTTCAGGCCAATTCCACTTCTTCTATCATCTGATACAGGAAGAAGAGATCAATTTCCACTTCACTCCAACCTCTCTTCATGCAATACAACCCACACTCTTAATCATTCATAGTACTGAAATGTAACATCACTTAGCATTAAGAAGTTGTGGATTGGATCTACAATGTACTTTGAAAATAGCAAAGATTTAGTTTGTATCTACCCAATAAGAGGTTTTGATTAGGGTTGTTTTTAAAGCACATTTTTTAACATTTACCCCCTACATCCTCTACTGATGTATTCATCTATCTCTATCATCTATCTGTCATGTCTGTCTGTCAATTGACCTATCTATCTATCTATCTATCTATCTATCTATCTATCTATCTATCATCCATTTATCATAGAATCAGTCAGGGTTAGAAGGGACCACAAGGATCATCTAGTTCCAACCCCTGGGCCATGGGCAGGGACACCTCACACTAGATCAGACTGTCCACAGCCTCATCCAGCCTGGCCTTAAACACCTTCAGGGATGGGACTTTGGCCATCTCCACGGGCAACCCATTCCAGGGTCTCACCAGCTTCATGCCGAAGAATTTCTTCCTAACACCCAGTCTGAATCTACCCATTTCTAGCTTTGTTCCATTCTCTCCAGTCCTATCACTACCTAACAGCCTAAAAGGTCCCTCCCCAGATTTCTTGTAGGTTCCTTTAAGATATGGAAAAGTTACAATAAGGTCACCCCAGAGCCTTCTCCTCTCCAGACTGAACAGACTCAACTCCCTCAGTCTCTCCTCATATCACAGCAGCTCCAGTCCTCTGCTTATCCTCGTGGCCCTTCTCTGGACACCTTCCAGCACATCCATATCCTCCTTGTAACAGTGGCCTCAAAACTGGGTGCAGTACTCCATCTGGGGTCTCACCAGTGTGGAGTAGAAGGGAAAGGTCACTTCCCTTGACCTGCTTGCTGCACTTCTCTTGATGCAGCCCAGGATCTGGGCAATCATCTCTCTAGCATCTATCTATCTACCTATCTATCTACCTACCTACCTACCTACCTACCTATCTATTTACCTACCTACATATCTACCTACCTACCTACATATCTATCTACCTACCTACATATCTATCTACCTACCTATCTATCTATCTAAAAAAATCTACTCCATTGTATTCACACACAATAAAAAAGGCAGTTTGAAAACTAAAAGAAATGGAACTTCATCAGAAAACAAGTTTTCTGTCAGAAATTCCTGTCATTCAAACTCCAACGTGGTTTAGTTTTTCCTTAATGCATCCACTTTCCACAGCACACAGTGTTAAAATGAATCAGGGAATCAACAGCACAAACAGATACTTACTGGTTTCAGTAGCTACAATGGTTATGTTGTGCCACATATTTGTTTCTCTGTCCAGTGGTGTTGCCAAAGTTATTTTCCCATCTTCTGCATTAATGTTGAACTGCCTCTCAAGGTCTGTATGCCGATCAATGGAGAACCTACAAAAGAGACATCCCTGTAATCTACTTAATGAAGCTGGTGTAACCCACACAAGCACAAGACAATTTAGGGACCCCTCTGAGAGCTAACGTTCTATAGCCAAATGGATGGAGAAGCTCAACAGGATAATAACTTATAAGAGAAAAATGACAAGCTGAGACTACCAAAACTAAGTAATTATTGCCCAAGGAGTAATTAGCTGTGTGCCTGGTGTGAAGGTCATAAAATGCCCCCAGGTTCACTGGGTAGCATCTTTGAAAAACGGTGCTGATCAAGAGTTAATTGCACAATCCATCACATTTACTAGACAGTTCCTGTGGTATTTCTCAGTGACTGATGATAATCCCAGCCAGACCATATTAAGCACTCAGAACTGGTGGGCTTCGTGGTTATTTCACAAAGCAAGGAATAATGTTATTTTACTAATAAATTTCAGATTAATGAAGCATGAACTATTCACCAGACATATTTTTTGGTTATGGTTCCTAGAATCATAGAAACCTCATGGCTGGAAAAGACCTCTTAGATCATTGAGTCCAAATGTCAACCCAACACCACCATGGCCATTAAACCATGTTCCAAAGTGGCCATACCTACATGACTCTTGAATATCTCCATAGATGGTGACTCCAGCACCTCCACCCTGGGCAGCCTGTTCCAATGCTTGACCACTCCTTCAGGACAGAGATTGTGCCTAATATTCAACCTAACACTCCCCTGACACAATTTCAGGCCAATTCCTCTTCTTCTATCATCTGATACAGGAAGAAGAGACCAACCTCCACCTCACTCCAGCCCCTCTTCATGCAATACAACCCACACTCTTAATCATTCATAGTACTGAAATGTAACATCACTTAGCATTAAGAAGTTGTGGATTGGCTCTACAATGTACTTTGAAAATAGCAAAGATTTAGTTTGTATCTTTTAAGGTAACCTACCCAATAAGAGGCTTTGATTAGGGTTGTTTTTAAAGTACATTTTTTATCATTTACCCCCTACATCCTCTACTGATGTTTTCATCTATCTCTTACTCTATCATCTATCTGTCACGTCTGTCTGTCTGTCTATTGATCTCCACCGCCTCCCTGGGCAGCCTGTTCCAGTGCTTGACCACTCTTTCAGGAAAGAAATTGTTCCTAATATCCAACTTAAACCTCCCCTGGCACAATTCCAGGCCATCTTCTCTCATTCTATCACCTCATATTAGGAAAAAGAGACCAATCCCCACTTCACTACAATCTCCTTTCAGGTAGTCATAGAGAATATTGAGGTCTCCCCTCAGCCTCCTCCTCTCTCCAGGCTGAACAACCCCGGTTGCCTCAGCCTCTCCTCATAGGATTTGTTCTCCAGACCCTTCACCAGCTTTGTCACCCTTTGCTGGACAGGCTCCAAGCAGATCCATGGGCAGAACATAACTAGCAAATCACCCATGTCCTGAAGAACACTTTGAACACTGCAGGAGCCATTGTTCCATGGACTGACAGCACTGCTTTTTAACAAAACATGTTCCATCTGCCAGACAGTCACCGTGCAAATGTGAACATCCAGGTAAATTATGCAGCCTAAACAGAGCCAGCTTGACAACAGGAGAGAGCTACTGTAGATTGCTCCAACGGTGCATTAAGCAGGATGATGATTCAAAACTCAGAACAGGATGTCCAGGAAAGCTTTAATGTTTGCCCATTTTCAGTTGTTTTATTTATGTATTCTTTGCAAAATGAAACTAAATCACAAAATTAAGCCTTCCATTTTTTGGTTTTGGACAGGAAAGCTATGAAATGAGAAAGTTTTGCACTAAACTATTGCCATGGTTCAACAGAGGTTGACTTCAAGGGGTTTTACTGAATGCTAATTGTGGATTGATACAAAAAAACCCTCTTAAACCTTTGTCTCTATTACGAAACCCAACAGCATGCACTGACAATTTTTATATTTGTTCTGCATTCTACCTAGGCATAGGAGGGTGAGTGAGGGTACAGCATCAGACTGCACTACACAGTGGTCAGACAAGTGATTCAGGCTGTCAGTTTCTCATTACGTTCCCATTTTTTACCAATATGCCGTTAAATTCACTGCTAAAAGAACAAGAACATTTTTTTGCTACAGTGACAATGGCACAGTTATCTGAAAATCAGCCATTCCACTCTGGTTTATGGTTCATCACAAGCAATTTCCAAAAAAAAAAAAAAAGTTCTGATTCAGGAGTTCCTTTATATGCTACAATAAACATGTTCTGATGAACTCAAACTCCTTCCAGAATATCGCAATTGATTTTGATAGACACTGCCTTAGCATCTGATTTCAAAGCTTTCCAAGGCTTATGCCACTCTTTTTTTCCCCCCTTATTTCAGTGTCAGATACACTTTACTTTCTCAAAATTAGTTCTAAATGATGAAAACTTACCAAAATCTTAAAAGTTTAAAAGTTTAAAGGCTGTACTGCTACAGACCAAGAGTAGCATTATCATAGAATCTAAGATGATTGAGTTCAGCCATCAACCCAACACCACTATGGCCATTAAACCATGTCCCAAAGTGCTATGTCCACCCATTCTTTGAAAACCTCCAGGGATGGTGACTCCACCACCTGTCTGGGAAGTCTGTACCAATCCTTGACCACTCTTGCAGCAAATAAATTTTCCCTAAGGTCTAAACCTTTCCTGACACAATTTCAGGCCATTTTGTCTTGTTTCATCATCTGATACTAGGGAGAAGAGACTGCCCCCCACCCTGGGGAGCCTGTTCCAAAGTCTGACCACTGGTAAGGTACCTAACTAATGGACATAAAGAGTTAAAACCCCTTAAATAAGAAATGGTTAAAACATTTAGGTTTTCTGGTTTCAAATTTTGAGAAGAACCAGTTTTATTCAGTCAAAAATTAGTAGTTTGGCTAGGAAGAGTGCCTGAAGTAATATGAAGTAAGTTGCCTAATATATGTGCCTAAAGCTAGGCATATCCATCTATATTTGGGCATTCCAGTAAACTGATTTTCTACTGTGCTCCACAGACTCAGTTCTCAGTGGTTTAACAGGAATTGTGCTCTCCTCAGCTCTTCTGAAAACCAGGTCACTTGTGTGGAAGAATAAAGCTGTAGGTGCCTAACTTCAGGCAATCATTTTGGATAATGCATCTTAACCTTATTTTGATGTTTCCCTAGTTCAAATTAAGGTATTAGAAGTAAAATTCTGGTACTAGTGAAGTTAGTAAAAAAATATTTTCTGGGCATTCATAGGTGGAAGATTTCACCCAAGAAAATATAAGGAAGATAACATTTTAAAGGTGACATCACTTAAAATAATCTTTATATTCCTGATGTTTATGTAAAGATGCAGGAAGAACTCTTTGGAGCTCAGCCATTTAGGAAATTTTTAAAGCCCACAAACAAACCAAAGCAAAACATAAAAAGCTTAAATGCCATTTAATGTTTAGCTGACCTGGGCTTGACACAACTTCCAGTGAGATAAGATCATTTTTTTCCCTAAGCATCAGTCCTTTTTTCAAAGCTTCCATTCCAAGTCTTTCTGCAGTACACTTTTCAAAGCAATAAAACTGGGAGCATAATGTCTGCGAGTTTATTGGATTGCATTTCATCTTATCCCAACAGTATTCTCAATATTCCAGCATTCCAAATGAAACATTTTTAACATACTGCACGGCTTTGCAAGGCTGCAAAGAGGTAAAATCCTCTCCTGGCTTTAATTTGATAAATATCTGGTTCAAAAAGCCAAAACCAAAACCTGCAGTGTTACAAACCTGGGAAAAACTAACGGCACACCTGCAGTTTCCCTTTGGTGATAATAGTATTGTAATTATTTCTAACATGAATGCATTGTCAGATCCAAAAGCTATACAGAAAACATACATTTCTCTAATAATGAGAAAAGAATATCTTGGGAAATATCTTTTGAAATTGCCATAAACCCAGAAGAGGTTATTGGGAAGTTTGGGTTAGTTTACGTCTCTCCTCTGGCAATCATAGGAACAACTCCACAGTGGTTCAACGGAAGACTTACAGTGATTCTCAGCCCTGCTCCTAGAGTTTTTCTATTGCTGTTATGACTTAATTTCATCTATTTTTTATTTGCACCAATGTAAAGAAGAGCAGAAATCCATTTTTCCCCCCTGCACCTGTTAAGATTTCGATCGCAGTACTGATACCTCATCAGTGGTATATCAGCAGCGTTTATTAGTGCTAGGCAGATTGGACACGCTACTTAGTGACAGATAAACAGCTGAACCATTAGGGAGGCAGAAAATATCCTATCTAGGATTTGAAGGCCTGCTGTGAATTAAGAAAATGATCAACTGCTGCCAAAGACGAAGTCTCTGTCGATATGAATGGGGAAAAGCTGCCACAGTGAAGCTTATCTCTCCACAGAGAAAGGCAGTGAAGGGCAGTGATTTATAGGAGGGCTTGATGCAGCGTAGGAAGCAAGATTATTGCTCCTGCTTCTTTCTATGCACTTGGATCATGCTTTATCCAAGATAATTTACTGCAGATAAATAGACTGTGGTTATAAAGTAACAGAAACACGAAATAAGCACTACTGGAATCAATAGATTTGTATGCTAATAGATAATGATCTTTGAAGCCTAATTATATATAATAGGTAAGAACATGCCACCCGTACTAAATAAACTGCACTAAAACTTCACAGCTGGCTTAGCCAAATTCACTGGGTGCATGTGGTACAATGCAAGCCACTGATGCAGGATTCTGAAGTGACTAGGTCAGAATAAGCCAAGCTCCTGACCACATTTATGATCATTAGCCACATCTGTAAGTTCTTTTCAGCACCAGCGAGCCAGAGGCTGCTTGCACTTAAGCACCTTGCACTGCAGAAGAGGAAATAATGACAAAAGAGCAATGTTGCTTATTTTTAAAACATTGGGTTGTGAAATATGTGATATAGTTAGACTGGCCTAACAGCTGATGTGAGGAGAGAGCTCATATTCACTGGAGAAGCAGATAACGAAAGCAATTCAGCTGAATATCACAATTACCATTTAGCCATAAGAAGATGCCTTTGCAATTATCACTTAGCCATAAGAAGACGCCCATAATTAGGGCTCAATAACAATGAGAAAATTCCCTTCCAACATAGGCATCCTTTGGCCCCATCCATCTAAAGATATGGAAATACAGAGATTTCAGGTTAATAAAACTCTGCATTTGACCCAAGGCAGTGTTAAAGTACACACTTCAGGTGTTTGCACCCAGATGGGCACGTTTAGAACCAGCCTAGCAACCCATCTATACACTTGTTTGTAAATCTATGATAGAGATCATAAAGTTTAGATCAAGGGATGGAAAGAACAGAAAGGTTTTGATCTCTCCCAAGCAAGTACAAAAAACATATATAAAATGGAACAATACTTCCTGTATGGGTTAAAAATGAAGCTAATTTCCAATTTAATTTAATAAAAGAAAAACTAAGGGAAGTTTATTTCCAAGTTGTTTTCTCTAACAAGCTTTATAAATACTTTATTATCTAGTCTCATGACTGAAACATAAGACCATTGCCATAGTTTTATTTCATTTATAGTATTGAAATACTCTGAGTTTACTGAGTCTTTGTGGGTAGGCAAGGTGGTATTGCTAGCACATACCAACACTGGCTTATATTTTTGTCTTGCTTGGGTTCCCATAGCAAATGTTATCAAGAGCTCTCTTTAACTGAAATATCTACTGATTAGATACCACTAGATCATAGAATCAACCAGGTTGGAAGAGACCTCCAAGATCATCCAGTCCAACCTAGCACCCAGCCCTATCCAGTCAACCAGACCATGGCACTGAGTGCCTCATCCAGTCTTTTCTTGAAGACCTCAAGGGACGGTGCCTCCACCACCTCCCTGGGCAGCCCATTCCAATGCCAATCACTCTCTCTGTGAAGAACTTCCTCCTAACATCCAGCCTATACCTACCCCGGTACAACTTGAGACTGTGTCCCCTTGTTCTGTTGCTGGTTGCCTGGGAGAAGAGGCCACCCCCCACCTGGCTACAATGTCCCTTCAGGTAGTTGTAGACAGCAATGAGGTCCCCCCTGAGCCTCCTCTTCTCCAGGCTAGATACCATAATATCATTTACTATAGGTCAAGCATCTATTGAAAAATAGTACTTCCTAGAAATGAAATTCAGTTTTCAAGAGGGACACAAAAAATACATTAAAAAAATGGCCAGGGAGGACTAAACCAGGCCATCTTTAACTTCATTACCTTTGAAAGAGTGGCATAAAACATCTCAATAAAATTTACATCTTTTATGTCATACAGTAACAGAACAATCACTTGACACACACAATCAAAATGAAATATCCTAATCCAACAAAACAATGCTTCCACATGTTATTGTTAGAACCTCTCATGTTTCAATTTTGTTCCAAACTGGAAAGATACAAACTGCATTTCTGCTCTCAACTTGTCTTTGATGAGTATTTTTGCTCCTGCAACAGGAGAAATTACTAGTCTGAAATCTCTTTTTTATACATATTAAAATATTTGTCATGCAAAGCTGAGAAGAAAAGAATTTGGACTTCCCAGAGCTATCCCAAATAAACAAGAAAAGAAAAATCAGCTGCATAGAAAATGGACCTCTGTGTATTCACAGAATCATAGAATCAACCAGGTTGGAAGAGACCTCCAAAATCATCCAGTAGCTATCGAGTCAACACCACAGCAAAAACAAACCCTACAAACTCCTGCATATATTGTTTTAAAAGAAAATATAAATCACACTAATTAATTACTTCTGCATTTCAGTATCATGAATTTTGGTCAGTTGCCTTTCATGTATATCAATTGTTTCTATATAACATCTCAACTTAGCTTGCACATATAGAATAACTTCGGTTTTTAAAGTTTGCAAAGATCTTGATCTATAAAATGATGAAAAAAATGGAAATTAAGCAAATATTTTACTCAGTTGAATTACTTAGGCTTGGATAGAATAAAGTGGCTCAAATTTAGGCCTAAATTATTAGGAGTTTGGGGCAGGACTAGAAAAGAGATCCAGAGAAATGGAACACAACTGATAAAAGAACCAAGGTAAAACTGGAGCCGAGTTGGAGCTGGTCTTGGATGAGGAACAAAGGGGACACAATCAAAAGGCAAAGAAGCACAGCACCAAGCCAAGAGCAAAGCAGAAGAGGATAGAAAGAAGGAACTAAGGTTAAACTGAAAGAGAAATTACTATGGACCAGGAATAAAGGGCAGAAAGCCAGCTTGCTGCCACCATGGCTGGCTCCAAACCTCTTCCAGAGAGTCTTTGCAGCAGCAGCGCAAGCCCTTTGGCACGCATGTGAGTGGACAGCAGTAACAAAATTAGGGATGGAGCCACTGCTTAAATTCTGTGCATCCTACATTTTTTTTTCTGTTGCTATTTATGTAGCATTTTTTCTAGCCCAGATAACTATTTCTATGATCAGATTGCCACCTTTTGTCAACTCCTCTGGTAGGAAAATACACACTGTTGTGTGCTGCTGTAGAAAATGTATTAAGCAATTAATTTGGATAGCAGTCCGGGATCATTAATGTTGTGTTTAGCTAGTTTTGAAAGGATGAAACAAGAGACTTCAATGTGCTCTCCAACATCTTCACACACAGGTTCTAAGACCTCCAAATGTATGAGAAATCCTGAATTTCTAATTCTGAAAACATTAAACTATAATAATAACCCCATAATAATAACAAAACCATGCAACTTACTGGCTTGGGGCAGCGAGGCTGGAGAGCTGCTCAGCTGAGAAGGACCTAGGGGTGCTGATTGATGGCTAGCTGAACATGATCCTACACTCCACTCAGCTGGCCAAGAAGGTCAGTGGCATCCCGGCTTCATCAGGAATAGTGTGGCCAGCAGGTCTAGGGATATGGCTGCTCCCCTCTACTTGGCATAGGTGAGGCCACAGCTCAAATACTGGGTTCAGTGTTGGGCCCCTCACTACCACAAGGTGCTAGAGCATGCCCAGAGAAGGGCAGCTAAGCTGCTGAAGGGGCTTGAACACAACTCATATGGGAAACAGCTGAGGGAACTGAGGTTGTTTATCCTGAAGAAGTGGAGGCTGAAGGGAGGCTTCATATATCTCTACAACTACCTGAAATGAGACTGACTGGAACTGGCTCTCCAGGGAGGTGGTGGAGTTGCCTACCCTGGAGGTGTTCAAGAAAAGACTGGATGAGGCACTTAGTGCCACGGTCTAGTTGATTGGATAGGGTTTGGTGATAGGTTGGACTGGATGAGCTTGGAGGTCTCTTCCAAACGAACTGATTCTATGAAGTGAACTGGGGTTTGACCTCTTCTCACAGGACACAAGTGACAGGACAAGAGGAAATGGCCTCAAGTTATGCCAAGGGAGGTTCAGTGTGCTAGTTTGAAGCTAGCTAGAATGTTTTGGTGAGAAGGATTAGATCCCAGGCTGTGAAAGAGAAAACAAGGGTGATGTCTGCTTCACTCATAGACTTGCTGAGAGGCATAAGAACAAGAATCCAAACATAGATAAGGCACTTCTTCTTGGGGCATTGCCTGAGCTGCATTTCTCTCTAGCCTCTCTGCCATCTCTCTGATTAATCCACTTTGCTTCCTAATCCCCTGGCTGAACTTCTATTCTTCTCTGGGACTGGGGTAAGGTTGAGAGAGGTGGGAGAAGGTTTAAGGGCAGTTGGGAGCCCCTCCTGGGGACTCAGGTTTCTGAGAGGCCTATTGTGTTTCTTTATATAAATGTATATACTGTTTCTGTCTATAACTGTATATACTGTAACTATCTGCTTGTATATTGTGCTAGCTGTAAATACAAGCTTCATTCAAATTTGCAGAGCTGGCTGAGTCTAGTCTGGTGATTTCCAAAGTGTGTGGGGGGTGGGGAACACCCAAACCACCACATTTAGGTCAGATACTTGGAAAAAATTCTTCACAGAAAAGATTTCCAGACACTGGAACAATCTGCCCAGAGAGGTGATGGAGACACCATCCCTGGAGGTACTTAAAAGCAGCATGAGTGTGGTGCTGAGGGACATGGTTTAGTGGTAGTAGTTTAGCAGTAGTGGTGGAATCGGGAGCTCTAGGTGAGATATTGGAGTCGATGACCTCACAGGTCACTTCCAATCTCTATTCTATTATCTGCAACATGTAGGCCTCCTAAACAAAGGTTTAAAGTGTGTCTCTGGGAACATCCTGACATAAATGATGATGATTGCAAAATGACCTTAAGTGATAGAGTATAACAATTAACATCATCCTCATAATGCTGAAGACTGCTTGTGTAGTAGCTTAAATTTCCTGGGGCAGTAAAGCACAGTGCTGATTATTATTAGACTCTCCAAATATACCTTTACTATGAATTTGATGAGTTGGTGGAGTTTTCACAAGCTTTTAGCAAGCAGGAAGTGTATCCATAGCAAAAGGTGTTTTGGGAATACTTGCATGTATGGGCAGCAGAGCAAGAGAAGGGATTCTGCCCCTTTGCTCTGCACTTCTGAGACCCCACTTTGAATACTGAGTCCAGTTCTGGTGTCCTCAATGTAAGAACAACACAGAGCTGTTGGACTGAGTCCAGAGAGAGCCACGAATCTAACCCAAAGGCCAAAGCATCTCTCCTATAAGGATAGGCTGAGGGAGGTGGGGTTGATCAGCCTAAAGAGAAGATTCCAGGGGCACCACAGAGCTGCCTTCCAATATCTGAAGGATCCTACAGTCTTTTCATCAGGGTGTCTAGAGACAGGACAAGTGGGAATGATTTGAAGCTGAGGGATAGTAGGTTTAGACCAGACCTTAGGCAGTAGTTCTTCAATATGAGGGTGGTGAGACTCTAGCATGGTCTGTCCAGGGAGGTTGTGGATGCCTCCTCCTTGGAACTGTTCAAGGCCAGGTGGGATGAAGCTTTGGGTAGTCAAAGCTAGTTGAGAGGAGTCCCTGCCCATGGCCAGGGAGGTAGGGGTAGATGACTTCTAAGGTCCCTCCCAACCTAAGCCATTCTATGACACCATTCTCACCATTGCAAAGGGGGAGGGGAAGATGTGTGCTCATCAACATCAGACAGAAAACACTGATCTGATGAAACCAGATTTTGCCTGAGTTAGATCAGAGAGGGAAATATATTGTTAACTGAATTTACAAAAGTCACATAGGCATAATCATCTCTGACTTTCTGTCTTTACACCAAGAGTGAGTTTAGCCAAAGGAATAAAAAATCTGCTTTGACAACCTTACAACGACATGGAACAAACTCAGTGTCATTAGTGCAGCCACCAGTGGCTTATTTAAAGTAAGTGCAGAGTTACACACTGATGATTCCACCCCATCTGACCTCAAAGACTCTAGTCCTTATTTTCATTGCATTCCTACTCTTTTGTAAGACTACTCATGTGGCAAGAAGCATTTTGGTGACTTTGAGGATGATCTGAACCGATAAATCTAACACCACAGAAGAAATCCTATCCCAGTATCCTCCTAGAAATCAAATGGCACTGGAACAGTGTCACACAGTGTATGGGGAAACACATTTCATGGTTTTTCAAAGAGAACTTAAAAGCAGCACTACCTTATAGGACTGGAAGACACATCAGGGTCATGGGCAGTCACCTGACCAATCACAGAGTTAATAGCAGCATTTTCATGCACTTCCAGTAGGTAAGTAGGTGATGAAAAGACTGGTGGCTCATCAGCATCCTCTACTACAATTTTAACCGTTGCTGTATCCTTGAATGGTCCTCCACTGATGAAGCGAGGATCAATATGAATGTTGGCTGCTTCTACCTTGAGAGTATAGGATTTTTTGGTCTCAAAGTCCAGTGGCTGTTAAGAATGACAAAGATAAATGTTTTTAACTAATGGCCACAGAGAAACAACAAGCGAACATAATGCTGATGGATGGAAGTTATGTGCCTTTAAGCACATTCAGAGAGTTTTAATGGAATCACTTCCCACTCCCAATGAATCCAACCTGCCTAGGTTACCTAGGCATATATTGCTATCTGTTTATTAGCCAGCATCAGAGACAAGAGTCTTTGCTTCCTTGCTTTTCAGAAGAGTTTCTACCCAAATATTTTCTCCCCTGATTTAGTTGCAATTGCACATCAGCTAAATACTACAAATTTGTCGGTGATGCCATGAGTTGCAAGCTAACCATGCACTTACTCAGTGCTTTGTAAACCAGACATTAGAAAAATACATGATGCTAGCTCCACCAAAGAAGAAGTGTTTCATTACTTCCAGAACAATGTGAGAAAGGCAAAGAACTAGCAATTATTATCTGCTGGACGTGAGAGGCGTTACGTGGGAAAATGGAGAGCTAATCATGTAAGAAAGAGCTTCAATATTATTGCACTTCAGGTAACTCTGCGTTTCTGTTTATAGGCATAAATGAAGTAGACATCTCTTAAGACTGTAACAATTTCTATTTCTATATCTCTTTCTTTTCCATTTTTTTTTTCCCCAGAGAGGAACACAAAACTGATTTCTTTCTTCTCTCGATATACCTGCCATGCCACAATTGTTTTCACTATTTTACTGTTCCCTATTAAAACATAAAAGATGAAAACACAGCAGATTTAAAAGAAAGAACTAGCAAACAACCCCCAAATCTGTGGTGCTACTGAATATTAGAATTTTTCATTATAGAATATTCAAGTTTGTGTCTTGAAGCACGTCGGTATATTCACTATATAATTCTCTTGTGTCTCACAATGATTCCAATTTCAAAGATGCAAATTGCCAAGCATTGGAAAGATATTACGATTTGCATCACAATGTCCCAGGGATAAAAAGAAAAGGACATAGGAACTCAGAATCTGCAATGCAAATACCAGCCAGAGCACAAACGGGAACCTTTAGGAAGGCTGTGAAAGCCTTCAGTATGCATACTTCCAAATTTTGTTGATTTTTTTTTTCCCAGGTATGAATCAACCTCTAATGGGATTTGCTCTTTCTCACAAATTCTAGTAAACAGAAGGAAACCTTGCTTCTTTAGCAGCCCTTAAATTAGCAAGCTTTTGTAATGGTGAATGGTGATTTATAAATCAGCATATTCACAATTTGCCAATCATACCTCCTGTATCATCATTTCAATTGCTTTTCACACCCTTTAGAGAAATGACAGCACTCCAATACATTCAGTCATGCCTCGGCAGAGTATCGTGTTGAAAATTTACTCTGCATTGTCTAAACCCCATGAATTTGTGCTGGAGAAAATCTGTTGGTGAACAGTTCCCTCCATACATCATTCCACTGTAGTAGAAGCAAAATGATTATTGCTGTCAAAATGAATATATGAAACAACATTATGTTAGAGACTCGGCTCTGAAATAAAGCCAAGGGAAGCAGGGCAAAAGGCTAATTGCCTTAGTTTATAAAAAAGGCCACAGCATGCAATAAATAACAGTGAGGAAGATCAGGGATGTATATCATAACTTTCCCTTTAGGAAAACAGATCAACATTTGGATAAATATACATAATTTCATTATGCATCTACAGGGCTGACCTCCTCACTGAGAAATAGGAAACAGAAACTTCTGATAGCTACTCTGGCTGGCCTCTTTAATTACAGGTTCAATTAAATATTAATTACCTGTACTCATTGGATTCTTCTTTCTTTCCTTCCCTCCCCCCTATCTTTTGGTTTTCTGTTTTGCTTTGAACAGTTGCTTTATTTTCAAATAAAGACACATTAAAAGTGCTCTGTGCTCCGTATTTAAAACCCTTTATGCCTGTGTTATATACTCATACCCCTTTTTGGAACGTAGCATGAGATTCAGCTGTCATCTCCTTTCCCAGAAAACAACAAAAATTCAATCCACAGTTAATGTTTCCTTGACTTCACCAGCCAAGTTTGGTTCCAGATTGCTGCCTCTCACCATAGTTCTGTGTATTATTAGGTGGCCCTTCTGTCCATGTAAATACCTCATACTGCATACATCAAGGCTATAACAAAGCTGTAGTTCCCCTTAAGGTCAGAATTTGGCACTTCTCATGTGAAAGAGTAATGATATCCTCAGTAAGGGTCTTCATAGAGCAGAGTTCAACATGAGAAAAGCCAGAAACCCAAGCCTCTCACACAACAGGTTACATAAATAATATCCTATGGTTTGGTTGTTTTCTTTCTCTGAACAGTATTTGACCAGCTATACATCCAATCAAGTAACAGAGAAAAAGTATTTAATGAGTACTCATCCAAGATTTGATGGAAGTTTACCCCACCAAAGCACATTGTAAGCTACTTTTCCCTGGAACCAAGGAAACAAAACCTATATGATTTGGCTATACAGAAGTCCAGACAAGATCAACACATTCCCAGGCAATTTTGAGGGCCAAGGCTAATACAGGAGAGAAAAGAACCTTGAGAAAGCCAGTGTGAAGTCTGGCTGGGTAGTTGTGCCTGAACAATAAACATTTTTATTCTTAAAGAAAGATATTCTTTACCTTTCTCACTCTAATAATGCCGTCCTGAGTTTGGGCATCTGTGGTAATTTCAAATAAATCCATTCCATCTCCTTCAATAATATCGTAGGATGATTTAGCATTTTCTCCAGTATCCAGGTCATTTGCTCTCACCCTTCCTATTGGTTCACCAAGAGCAACATCTTCCGTTACTGAGAAGTGATACAGACCTTACAAATAAGAGGAAAAGACTAAACATTAAATCAGATCCCAGTATCTCTTGTGTGCTTTTCATTTATTTATACTTCCCCAATGCAAACTCTTGAGAGGAGCACCTGATGCAAACCACATTCACATGTTATTTACTGACAGCAGCAAAACACATTCCTTCAAGAGGAATATTCAGTTTACTCTATCTTAATGTTCTTTCCATTACAACAGCATCCAGCTTGTTCCTTGCAGGAACAAGTGTTGGCAAATATCAATATCACCACTTAAAATTCTCCACTGCAGGCACCCTTGAACTCACCATTTAGTTACAGACATGGACTTGGGATTCAGCGACAGAACTTTGGCTTTGATTCTGTAAAAAACTGGTCTGATACTTTACAGTATTTCAGATCCTTCCTAATTTTTTGGGCCTTTTGATTTGGTTTTGGTTCCACTTCACACTTGTGGTAAGAAACTAGGTAAGAAACATTCAAGAGCGGATCCCCAAATTTATGTTTTAGAAGAAGCAGTAAGTTCTCACAGCAATCACTGCTGCATTATTCATTATATGGTTAGAATGGAATCCACTAGAATGTGCTATTCATACAGTCAGCACTTTTATTTTGCTTAAATATTTGTTTCAAACCTGATCTAGAGAGGTGTCAAAAATCTATTTAGAAGTTGTTGTGTATTATTTTATTAAGAGAATAGTCTGGATATTAGTTTTATTATTGTATCTCCCAGTTCTCAGCAATACTCTGCAAAACAGAAGATACACATGCATAATTTACATCAAAACCCCTTTATGGAGTAAATTATCTCTTGGAAATTTACACTTACTGAAGCTACAGTTAGTGCATGAGCTAATCAACTGCAGTGCTACTTGGTGCTTAAAACACTCAAAAGGAATTCAAAGGTAGCAGACAGTTTTTGGACTTGTTCTTTTCTGTCCTCACAGTCGTACTGGAGCTGTTGCTTTAGCTGTTTGTAGGCTGATTACAGCAGTAACAAGCTAAAGGAAACAGTGAGGAATTCACAAATGCAAACACTGTCTCAAAGGGAAATATATGTTTTGGTTTTTGTCTTTAAGGTTTCTAGGCTAAATTATTACAGATAATTTGGAGATCATCAGGATTCCTCAAGAATATTCATACTGGCTGGCAAACAATGAACAGCCAAAGCAATCAAGTGTCTCAGAAGACTAAATTATGTCTTCATCTTTTATACCGTTGCCCACACTTTGCGGTTTGAATCTCCAGGCATAGCTGACTGTATTTATAAGTTGATCTTTTTCTCTCAGATTTATTAAGATGTTTAACAAAACACAACAAAATAAATTGTTAGGATTCAGCTGCCTCTCTAGCACAAATTGCTCTTCAGAATTAGAGGTTGTCCTGTTTGCACGTCACGGCGTAGAGCCGACCAGAGATCCACGTCACGCATCTTCGAAACCCCTTGGTTTTTACAGCAGTGCTGTTCCCAGTACAATCTTGTGGTAAACTGCCAGGTTAAAAACTTCTGTGACTTATAAAATGCCTCTAAAATTATTTCAAAGAGATCACAGAAGTAGGGAAAGTTCATCTTTTTCATTTCTAAAACCCAGGAGGCTAACACTCTTTCAAATCAAACCATAAATATACATTTCTGTCCTGCCTGGAAACAATAAACCGATAAACCACACTGCTTTTGGAGTTCATTACAATTTATTGTGAAAGCAGCATGTATTACATCTTATGAATTTCTATTTCATTCTGGTTAGGCTCTATTGTAACTTTGATCCTTTCTTATTTTCCTTCCCAGGCAAATGCAAACCGTGCTTCAGCAGTGTAAAAAAATGTTAGCCCTGTTCAGCTCTTGTATAAGGCCAGACTCATGACTAATCTGCAATGCTAGGCAGCATGCTATGAATGCTTAAAAAGGTAGAACTTGTAATAACATCCAGCTCCAGTATTTGCTATGGCTCATCCTCACTAAACGCTATAGCAGATGCAGGTTTCCTCCTAACGAAGTTGCATAATGGTCAGTGTTAAAATGGGGTGGTTCTTCCTCTTGGATTCTGCACTGGAATGCTCTAGCTCTAACAAAGACGGCAGCTCACTCAGCTGAAAGAAGACTCATCTACATTTCCTACAGAGCAAATATATTTCAGGCATCTGTGATGCAGGCTCCCTCATGCTACCCAGGCAGAATGTCTCCCTACCCAAACTACAGGAGAAGAGGGATGAGTGAGCTGCCCAGGGAAAGTGCAGTTTCATCTCTGTGTACAGTCACTCCTCTGCTTCCCGCTGAGACCTCCAGCAACCGCACCAATTAGCACCACTTGGGTTGCTGATTTTCTGATCGGCTTCCTTCACACTGGCAGGCAAAGGCTTTTTGAGACCAAAAGTGCTGACACAAATATAAAAGCCAGGTAAGCTGGTAAAAGCAGATCTGTAGTCACTGAATTGGAGCTACAGTACATTGAAGGTACAAAAGAAATGTCTCTCTGCATTCTGGTGATAGGGTTCAGCCAAGAGTCTCATCTATAGATGTTTACATTATTGGGGAAACTGTCATCACAGGCTGGAAAACACTGCTACACAAGTGCAAGCAATGCAGTGTGCTATGGAGTAAAAAATTGATGCATTTTGTATTTTATAATGAGAGAAAACCATTTATTGTGCACAGAGGCCCTTTCTGCTGAAACTCGCTACGATGAAGCGTTAAAATATGTATTTTACAAATAAGCTCCTACCTCTGCTTCTCCTCCCTCTATCTGCATGTGCATTTTCTAGACTACAGGAGACTATTTGTCACATGCTGAGTGCCAGGAGAAACCCATTTCTCTCTTTGTGTCTCAGAACAGGGCAAAAATGGACTTCAAGTCATGAATGTGTGGAAAAGAATTAATCTTACATTGGGTGCCTAAGTACCTTGCTGGAAAAAGATGCTTCTAATAAAGTAAAAATGATACAAAGTCTAGGTGTGAGTGTTCTCCAGACTGACTCTTAATACTTTAGAGCTTGAGTTTTCCAGAACAAGACAGGAACAAAAATACAAGTTTCCAACACTGCATTAGATTGCACCTGTTCCAAATAAAATCAATCCAGTCATTATGCTCTTCCCTCTTCCTTGTTTTCTTGTTGTATTCATCTTTGAAACAGACTACAAAGCTTGCAGAAAACCTCAGCAGGATGCCAAGTCATTTCAACCTAGCCAGCAAGATATCTTTTGGAACCAAAGTAGTAAATATGGATTCTGAATTAAAGATCAACATCCCCTTTGTTTTCTTCACTATTAGCTAACTAGTCAAAACTCTACTTCTTTAATAAGTTGTATGTGCCTTCTACTGGTGCTGTCACTTGTCTGCACGAGATGGAAGCACATCTAACAGCAATTAACACTAGCTGAAAGTAAATAAATAAATGAAAGAAAATCCCCCATGCCCTTTTGTGTGGGTGTAAGAGGGGTAACAAGGAAGGCAGAGAGCTGTGTACATAGATGTGGACATAATCCCCTCTCTGAATTCTCAAACAGCAGAGGACTACTAAAACTTTCTCTAGCAGTAGCTACTTACTTTTAAGTTACATTGCAAAGACAGGAAACATGATGATAAAACAAAATGTTTGTCAACAAATCAAGCAAAGAAACAAAGAAAAAAACCAAATCAAACCAAACTCCACCACTGGGTTACTTCCTTATGTAGGAGATCACAAACACATTGGGGTACTTACTCTGTGCAAACTTAGGAGGATTGTCATTGACATCAGTGAGCGTAATTGTCACTGTTGTAGTTCCAGAGAGTCCACCCATATGTCCTCCCATGTCCTTTGCTTGGATGACCACAAAGTATTCTTCTTTGGCTTCTCTGTCCATGTTGGGAAGGGCTGTTTTAATTATAGCTATAATAACAAGGGGGGAAAAGAAGTCAGGTACAGACCCAAGTTGACTTTTGCAGCTATTTGTATGGATATATGTAAATATTGGAACTAATAAAGGGCCAATTAAGCTGCCTCTTAGTACCAACTCTAAAGAAGAGTTTGAGATTTCCAGAAATATATTATTAAAGGATACTCACCTTGCTTTGATTAAAAATGCAATGAAATTGTGGTCCAAAACCCAACAATTAATTTTAACTGTGATACATATTATTTTTTTTACAGTATTTTGACATATAAATATTTGGGTTTCTTCCCTACCTCCCACAGAAATCTATTGTTTTCCTACAGTACTCACAAGCAGAAGACAACCAGATAGTAAATTTATCTGTAAACACTGTTAACTGGATCTGTCACATCAGTGGCTTCAGATACTTTAAACCAAAACCCATTACTTAGTGTGCTGTTCCCTTAAGTGCATTGTCTCTGTTGTAGAAGGGTCACTTGGACAATGATTTCAATAAGCTGCTCTCACCTGCTTCATTAGGGTAGGAGTTTTTAAAGACAGAGAAGTAAAATGATCTGTAGCATATGAAAGCATAAAGTGTCAGCAGGCCAGGAGGAAGATATCTGGCAAGAGTCCAGTTAAATATGGGTGCAAATCCACTGCAAACTCCTAGATTTCATGGACAAAAGAAATGCTAAAATAGAAACTTCTTTTTTCTTTACAAAACTTCTCCATCTGTAATGTGGAATTAACAACGTTCACTGTGGAAAGTGCAATAATAAATGCTCTTGGTCAAACTGAGCCACACTGTGATGATCACCTAGTAAGTCTTCACCAACAAGCCAGGAAATTCAGCAGGAGGGTCTGGATTTGACTCAGAACCAAGAAAATATGAAACTGGATGTAGATATAACACAGCTGAAGGCCAGCAGTGAAGCCTCAACCTAAAAGCAGCTCCCAAGGGAAAGGAGGGGCAGCTCCTGCATGAAGCCTCCTTCACAATTATCAGCAAAGGAGCTGACCTTGGAGGCAACCAGCTGCATTTCTATACTTCACCAGTGAATCTTCTTGAAGGAGGTTATGCTAAGGACTCTTATGCGTACCATGCACTCCAGTGACTGAAAAACCAATGAAGCAGCCTTGAAGCATAACATTCATGTAATTTAACTATTTTATATCATCTGTAGGAGGGAACAGAAGTTATTCAAGAGAGATGTTGAGGTACTGGAAGGTGTTCAGAGTAAGGCAAAGAAGCTGGTGAGTGGCCTGGAGCTCCGCCCTGTGAGGAGAGGCTGAGGGAGATGGGGGTGTGCAGCCTGCAGAAGAGGAGGCTCAGGGCAGAGCTCATTGCTGTCTACAACTACCTGAAGGGAGGTTTTAGCCAGGTGGGGCTGGTATCATCCAGTCTTTTCTTGAACACCTCCAGGGACAGTGACTCCATCACCTCCCTGGGCAGCCCATTCCAATGCAAATCACTCTCTCTGCCAACAACTTCCTCCTAACATCCAGCCTATATTTCCCCCAGCACAACTTGAGACTGTGTCCTCTTGTTCTGTTGCTGGTTGCCTGGGAAAAGAGCCCAACCCCCACGTGGCTACAACCTCCCTTCAGGTAGTTGTAGACAGCAATGAGGTCCCCCCAAGCCTCCTCGTCTGCAGGCTGCACACCCCCAGCTCCCTCAGCCTCTCCTCATAGGGTTTGTGTTCCAGGCCCTTCATCAGCCTTGGTGCCCTTCTCTGGACATGTTCCACCATCTCAACATCTCTCTTGAATTGAGGGGCCATAATAATGATGCATCCTGCAAATAATCCTATTATTATAAATGAGATGACTCACAAAAAGGATGCAAACTACAAGTATTTGGCCCACAGTGATTTTTTGTTCTGCTTCACTAATAGAGCTGATCCAAAGATGAGTGACACCTAGTTTCAATGAGTTTTGTAGTAAGCCTCCTAGAACCTTTCCTCCATTCATAGTTTTAGGCAGATTTTCCCTCATTTGTTTGCTTGGTTTTTAAAACCT
Source organism: Pogoniulus pusillus (assembly GCF_015220805.1). Lineage (NCBI taxonomy): Eukaryota > Metazoa > Chordata > Aves > Piciformes > Lybiidae > Pogoniulus > Pogoniulus pusillus. The sequence continues at coordinate 3,300,370 of NC_087283.1, read as the reverse complement.
AATTTCCACAGCTGAGCCTAGCCTACAGATGACCTCTGTAAGATGCAACATTTTGTATTCTGCAGTTCCCTCTGAGACAAGTTAATTATTTCAACAAATAATTACTTCAATAAAGTGGTGACTTTCCTCAAATGTGTTTTAATTTGTCTCACTCTATGGCACAGTCCAGCCCTTGCTGATGGTTTGAAAGATAGCAGGAAAAATAAATATCTTCAAAAGTGCCTAAATCAGACTTACAGTTCCTGACTTTTAAGACAGAAAAACTAGAGGGGTTTTGTTCCGTATAGATACACTAACACAATCTGATATTTTGATACCTGATACACAACCTGATATTTTGGCCATTTGATACCTATTTCTGCTTTCCCAGCCCAGGAACCATTTGCCAGAAGCTAAGACTCAAAGACAAAATCAAGTTGCAATTGCAAACACAATAAAAGCTAAAAACCTACTGTTTTAATTACCCTGAGAGGAGCAGAAGGTTTTTAAACATCAAATACACACAGGTTACACAGCCAGAATGTTACCATCAATGTGTCTACATTCTGAAGCTTTAGAATGGAAGTTAGGTAAAAAAGAGAAGCATCTCAAGAGAGGTTTCTTAGGAGGCAAACTAATAAACACAAAAGGGCTCCATCTCCACCTAAGCAATGTGTCTGAGGCACAGACAAAGAGTTATGACTATAGAGTTTTAAGAATATTTATTTTCTCCTTTGCTAAATTCACCAATTCTTAAGCTGAGCTCACAGGAAGTACTGAAACTTCCAATCTATTTTTTCTCCCACACAGTTCAATCTCACCAAATACACACAGTGCACAGAACATTAACTCATTGAGCATTCAACCTGCTCTGCTTTGATTCAAGCTAGAAACAAATGGAGAATAAAAGTATAATCACTTCTAGCATGCTTTGATGGATGAAAACCATGTGTGCCAAACAGGAGACCAGTTTAAAAGCGAGGGGTGAGAATTACCCTAAGCTGACGTAAGGCAGGCTGAGCCTCGTGGGGAGCCTGTATTCAGAAGAGTTAGCAATGGCTTCCTGTCAAAGTGGATAGATGGATGAAGTGGCTCATGGGGTTTGTTCTGCTTCTAGCATCACTCAATATTTCCTGGATGATGGAAAACAGGAAGAACTTATCAAGCCTTTCAGACACAAAGTTGGGAGCCATTGAAAGTACTGGAAGAACAGTAGAAGAAAGTTCAAATCTATGTGGACAAGTTGAGTAGTCTAAAAAGAAAAAAGCACGATGCAATTCAGTTTGGGAAGTAAAAACTATCTTGCATGTGAGAAACAGTCTCACAATTACACTACAGCAGACAACTCTAAAGACAGGAACGAATGAGGACTCCAAATGAGCTCAATATGAGCCCACAGCATTTTGCTAATAGAATCACAGACTCAACCAGGTTGGAAGAGAGCTCCAAGCTCATCCAGTCCAACCTAGCACCCAGCCCTGGCCAGTCAACCAGACCATGGCACTAAGTGCCCCAGCCAGGCTTGGCTTCAACACCTCCAGGGATGGTGCCTCCACCACCTCCCTGGGCAGCCCATTCCAATGCCAATCACTCTCTCTGCCAACAACTTCCTAACAACATCCAACATGAACCTCCCCTGGCACAACTTGAGACTGTGTCCCCTAAAAAACGTGGTCCAATGTTTCCTGGCCTATTGGCAAGGAGGTTATATGGAAAACATCTGGAATGAATCCCTCCTGTAAGAGCCCAGTTTGGAAGGGGAATAAAAAACAGGTTTATATAGTTAGGGAAGTGTGAGGAAAGGCTGCACAGGCACATATGTAAATGTTACTGGGAGCTACTCTCCTCTTCCCCTGAGTGTGAGAGAAGAAATAATGGGCCTAAAATATAAAGCACTAAATGTGTTTAAATTACAGCTGGAGAGACTGCAGTTAGAGAGGAGGAGAATGCTTTCTGAAGGAGAAAGGTAAGCACAGGCAGAGCTGCCTGCAGAACTGGCAGCCTTTCCATCGCTCAGAGGCTTTAGGAACCCATCAGACAAATGTCCTGTGAGAACAAGAAGGGCCAAACCTGACCCTTCTCTGGGGCAAGGGTGCTCCCTGCATTCTCACTGGTGCTCCCTTCCCTCCACATTGTCTGAGATAAGGCTCTGTGGCCTCAAAAACACTTCATGAACCAGAGTCCTGTGAAAACATTGCACGGGCGTGCAGTGCAAGCAGGGAACAGACACCTGCACGGCCTCAGGCTGTGCACCTTCTGGCTGAAGCTGGAACAGCAGGAAGCAGCTTGGAAGGTGAAGACATCCAGAACTACTTCTTCAAAGATGGAACACACCCCCTGAGAGAAGCACAGAATGGTTTGGGTTGGAAGGGACCAAAGCTCAGCCAGTTCCAACCCCCTGCCACGGACAGGGACAGCTCCCACTGGAGCAGGCCGCGCAAGGCCTCATCCAGCCTGGCCTTGAACTCCTCCAGGCAGGGAGCAGCCACAGCCTCCCTGGGCAACCTGTGCCAGTGTCTCACCACCCTCACTGCAAAGAACCCTTTCCTAACAGCTACTTTGAATCTCCCCTCTGCCAGCTTAATCCCATTACCCCTCCTCCTGTCATGACAGGACCTGGTCAATAGTTCATCCCCGGCCTTCCCGTAGGCCCCTGCGGATCCTGCAAGGCCACTCCAAGGTCTCCTCCAAGCCTTCTCCTCTCCAGGCTGCACAGCCCCAACTCTCTCAGCCTGTCCTCACAGCAGAGCTGCTGCAGCCCTCTCAGCATCTTGGTGGCCTCCTCTGCACTGCCTCCAACACTTCCATGTCCTGCTTGTGCTGGGGGCTCCAGAGCTGCCCCCAGGACTGCAGGTGGGGTGTGAGGAGAGCAGAGCCAAGGGGCAGAATCCCCTCCCTTGCCCTGTGCCCACACTGCTCTGGCTGCAGCCCAGCACAGGGTTGTGTCTGGGCTGCACTCACACTGCAGGCTCCTGTGGAGCTTTGCATCAGCCCAGACCCCCAGGGCCTGTTCCTCAGGGCTGCTCTCAGCCATTCCCCACCCAGCCTGGAGCTGTGCTTGGGACTGTGCCCACCCACGTGCAGGACCTTACACTTGGCCTTGTTGAATGTCCTGAGCTCGGCCTGGGAACACTACTCCAGCCTGTCCAGGTGCCTCTGGATGGATCCCTGCCCTCTAGCAAGTCGATTGTGCCACACAGCTTGGTGCCATCTGCACACTTGCTGAGAGTGCATTCGATTCTTCTCTCACTGACAAAGATGTTAACCAGCACTGGTGCCAGCACTCACCCCTGAGGGAGTCTCTTGGCACTGCTCTCCAGGTGGACATTGTGCCCTTGACCACCACTCTCTGCCTGCCACCACCCAGCCCATTCCTTGCCCAGCAGTGCTGCACCCACCCAGTCTGTGTGTTCCCAGTTTGGTGACAAGGCTGCCCTGTGGCACAGAGTCCAATGCCTTACTCAGGTGCAGGTAGCTGATGTCAGTTGCCCTTCCCTGGATACTGGAAGCACCTTGCTGTTTTGTTTCTCTTTTTCCATTTGGCTGAGTTGCTTTTCCTAGGCAGCCACTGGTGTCACACTGCTCAACAGCAAATCAAACAGCTGCAGAAGGGGATTTGCTTTTACGGCGGTCCTAAACGCACACGCTGAGCAATCTGCACACTCTGCCTCACGACTTGAATCGGTTCAAATGCACCCCTGTGGACTGCTTCCAAAATCCTATTTGGAAGAATAGACGCTGTCTCACACCAAACAAAGAGATCAGGGGGAAAGAAGCAACGTCTTAGAGGCTGTAGCTGATGAAGAGAAAGAAGAGGAAAAACAAGGATCTGTGTTTTGCTTCTCACATTGCTCTCCATTCTTTTAAGGATCTCTTTATCATAACACTGTAAAAACGCAGATAGTAATAATGGAAAAGATGGAACGAGACCAAGCAACCACTACACAAAACTGGAAACTGGCCCTGAGAAGCCTTTCTTAAGCATCTTATTCATCTCACATGTTTTGATGAAGACTTCATGCTATTTCAACTCTCAGACTTTGGAACTTCCTCCTCTTCAGTTTGGAAGAGCTAAGTAATTGCTTTGATCTTCCTTCCATGATAAAATCTTGGTGGAGATTCCTATTAAGTGTAACAGTCATTTATGACCCAAACTCCTGAAAAATCAATCTTGTAATTTCTTCAGAGGGCTGAGAGATGCATTCTCTGTATTCCCATGCAACACACTGACTTCAGTGCTGCTTTAGCAGTCCATAAAAAAAGGTTCCCTTGGAGAGCTGTAGAAACCCTGTACAATAACTTCTAAAAAACCCTTAATAGATCACAACTAACTTTCCTGAAAAGGAAAACCACTTTGATGTGATATAGGAATATTATCTTCAATTCAATTTACCCTTCATAAAAAATCATCGTATTTTTAACACAAATTGCCAAATATTCCATTTCTTATTTACTTCTAAGCCCTTAGAATTTTATTTAGCAAGAGAAGAAAATCAAAGTTGGCTAAAATTATCCATTGCAGGAGTTGCCCGAACTACATTCAGATGCAGATGTATTTCAAATCAAAGATATTCACCAGAGTGAAAATAATCAGGTGAGGGAAAAACCAATCTGGTGAGGAATGGAACAAGTGATGCCATTTTACGTGGAGCAATTCTGTGCTAGTTTTGTAGTTTTAAGAGAGAAGCTAACAGTGTGAGCCTTGAGCACAGCCCTACGAGGAGAGGCTGAGGGAGCTGGGATTGCTTAGCCTGGAGAAGAGGAGGCTTAGGGGTGACCTTATTGCTGTCTACAGCTACCTGAGGGGTGGTTGTGGCCAGGAGGAGGTTGCTCTCTTCTCTCAGGTGGCCAGCAACAGAACAGAGGACACAGCCTCAAGCCAGGGGAAATTTAGGCTGGAGGTGAGGAGAAAGTTCTTCACTGAGAGAGTCATTGGACACTGGAATGGGCTGCCCGGGGAGGTGGTGGAGTTGCCATCCCTGGAGCTGTTCAAGGCAGGACTGGACGTGGCACTTGGTGCCATGGTCTGGCCTTGAGCTCTGTGGTAAAGGGTTGGACTTGATGATCTGTGAGGTCTCTTCCAACCTTGGTGATACTGTGATACTGTCGTTATTCTAAGTGTTTATGTTTCCAATTGGTATGAGCAGGGTGGCACTGCCTGACTTTCTGTTGAACTGCCAGATGAAGGTTGATCATTGCCTTACTAAGTCACTTGTTTCTTGTGTAATCTACTTTGTTTTCCATCCCACCTTACTTTAACTTATCTGAATTTGTTCTGAAGTGGACTTTGCAAGCTTCCCATCTGCTGAAATTAACGCTACCTCTCTTTCACTGACATGGATACTGCTTGAAGATACAACCTAGGATACAACCACACCACACCTCTCATAATTCTGCCTTATTAATTCGGATGAAATTGTATCTGGGTTTTGTAGTATGGGTAAAAAGCTTTCACCTCTGCTAAACAGCTGTTCCCTTTTCCCTGGGACCTACTTTCACTGGCACAGTGAAAGGATCATCCTGTCACCAGCCGAGCATGAATGCAGTAAATAAACATTCTGCACTGCATTTATGACCTTGCTTCCTTAGGAGTTTAGTTGTAATGATCCTCTAATACCTACAATTATACAAGACACTTTACAGACAGTAGCCTTGGGTTCTTTTTCAGATGCTTTCCAGCTCTAGCTGTGTAGCTCAAATTCCTCTAATTCAGCCTCTTGAAGCACAACATTATTTAGATACACAGCCCCTGTTTTCCTACTCAGCATGAGGAAAATGGTTAAGTCCTAACTATCTCAAAAATGATAGAGGTATTGCCCTGAAATGCAAGAAATATGTGTTCCTACTGTTATTAGATAAACTCTAGAAGCAGAAATCACTTCACTGGCATTTTTTTTCTGAATGCCAATCTGTCCTGATCTTAAGCCACTTATCCCTACCAACTACAGACCGTCAGAACTGTTTTCAAACGTCTCTGTCTTTATTAATCAGAAAAGACAGCTCTTGCTGCTAGTGAGGGACCTAATCCTACATACCTTAGCCATAATAGTTAGACTTTGTACTTGTAAGTAAAAAGCCAGAACTGTAGGACTGACCCTCAGGTCTGCTGCACTAGCAGTTTGTCAGTACAACTCTCTTTCCTAATGGGCTGTCACCAAGACAACTCTCAGAATCACCAAAGCAGCTCTGTACAGACGCCTCAGCGCAACTCCTAAGGTTACACAGCCTACTTAGGACATAATGACAAGATAAGGCTTCTACTGCTTTGAATGAAAACATACTCTATTTTCAGCACCGAGCCTAAGTGCATCAAATGCTGTCAAGACAGAGCTGAAGGTGCTGTAACAGAAGCGACCAGAAATCCTTAGGTGTGCTGGAGCCAGGTGTGCTACCTTGGGAATGCTGCTCTCCAGGATGCACGGGCCCACCTTCTGGATGCTGCTACACACACCTGCCTTCTCCTCTGGGAACCGAGTTCCTACACCTCACTTGCTGAGACAGAAGAGCATCTACTCAGCCCACTTTGTCATGCCTTTGAAAGTGATTTCAGTTAAAACGTGAGTTATGTTTAATCTGTTTTAACTGGCAAGGCTCTCACAGCAGCACTAGTTAAGAACATGAGCTAGAAAACAGTGGTTCAGTCCAGACAGACCAATGTTGAACACCTTCTTTCCCTAACTCCACGAGGGTTTAAATTTGAACTATTTAGACACTGAACTATTTAGAAAAGCTCTGTTTAACATGAGTTAGTTCTGTTCCTAGCAGCTCATTACTTTCCCCTTACAGCTGCAGATTATTTCCTGTATCCAAATTGTTTTCCCATCTCCTCTCTTTTGAAAAAGCTACCTTGTCACTTCACCATGAGTCATTACAGAAACAGTCCCTGCGCCTCTCTTTTATTAACACCTCTCAAATATTTGTGCAGTGATTTCATATCCTCCTTTAATCACCTCTTACCCAGTTTATACAAATTAAGTTTAATCAATCTTTCATTATAAGTAATATTCTCCTCACCCCAGCTACCCTGCTTTGAACTTTCTTCAGCACATTGGTAGGTTTTTTATGATGCCAGGTCTCATCAGGGCTACACACAATATTCTGAGGGCAGCTTGGGCTGTCACTGATATACGCCATGACTAATAAACTGAACATTAACAATCAGCTAGAAGAAATTGTCTGTAGCATCACAAAACCGTAACTCAGAAGTTGCTGTCGTTTATCCTCTCGCTAGCTTACTTGCTTTTTATTCTGCTGGGCTCTATTTCAAGGTCTAGACAGAGTAAGATAATACAGGCTGCAAATTGAAATAAAAGATTCAAACCTGACTTCTGCTGTATGCCATTTCCATTCCTCCTAGGCCTACTCATTTATGTGCTGATTTCAGAACCACAGGGTTCAGCACTGCGGTCCAGAGAGGGCCATATTCTAAATCATTAAAAGCTCTGTTGATTAAAGCATGTGCACTTTCACCTCAAAGTTAAAGCTAGGTACAGGGAAAAAAATATAAAAATCAATTATTCACTCTCCAAAGATGTATCCATGTTCTATTAGGAGAGCCTTTCTTTTTCTAGGTCTCCTGACCCTTCTCTTCAGAGCAGCTTGACTAACTCCAACTTTGGCTTTGTATCAAACGACCATATCCAAGTCGGCAGCGTTCAAAATCTACTTTTGCTTCACAGCTTTAAGAGTTTGTGCTTGAATAACACAGTGTGTTTGCCAGTGCAGCAGGGTGTTTGGAGTAATTTGTGTAGCTGCATCTCAGGTTTGTGTAGGAGTGACATTATTTAAGTTCAGGTGGAATGTAAATAAGTCAGGCACAGCTGCAAATGTATTTCCTCTGCCACTCCTGTATTGCAGAACAGTGTCACTTCACATTACATCCCGTTATGACAATCTTATTTTAAAGCTGGCAATCGTGTCTTAATATCCTTAAATAAAGCTTAAAAGGGGGAAAAGTACTTTACCTACTTTTAGCAGTCTTAAGGAATCCCCTTCCCCAGCATTCTGACTGCCATTATTTGGACTGTGAGAGAACCCACACAACTTGCTTTCCTTTACAAATAACACACAGTAGGCAGCAAACCTGATGTCAGTTAGATGCAACAATAATGATTTAGGGACTATATTTTAGCCCAACCTGAGTTTCATTGCTCATCTGATGTCACCATAGCGTAAGTTGAGCCTCTCATAGTGAATCTGAATCTGCTCCTTGGTAATGTATTATTTATAGTTACTCTCTAGCCAACAAACCAGTGGTCATATTAAAATTCACCCATGAAAGGCAAAAGATATTCAGAGCGAGCCATCAAAAAAGCATTTACCCTAAGCCATATTCAGAGCACTGAGTGAAAAATAACTTCTAAATTACCTTTGTTCATGTGTCTGTAGCTCATACAGAAGAAGTTAGGAGCTAGAACTGCAGAAGCATATGCATTTTTCATCTAAGGTAATGGAAAATTATTGTTTTATGGGTCACTTACCAGTACTTATTTCTGTGCACCCAGCATTATAGAATTGTTTCAGTGAGGAGGTTGAGAGTAATGTCAGAATTTCAACCAAGAGTGTGATTCAGATAAGGACTGCACCTAGTTAATGTCAAGTTTGCAGCAACAAAACAGCAGAAGTTTAAGCAACTGCTTTCCTCATGTTTACCCTCAGGTGCAGCAATGCTTTTCACAGCAGGCATGAAGCCACATCCTACACCTTTGCTCCCTCTTTTTGTTCAGAGTGCTACGGAAAAGAGAGGAACTGAGAGGCACAATTAGGATTACTTCTGATGATCAGCCCAGCCTACCACTAAAACAAAGCAGCAAGACAGACAATCTTTGGTGTCAGCCAGGAAACAACAAAAATATAGGCAGTGAAGCCTAGCTATGGCTGTCCTAATGCTGGCAGCTGCACAGATCTAACTCTAGTCTCAATTTCTAGTAAATACAGTTAGTAAGAGGACAGTTATCTAGTGAACAGTAAGTAGATCAGCTCTAAGCAGCTGTTCTTTGGAGAATATCTGATACACTCTTGTGAATTTTATATAGTATTTACCTTCTGAAGCAGATGCCTTCCACACAGTTATTTCCTAAAGCAATGGCTCCCTTTTGGGAAAGGCACAGGAGCTGGCTTGGTTTAGCTAAGGCACTGCTATAGCTGCCTCTTCTGCTATATTTTGTATGTCGACACAAGAGCATTTGGAGGCTTACAGGAGTTAAGACCTTGGCTTTGGCTATTTACATCTGCCTGTGCTGTGCTCTCTCTCTCTCTCTGGTCAGCTGATTTGCTCCCTAGGCTCATGCCTTGGTTCAAAACACCAATTCAATTGCTGCTTAACTGGATTCCTCCATGCCCAGATTGCCCTACATGTCTCTGTTCTTCATGTCTTCTTTACAGAGAATATTAGAGGCAACAGTTTGAAACTGGAGAGGGGAGATTCAGGTTGGACATTAAAATGAAGTCTTTTACGTGACACTGGTAAAACACTGGAACAGGTTGCCCAGGGATGTGTTTGAGGCCCTGCTCCTGGAGACATCCAAGATTGGACTTGATGTGGCCCTGGGCAGCTTATCTAATTGGAGGTGTCCCTGCTGACTGCAGGGGGGTTGGACATGAAGACTTTCGAGGGTCCATTCCAACCTGATGCACTCTGTGAATCTGTGGATCTTTCCACATGACAGCTTTCACTGAGGTTCTGGAGTACCACACACAAACATGCAAGGTAAAGGATTTCCCTGGCTTAGTAACCGAGAGGAAACACTCATTGTGCTGACACACATTGCTGAGGCTGGAGAAAGATGTACTCAAATGTACTTTTTTTTGCTTTGGAACTCTTCTTTTTGTTAGAATGCACCTTCCACTCTATCTGTCCCTGGCAACAGCACTACTGTCCAAATTAAAGAGCAGCTCAACTCGTGTGTGTGTTCACGCACCACTACCTCTAGAAGTTGGAATACAGAGTGCCACAAGCTACTGCAAAATTGTAGCTATCTTAGAATAATATTATTGGCATTTTGAGAGTGCATGTAAAAGCTCTCTCTGGTATATAATCAACATTATCATCCTCTCACTCTAAAACTCTGCCGTTACCAAGCAAATCTGCTACATAGCTCCATACTTCCTGAAATCAACATTTCCCTTCAGAAGAGAACTGTAAGGCTCTTGGCTTTCAGAGCAATTTGCTTCACCCTGTATAATGTGCAGCTGCATTTTCTACATGACTACCTATGTCTGCTTTCCTTAATGACTAGACTTTTATCTGTATTTATTGTTTACATATCCAAAACAAATGTATGCTGGAGGGCTCTACACCTTTTAATATTCTATAGATTTATAGAATGGGTTGGGTTGAAAGGGACCTTAAAGATCATCTCCTTCAAACACCGCTGCCATGGGCAGAGGACACCTTCCACTAGCCCAGGGTGCCCAAGGCTTCATCCAGCCTGGCCTTGAACACCTCCAGCAAAGGAACACTCACAGCCTCCCTTGGGCAACCTGTGCCAGTGTCTCACCACCCCCACTGTAAACATCTTTTCCCTGATATCCAGTCTAAATCTGCCCTCCTCAAGTATGACTGAAGAGTTCTTTGAGACAAATCTCAGACACAGGAACAAATTTTTCACATTTTAAAACAGTACAAGCAATGGATAGGTCCATCTAACACCACAGAAACACCTGCATACTCTCTGGATTTAACAGACTCCAGAGGAGGGCCATGAAGACGCTCAGAGGGCTGGAGCACCTCAGCTATGAGGATAGGCTACAAGAGTTGGGACTCTTCAGTCTGGAGAAGGCTTTGAGGAGACCTTGCAGTGGCCCTCCAGTATCTGAAGGGGGCTACAGGAGGGCTGGGGAGGAACTATTTACAAGGTCTTGTAATGACAGGACAAGGGGTAATGGGTTTAAACTGGAAGAGGGAAGATTTAAACTGGATGTTATGAAGAAGTTCTTTACAGTGAGGGTGGTGAGACACTGGAACAGGTTGCCCAGGGAGGTTGTGGAGCACAGAATCATTGAACGTGATCTTTGAATGTGATCACGTTCAGTGATTCTGTGCTCCACAATCTCCCTGGAGGTGTTCAAGGCCAGGCTGGATGAGGCCTTGAGTGACCTGCTCTAGTGGGAGGTGTCCCTGCCTATGGCAGGGGGTTAGAACTGGATGAGCTTTGAGGTCCTTTCCAACCTAAACCATTCTACGATTCTGTGGTGGGTAGCTGCAAGTGTATGGTTGTTACATTGCAGATGAAGGTCAGGAAGAGATGACAAAGAAACAGAGGACACTCTCCACACATAAGCTCAATCATTTGTAATGGTTTAGAGAAGAAGATAATTGATGGCCTCCCTAGATCTAGAGAAGTGGAGAATGTGAAACTACTTCCTCATTCCAAAGCAGCTCCGCTCCATGATGCGAAGCCACAGTTGAATTCTTTATGATTACATTCCCTGTAGAAACTAACATGACAATGAAACTGCTACTCAAAGAAATATCTGTAACTGGAAATGAAGGTAGGAGGGGGGGTGTAATGCTACCAAAAAATCATGATTTGCAGGTTTCACCAAAAAGCACTGGTTTTTTTTTCGTGATGATGGAAATCACCTTGCTAGGTGAAGAAGAGTTACTTCCTTGCATTAAGCATAAAGTATTAATGCAGCACAAATACTAAAGCTGAGCAAAACAAAACATTTTTCTACCTTTAGAATATTCCTTGCAGGCTATTTTTGTGTGGATGAAATGAAAAATGTGTGCAGGTAAGGAATACACTGATGAGTTCCCATGCTACCGCACCAACATTCCCTAGTAGAAACCGAGGAGGATCTTGCAGCTAATCCCCCTCTAATTAAGACAGCTAACTCCAGTCATTATTCCAGGCAATAATTTTTGGTAGTAAATAAAATCAAGTCATATATTTGGATACTCGATGGCCAGAGGTCTGCTCATGGTCTCATTTCCACGTGACTTATGAGAAATCAGCCAGCATGAACCAAGGAGCTTCACTAATAACTGTCTCCTGATGTAGTCATTTTTTAAACAAGGTACTGTGCTCCTGTTGTGCTGTGCTAGAACTGTGTTTGTAAAGGCACCAAATAAAACACTGAATCTTGATCCAGAAATTGGTTTCACCTTCAGCACAGCCATCCTCCAACCAGAGCAAAATGCTTGAATGGATGAATCCATCTATCTATTAACATTTATCAGCTGATACTATTTAACCCCCACACTGGGACATTTCTAAGGAAAGGAAATATTTTTTCTTATGCTATCTCATCAGAAACCTGTAAAGAACTTTTGGACTTGAAAAAATCCAAGAGTACTCTTTTTAATGACAGTGAGAAAAGTTAGCATGCTTGAGCTATCAAAAAGCATCCTCTTATAATTTCCCCTACCATTTCTTTCATAATTCTCTTCATTTGTGTGAGGTAGGGGGCTTTACTCCTTTCTTTATGGTGATACAAACTCAGGTGGGGTTTTGTACACTTTAAAATGAGTTACACTTTTCTTCTCTTCATGAGACCACAGCTGCTTGACTCTCAGTGATTAAAAACAGCTTCCAGTAACAGGTGAAGGAATATAAGACATGAGAGCGAATCACTTTAGAAACACTTCTCAAAACAAATTCCCTGTAAGTATGATGGAGGTAGAGAGAACAAGAGGGAATGGATTTATTGGGGCTTCTTTCACATGACTTTCAAGCCTTTAAAGCCAGAGAGAAATAAACTCATCCTAAATGCACACTGACAGAACCTTATACCAAGCACAGCATCGTGTTCTTTCTTTCCTCCGACCCACCCAACCCAGAAAGAAAAAGAGTTTGTAATGAAACCACACAACATATTCATGAATATTCTCAAGCTAAACTGGTACTTCCTTCAACTGGAAACACTCTATCTCACACTGAATATTCTCTTGTGCTCATTAAATTTCTCAGGACAAGGCTTTCAACCCCTAATCAGGTCTAAGTCACATGGAACTTCCACTACCCTCAGATTTGCTTCAGCAGCTTCTGCTGTATCAGCATCACCACTCCTTACGTTATCATTGCTACAGAACTTTGTCTTTTCCCATGACCAGTCTCTGGCAGAGTTAAAGTGAGGCATGGGTTACAACTTGGTAATACAGACAGATATCTACCTTTAACCCCCTGTTTAAAGTGTAAATGGGATTCAGAGTCAGAGTCACCTACCTGTATGTGGCTCAATGGAAAAGTAAGGCTGTCCTTCCAGAATGCTGTAAACCAGTTTGGCACTGTTTCCATAAACTGGATCATCTGCATCTGTAGCTGTTACTTTAGTAACAAAGGTGCCTAAACAAAAAAGAACACACAAAATTCCCCTTCACACTCTTCATAGATATTTGCATAACCATTCAAAAAATAATCTGAAGAAAAATTTAATTTCTTTGTGGGTTGTCTGACAATAATAAAGGAAGAAACAGAAAACATTACTTGTAGAACACAAACAAAACATTTCCCTTAAAGATGATATATGCCAGCAGAGTGAATACCTGGGTAAGAGGGGAAAAAAAACACCTTTCTGGTAGCTGTATTATTTAAGGTTTCTTTGTAGCACACATTTAAAGCTACCTGCCAGATCTGGGTAGACTTCAAGCATTTGCAAAGGAATCATATCAAAGGGATATGAAATACAAGGTTAATAATACAATATAATATGTTGCATTTTAAGATTTGCAAAATCACATTTGAAAGAACATTGCCAACTTACAGGGACCACATAGAAAAGCAATAATAAAACAGAAGTCATTTTCTCCCCTTGGCTTCCAGCCATAATAATGGTTTGATGTGGCCACGGTGACAGAGTTAGGACATCTATTGTCTCTGAAATGAGCCTTTGCCACTGAGGGGGCCATTGTCTAGCCAGAGCTATAAATTGCATTCTCTGGCCAAAAAACAGAAGGAAAAAAACCTGGGAAAGTGCTCCTTTTACTTTGTAGGCAACGTAACACTTCCCACTTCTGACAGCAGCAAAACTGAATGCATTTCAGTCAGTTACATGAAGCCTGTTGCAGAGATTTTTTATTTGTTGTTTGTTCTGGATGGCTTCAAAACATAATGATGTCATTAATTAGGCTAACAATAACAACAGTATCGACAAAGGAGGGCAAAGCAACAGAGAGAGCAGGTTAAAGGCTGAATTATGTTTCCTATGTTCAGAAAGGAGAAGGATTACAGAGGGAAATAACATGGCAGTAAAACCAGCCTGTGCTCTTCCTTCTCACACTTGGAGTCTAGTTGAATCCAAATGACATGTCACATTGGGACAGGAACAGCAAACTCCAGGAGGAGGAGATCCCTTGGCCATGTGTTTTTGCATTGCCCTCTCAACTTTCTCTGCATGACACATTACTCCTGTGGCATTGGGTGGGTTTGTGAGCTACAGTACCTGCAAACAATTTTGAGGCACGTTTGCATATTTAGAGATCAGTGGTATCTCACCCAATAGCTTCCATTCTGTGCTTTCCCACCTTTCCCTTCAAAAATCAGGGCAAGATATGGGGCTAGCAGGATTTGGGATGGACACAAGGGATGGAGAACACCTTGCTTATAGACCAGCAGTTCTGCAGCTCCTGAAGATGAAGCAGGTTTGCTGCATGGGAATAATGAGATAATTCCCAGGGAAGGGAACACAGACAAGTGGCATAAAAACATCTCACCGGGGCGGGGGGGGGAAGGAAATCCTGTGGCTTGTACTTATCATTTTTGCTACAGGCATAAATGTAGCCATTCTTACAGGAGGAGAATATCAATGAAGGGAAGCAGATCAGCAGTGTCATGCAAGCTCTACCATTGCCCCATCTGGCAGCAAAGTGATCCACCAGCTTCCCTCTTGCTGCTCAGCAGGGACCAGAAGATTCCACACGGCTTGCAGCCAATGTGCACTACATGGAATAGGAATGCATCACCTACAACTCTCATGTTGCAATTACCTTTGATAGACACTTGCTGAATCTGTTCTTACAGACATGCAGACTATTTGTTTTGAAGCTCAGCTCTTCTTTCTTATGTTGAAAGGTGACTTTATGCCTGACCTTTAACATAATAATCTTTAGCCTGCCACTGGGCATCAGAAATGCACTTTATCCTCAACTTTATTGTTGGTTTGGAAGGAATTACCATTGGAAACCTATTGTCTGACCAATTACAAATGTTACTACATGCCCAGATGCTAACAGACAGTCCCTGCTAGCTTTGAATGCAAATGATAAAGGGGACATATGATATAAACACAGTCCCCAGCCTTGCAGCAAGTACAGCAGCTTCAGTCTGTAAATGACATCCTTGCTGTCCTGCTTCTGACATAGGAGAATAAAAACAGTAACAGAGAAGCACACTCAGAGGCCATGGTGTAGACCAGAGAAAATAAATTACATAGGCACCAGTAACAAGGGAGTATGCAGGATGCTTGAGTCTGAATGTTACAGGAACAGATAAGTAAAAGGACCCTTTGTGGCTTGCCCAGGACAGTTAAAAAGCACAAAAAGATGCAGCTACCAGGATTGTATCACATGTGTCAGTTTTGTTAACCCACCTTCTGTAAGTCACACAGAGATTAACAAGGTCTTGATGCTGGTGTTCCTGCAGAACACCTTCTCTTAGCCAATCTGTATCTCCTCCCTGCAGAATTCAGACTACAGCCACACAGTCCCTGAAGGACATTCTCTGCAGTTCACAGCTGCTGTCCCACATGTGACACCAAACCAAAGAATCAGGGAATTGCTTTGGTTGCAAAAGAACTCTAAGATCAAGTCCAGCTGTCAACACAAGGCAATTAAACCATGTCCTGAAGTGCTATGCCCACATATTTGTCGAAGATCTCCAGGGACAGTGACCCCACCTCTTCCCCAGCAGCCCGATCCAGCTCCTGACCACTCTTGCAGCACAGAATTTTTGTTCCACTGAGTGTAGAGGTCAGTGCATCCCTCAGTGCCTTCAAACTCAAACCTCAAGTGACGTGCTAGGCTTCTGTAGCTACCATCATAAACCTTCTGTTCTGTAATCTTCCAGGACAGAAGAGTCTTGTGCAGAACATCATAAACCATGACATGGCTGGAATGAGAAAAGGCTCATCACAGCAAAACATTTTGCAAGAGTATTTTATCTAGGCTCTTTCACTTTGTTTCCATGAGTACTTTACCTGTTCAAATCCATGCTGCCACAGAACAGTTGAGTCAAGTTTTATACTGTTAAAAATCCTCACACTACACTTCTTCCTTTAAAGTTGTGTTAGGTTGAATAGGAGAACATACTGGTGCTGGACTAAGGTTGGTTTATTCCTGGTTACAGCATGGATGTTTGCCTTTAAGGATGCTGGCTACAACTACCTGAAGGGAGGTTGTAGCCAGGTGAGAGTCAGTCTCTTCTGCCAGGCAACCAGAAACAGAACAAGGGGACACAGTCTCAAGTTGTGCAGGGGAGGTTCACGTTGGATGTTAGGAGGAAGTTCTTACCAGAGAGAGTGATTGGCATTGGAATGGGCTGCCCAGGGAGGTGGTGGAGGCACCATCCCTGGAGGTGTTGAAGCAAAGCCTGGCTGGGGCACTTAGTGCCATGGTCTGGTTGACTGGCTAGGGCTGAGTGCTAGGTTGGACTGGATGATCTTGGAGGTCTCTTCCAACTTGGTTGATTCTGTAATTCTATTCTGTGATTCTGTGATACACTTTATAGACAAAGGAAAACAAAGAAGTGAAGATGTTGACTTCTTTGAGATTGTGCTTGATTTGCCTAGCTGGCTCTCATTTCAAAGGACTTTGGCACAATTAGGTTGCTTGTTTAGAAAGATTTGATGTATAATGTCTATTCTTTTCTTATTTCACTTGAGAATTTCCAAAGACTTTTATAGATATTTATCCCAGGACTTCAAAACTTAAATGGCTATGCTGATTCTTTGATAAATGCATCTTTTGTCCCAAGTATTCATTAGACTTTAAAGCTGAATAAGCCTTAATAAAAAAGATGCAATTTCTGTCTGAATGTTGCTTCCAGTCATGATGCTTAGGTCCCAGGATTTTTTCCTTGTGATGTAAAATAATCACATACTGAGGGTCCAAGTTTATCTGAAATTTATACACGCACTAGAAGAAACATATCCCAGAATCACAGAATGTTGTAAGGGACCTCAAAAGATCATCCAGTCCAACCTCCCTGCCAGAGCAGGATTACCTAGAGCAGGTCACACAGGAATGCATCCAGGCAGGTTTGGAATATCTCCAGAGAAGGAGACTCCACGACCTCTCTGGGCAGCCTGCCCCAGGGTTCTGTCACCCTCACAGTGAAAAAGTTTTTCCTTATGTCCCAGTGGCACCTCCTCTACTCCAGCTTACAGCTCTTTCCCTTGTCCTGTCATTGGACATCCCTGAGCAGAGCCTGCCTCTGTCCTCCCAGCGCTGCCCTGCACGTCTTTAGAAACATGAATGAGGTCATCTCTCAGTCTCCTCTTCTCTAAGCTAGAGAGACTCAGCTCTCTCAGCCTTTCCCTTCAACAAGTAATGTGTAATTATCATAAATATGTAATAATCATAAAGTATGCAGTATGTAATAACCATCACATGTGTAATAACCATCAAATATGCAATAATCAGTATTCCTATTCACTGCTGATGCACAGAAAAGCTGTGGCAGGGGGATATGCTTCTTTTTCTTTACCATAGGGTCATTTGAAGTGTGATGGTAATCTTGCCTAACAAAACTACTGAAAAGAATGGAAAAAATACTTCCTTTGCTCATAGAAATCAATTTCATGGAATCACAGAATGACTTAGGTTGAGAGAGACCCTGGCCAACACCTACTCCAACCTCCCCACCATGGGCAGGGATGCCCCTCAACTCGACTCAGCTGATTAAGGTCTCATCCAACCTGGCCTTCCACATCCCTGGGGAAGAGGCATCCACAACCTCCCTGGACAGCCCATACCAGAATCTCACCAATTTTTTTACACTGCCAGTCAGTACTTCATTTCCAGCTATCATACAGAGCTCTGAGAAAGTCTGACAAACTCAGACATTTGCTCCCAACAATCTTAAATGGTTTAAAACGTAAATTGGGCAAAATTAAACAAATTGTTTATGAAAGCTGTGAGCTACCAGGAAACAGAAATTAAGGAAGCCACTTCCACAATTAAAATTAGCTAAGATGTTACATAGTTTAAATGTTATCACCTCTGATTTGAACTTTTTGGGGGGTTGGGTTTTTCTTTTTGTTTCGCTTTGTTTTACACTTTGATTCAAACCTGCAGGGAGGAAACTTGCCACATGAATATGTTCACACCAGCAATAAGCATATAAAACACAGAAACATTCAGGTTGGCAAAGCCCCTCAGGATCACCAAGTCCAACCTACAACCCTACTTTACAAGACTCATCTAGAACCATATCCCTAAGCACCACATCCAGGCTGGGTGACTCCACCACCTCCCTGGGCAGCTCATTCCAGTGCCTGACCACTCTCTCCACAAAATTTTTTTTCCTAGTGTCCAATCTAAACCTCCCCAGCTGCAGCTTGAGGCCATTCCCCCTTGTTCTTCCTTCAATTACCTGTGAGAAGAGACCAGCAGGAGCCTCTCCACAATGTCCCTTCAGGTAGTTGTAGACAGCAATGAGGTCTACCCTCAGCCTCCTCTTATTCAAGGTAAACAGCCTCAGCTCCCTCAGTCACTCATCTAAAGGAGCAACTTTGTCCCCTTTGCATCTGCAGACAGTGTTGCTAGAACTGGTTCCACTGTGAGATGCTAAGGGTCCAGAAGCAGCAGCAATCTATCATTCTCCTCTAAGTGACAGAAGCCTTTTCAACCAGGCATGAAGCAAAGGTTTGGAGAATTGGGAGATTCTTGAGGGAGAAAAATAATGCAGGAAAAAAACCCTCTTGTGGCTTGTGTTGGTCATTTCTTTTGGCTACAGGCATAAAATTAGCCACTCTCACAGGGAGAGAATATCGATGAAGGGAAGCAGACTATCATGCAAGCTCTCCCATGGCCCCATCTGGCAGCAAAGGCTGGATGAGGTACTCAGTGCCATGGTCTAGATGTCTGGCTAGGACTGGGTGCTAGGCTGGACTGGATGAGCTTGGAGGTCTCTTCCAACCTGGTTGATTCTATGATTCTATGAAAGTGATCCACCAGCTTCTCACCTGTTCCTCAGGGGAAAAGAGGAGCTCAAACCATGGCTGTTCTTTAGACAGCCTCCAGAACACAGCAGAACTCTCTGTGCTTTGGAATATCATTGTTTAAGCAGGATTTTCCTCCACTACAGACACTCCAGTTATAAACTACATGCAGATAAGTATTTTTCACATGTGTAATGTGCTTAAAGTTTTAAAGATAAAAAAGAAAATGGCATTGAAAAAGCAGCAAGAAGGCAAGGAAGTCTATTTATTGAGGAAATGCTCTTTGAAAAACAGCATTCTGGGTTCTGCCCAGCATATAAACAGCTAAAGGTTTCTGCCTGTGCTTAATTTTGACTGCGTTTGGCTTGTGTTTGTTTCTTTGTCAATGCTACAACAAACTCATTTAGCTAAAGACTATAAATTTGAATGGGTGCCATTTTCACAAGAAAGCCACTGCTATAGTCCAAGTTACTGTTGTCCCAATTACAATAATATAGCAGTTCTATATAAGCTGGCCCAACACCACAGCCACTGCTTCTCTTGGCTTTATGTACCTAACATTGCCTTCTGGAAACCAAACCCATCTCTTTTTTTCAATAGATGAGGCAAATTGTGAGATTTTCAGTTTAAAAACCCTGAACTTTTCTGTGTTTTCTTTTCCTGAGCTACACTTTTGCAATGCTAATGACCCTGTGATTAAATATGGACTGCAAAGAGATTCAACAGATTCTAATTAATGAACACTTCTAATGCGATTTAGCCATTAACCATTGCTGATTGTTTTACCCTGTTAGTGTCGGGTTTCATAGCTCCTCTTTGCAACAGGCAGGCAATCAGAGGTGCAATCAACAACAGAAGTATTTTTATATGGCTAGGTAAGAAAGCCTGTGTTTGCTAGCAAACTAAGATTAAAAGCCATCATAAAAATAAGACGTGTGCGTTTGGTTAGCACTCTTCTGTTGTTTTGGCTGTGTTTTTATGTGCAAGTCAGGGTGCAGATCCTGCACATTAGTCAGAAAGACAAATGCACATGCTGCCACGAGGAGTAGGAAAGCAAATTTCTTTGTGTGGCAGTGAAATATGTGCATTGAAAAAAAATGAAAAAGAAGAACTCCAACTTGTATGTTGTAAAGGAGGTAACACATAGCTGGTGCCAGGAATTTACATGAATCCATATGCAGAGAAGCAACTGTTTTGATGAGAGATCGCAGGGGCTGGGAGAAGTAAAAGCTGTCACCATTATGCACCCCAGTGGCACCAACTCACCTCATTGCCTCAGGGACTCCTGGGGATTTTTTTGTTCTTCTGATCACCTTTCTGGTCTCACTCATTCTTTCTCTCCTGCTCTTCCCAAATCTTGCCAGGCTGGAGTCACCACTTCATTCAGTAGATGTGTTCTCTCATTCTTTCTCTCCTGTTCTTCCCAAATCTTGCCAGGCTGGAGTCACCACTTCATTCAGTAGATGTGTTCTCTCATTCTTTCTCTCCTGCTCTCCCCAAATCTTGCCAGGCTGGAGTCACCACTTCATTCAGTAGATGTGTTCTCTCACTCTTTCTCTCCTGCCCTTCCCAAATCTTGCCAGGCTGGAGTCACCACTTCATTCAGTAGATGTGTTCCCTCATTCTTTCTCTTCTGCTCTTCCCAAATCTTGCCAGGCTGGAGTCACCACTTCATTCAGTAGATGTGTTCCCTCATTCTTTCTCTCCTGCTCTTCCCAAATCTTGCCAGGCTGGAGTCACCACTTCATTCAGTAGATGTGTTCCCTCATTCTTTCTCTCCTGCTCTTCCCAAATCTTGCCAGGCTGGAGTCACCACTTCATTCAGTAGATGTGTTCCCTCATTCTTTCTCTCCTGCTCTTCCCAAATCTTGCCAGGCTGGAGTCACCACTTCATTCAGTAGATGTGTTCTCTCACTCTTTCTCTCCTGCCCTTCCCAAATCTTGCCAGGCTGGAGTCACCACTTCATTCAGTAGATGTGTTCCCTCATTCTTTCTCTCCTGCTCTTCCCAAATCTTGCCAGGCTGGAGTCACCACTTCATTCAGTAGATCTGCTCTCTCATTCTTTCCCTCCTGCTCTTCCCAAATCTTGCCAGGCTGGAGTCACCACTTCATTCAGTAGATCTGCTCCCTCACTCTTTCTCTCCTGCTCTTCCCAAATCTTGCCAGGCTGGAGTCACCACTTCATTCAGTAGATGTGTTCCCTCATTCTTTCTCTCCTGCTCTTCCCAAATCTTGCCAGGCTGGAGTCTCATTCTTTCTCTCCTGCCCTTCCCAAATCTTGCCAGGCTGAACTCACCACTTCATTCAGTAATCTGCTTCCCAAAGTGACAGGGCATTAAGAGTGCACTTACAAGACAAAAGACTTCTCATTGTTTACCACCTGTTTTGTTTCTCTAAGAGGATCACCGTGCTTCAAAATCTCTAGCTAGATTCTGAGTCTGGCTGGCAGCAGCCCTGCAGTCCACAGTGGTCGAAGCAAAGCATTGTTTGTATGCAGCAGGTCAGATAAGCATTCTATCCAAAACGAAGCTTTTTCTTCACTGTCCTTCTTTGCTATAATCTCACAGGTAGCAAGACACTTGTTGTCATGGTAACAATTTTTTATTGAATAAAAC
Organism: Pogoniulus pusillus; assembly: GCF_015220805.1. Classification (NCBI taxonomy): domain Eukaryota; kingdom Metazoa; phylum Chordata; class Aves; order Piciformes; family Lybiidae; genus Pogoniulus; species Pogoniulus pusillus. The sequence goes on along the minus strand of NC_087283.1, from coordinate 3,278,674 downwards.
TGCAATAATCTCATAAAAAGCTGCATAAGTTCTTGACATGTAAATTATTACTGCCTCAAAGCTGAAAAAAAAACCCTCCTTATTCTTGTTTGGTTTTAATTGTTGCTGATGTTTTAAAACACAAAAGCATCGTTTTAAGCATTATTATCCTGTATTATTCCATGGGACCATTTCTAAACACATAATCCATGAACTGGAGATTTTGCTAACCAAATAAAGGAAAAGTCTGTGGAATAGAAATCTGTCTAAAGCACTTCAGAACTTGTTAACATATGCAAAATAGGCACTGAAAATATTAGCATTGGTATTTTAAACTGCAGAACTTGGTGTCTATGCAGATATTCACACATACATATGTGAGTGTGTTTCATGAGGATTTTAGGGGCATCTTATTTCATTCCCAGCTTTTACATCAGCACTTCAATGGAGTTTCATTATTATTAATAGCTAATTTCATAGAATCATAGAATCATAGAATCAACCAGGTTGGAAGAGACCTCCAAGATCAGCCAGTCCAACCTAGCACCCAGCCCTAGCCAGTCAACCAGACCATGGCACTAAGTGCCTCAGCCAGTCTTTGCTTCAACACTTCCAGGGACAGCAACTCCACCACCTCCCTGGCCAGCCCATTCCAATGCCAATCACTCTCTCTAGCAACAACTTCCTCCTAACATCCAGCCTAGACCTCCCCCAGCATAACTTGAGACTGTGTCCCCTTGTTCTGTTGCTGGCTGTCTGGGAGAAGAAACCAACCCCACCTGGCTACAACCTCCCTCCAGGTAGCTGTAGACAGCAACTTATTGCCAAAGATCTAAAAGCATAATGTGTGCATCAGGTCTTACAATGCAAGAAAGTCTTCTCCCCAAAGACTCCAAAAGCCAAGTACCAGGCAAAACAAATGCAGACAGGCAACTGAAGAGAGAGCAGCAGATGAGAAGAGGATGGAAATTATCCAGGGCAGCACTGCTGGCTGCACACAGTGGTGCTGCTCCCTGACCTACCTGCTGTCAGGTCAGCACACCTACCCCACGGTGCCTGCAGTATGCAGGCATCATACGAGAGTTTTAAGAACAGATGACAGAGATCTTGTGTGGGTTTTTCAGGAGATCTTCCCACACTTAAAGAAAAGCATATAAAAAATATAGAAGCATTTGCTCAGTGTCCAGTGCACTCCTTTCACAGCTGAAAAAAGGCAGGGAGGTGGCAGGTGGCATCCTAAGCAGTGATAAGGGGTCTGCTAAGGGACAAATGGGCAACTTAGACTTGACATGCTAGAGAGGCAGCAAGGCCAGCGTGGATTCTGCTCTATCTCTAGAATAATCTTGGCCATGGCCTCTCCTGGAGGGAGGAATGAGAAAGAAAATTTGTGTACCATACAGATGAAATACTGATATGTGGGTGATGAGAACCATATAAGTACATAGATACAAGACTTCACTTAATCTTCCACAAGGAGAAAAACAACAACAAAAGCTTCCTTACAGTGAGAAATTGTACAAGGAGGAATAGCTCCCCAAGGGAAATAACAGAATTCTCCTCACTGAAGAGTTCACTCTATTGCACAGGCTGCTAGATAATGTATTCTGAGGGAAAACCCTAGAAAGACAGGAAGATTAACTAATGGGGTAATTTGTTTTTCCCAGCTGTAATTTATTTGACTCTAAGTAGTGAAATACTGTGATGCTGTCACGATCTTGTTTATGATGATTAAGGTAAGGAAGAAGGAAAAGAGGGTTATTCATATAACTCAGTTTTAAGCTCAACTGGCTAAATTAGATACCTGGTTGCAGCAGCTTTCTGCTCTAAAGGGAGGAAGAGACAATTGTCCTCTCGTGGGATCCTTCTTTCTTGGCTGACCAGAGAGGAATCCAAATTAAACAAGGCAGCTAATGTGAAAGCCTAAATTTCAATCATACAACTACTCTTGTATGTAGATGGACTCCAAACAGGCCATACCAGTCTGTAGCTCCAGCCTTCCAGGAACTTCAAGCACAGAAGCTGGCACATAAACATACAGGACAAGTACAAATCCTGCAAGACCTCTGTTTTCATTTACATTTTCTCCCCATATATATATATATATATATATATGAACACCTATGTGCACTTAAATACTCATATAGACAACTTTATACAGTTCATAGAATCACAGAATGCCAGGTTGGAAGGGACCCCAAGGATCACCTGGTCCAAACTTTCCAGGTGATAGTATAGTTGAAATGAGGTGGCCCAGCACCCTGGTCAGCTGAGTCTTAAAATTGCCCAATGTAGGAGATTCCACTTCTTCCCCTGGCAATGTCTGACTGTTCTCATGGGGAAACTCTTTCTTCTGGAGCCCAATTGGAATCTCTCCAGGAGTAACTTGCACCCATTACCCTTTGTCTCTTCCATGAGACTTCTCATAAAAAAGGATTCTCCATCCTCTGAACTTACTGAAATAAACTGCAACTAATATCTTTCCTATTATTTCTTTTAAACTAATCTAATCTATTAGAGCAACAAAGCATTTCCTGCTTGCCTTGCTACTTTGTGCTATATAGTCATGTGTAACATCACTGAAATGCACAGAAAAAGAAACTTCAGAACTCAGCACTTCAGATTTAGAGGAAATGGCAAATGTTGCTCCAAAGAATCGATCATCTAAACCAAATGCATTAACTCCTGCAAACTCTGTCTTAGGAAAGGGAGCTGAAAGAACCAAAGAGGAGCAGTTTGGTCAGCAGTAGGAAATGGGAGCTGAAAGAATCAAAGGGGAGCAGTTTGGTCAACAGTAGGAAATGGGAGCTGAAGGAATCAAAGGGGAGCAGTTTGGTCAATGGTAGAAAATGGGAGCTGAAGGAATTCAAGGGGAGCAGTTTGGTCAACAGTAGGAAATGGGAGCTGAAGGAATTCAAGGGGAGCAGTTTGGTCAACAGTAGGAAATGGGAGCTGAAGGAATTCAAGGGGAGCAGTTTGGTCAACAGTAAGAAATGGGAGCTGAAGGAATCAAAGGGGAGCAGTTTGGTCAACAGTAGGAAATGGGAGCTGAAGGAATCAAAGGGGAGCAGTTTGGTCAACAGTAGGAAATGGGAGCTGAAGGAATTCAAGGGGAGCAGTTTGGTCAACAGTAGGAAATGGGAGCTGAAGGAATCAAAGGGGAGCAGTTCGGTCAACAGTAGGAAATGGGAGCTGAAGGAATTCAAGGGGAGCAGTTTGGTCAACAGTAGGAAATGGGAGCTGAAGGAATCAAAGGGGAGCAGTTTGGTCAACAGTAGGAAATGGGAGCTGAAGGAATTCAAGGGGAGCAGTTTGGTCAACAGTAGGAAATGGGAGCTGAAGGAATTCAAGGGGAGCAGTTTGGTCAACAGTAAGAAATGGGAGCTGAAGGAATCAAAGAGGAGACGCTTGGTCAACAGTAGGAAATAAGCACTACATTCAGTGATGAAGTTCTATGGATTTAAGTGCAAGGAACTGTTTCCTGCTTCCCCCTGGAAAACAATCTTTTCCTGTATACCTGATACACTAAGTCAGGTTTAGCAGAAGGGAAATCTGAGTTGTTCTAAATGCTACATATTTCTCAATGCAATTTTTAGAGCAGTGAGTTAAAAATTGTTAACAACATGCAGTATGTGCATGAGTCAAAACTCTCTGAACAACTGAAAAGACTGTCACATGTAAGGCACTGGGTTTAGGCTGCTCATGTGACATTTTAAGGACGTTTTATTATGTGAGGGAAATGGTAAAAACGTATTGTATGCAAATGTGTAACTGCAAGAATATGCAAGGTGCTTGCTATGCACAGGAGAAAAATGCTTTCTGTGCAGCCCACAGACAATGGAGGAAGCTGGCAGCCTTCAGCATTTTACAGCTGTATAATGAGGGCCGTAGGAAGCGTGGCTCTGAAAGCTAATAAACTGCATATTTGACAATTTATTGTGCAGAAACTAATTGTTTTAGAAGCCTGCTGCCGTTTTAACACGATCATTTGGCAACACAAATGTTTTATTTCAGAGGTATGCGTTCAGATCTAGCGATACAGGTAACTGGCAATTATCCTTGCTGATGCTACATGCTGCTTGCATTTGGCTTGTGTGAATCTAATAAGAAAGGATACTGCCTTTTGCAGTTTTAAGGTTTGGCAGTTCTTTCTTGCTACAACTTATAAGGTGGTGCCATCAGAGAGCCTGCAGATATTCCTTCACAAATTCCCCTGGGTGGCTGTTTGTTAGGATTAGAATACAGTCTGTAACATCACAGGCAATGGTAGAAGGGTAAAATACATTTTATGTCTGGCTTCAAGAATTATGTTTTGTTTTCATGCACTGATTTTTGGTTTAATTCTCCTTTTAGATATCACCCTGACTTTAGAATACGAATTGATACTTGTGAGAGATGGGGGGAAATGGCTATTCTTTTGTCCAGGACTTTTCAAAGACTGCTTGTCTCTAATCAATTGCCTGTTTCATCAGCATTCCTCCTGCGAGGTCCCCAGGCAAAAGACAGTAAAATTGGATGATGGCTGTACGCTGTAATTCCAAGCAGGGAAAGTACCATAAGGTTTGTTGATGCTGATGGAAGTTTCAGGTTGTGCTCAGGTGTATTGTATTCAAATGCAAATAAATAATCAAGCAGCCCTGGCTGTTTACTGCAGAAATTCTTTCATTTCTAACTTTCTGTTGTAAACCCAGAAAATGGTCGGTGTTACCTGGCAGCTTTGAAGCTCTGCTTGCTTTGTTTGGAACACTGAAGTCTATAATGCCAGCAACTGTAATCCAGGTTGCAAAAGCAGACTCTGAAGTATTGCCCCCTCAGGCCACTCTGGAGCAAGCATATGGCAGCAGAGACCATTTGGGCCCCAGGGAAAGGGGAGAGTTGAATCAGCTGCCCAGCAGTACTCCACCGAGTGATTCATGAGAGAGCCGTATTGACATCAGCTCCACGGGCAGTCCCTTTTCTGTATTGGCAGAGGAACATTAGCCGCTGCAGGTCCAGCCACTGAACAAAGACAGAGGGAACACTTTGGGGCATGACCAGCAACGGATCAGAATTGGACCTGACTCTCATTTCCCCAAATGTCAAGTGTGTCCATCAAAGAGATACCTAACCTGGGCCTCTGAATTAACAGAGCTTGAGAACTGCTAGTCCCCTGTGCTCTAAAGCCAAATCTTTTACGTTAGCAGAGAGGATAGAAGTGATATTAATAAAAGGTTCTGTGAAAATATTACTGTATCAAGCTTCATTTTCTGACCTAGAACAGTTCCCACAAGTGGAAAAAGAGGGACCACACTTCAGCCCTGTTCTTCAGCATTTCATCAAGCCTCAGGCTGGCAGAACTCTCTACTGGTCTGAGTTCCTCTCATCTGTCTGGTTTGCACTTTGGCATCATCCACTGGCCAGCAAATGGGCTCATGTCAGGAGCGTAACTGCTTGGCAAAATGAAGGGGCATGCTTTTAAAGTTAACAAAACACAAAAATCTACCACTGTTTTAAACACTCTTTGCTCTTCAAAAGTAGAGAAATGTTTCCCAATTGGGGAAGGAGTGAAAAACCTGTGCCAGAAGTAGAATTCAGCTTGTGACCAAAAGAGAAGGTACCAAAACCCTACATCGAAGAGCTCTTTTCATACAGTTACAAACTGAGCTAGGGCGATGTGTTTGATATGTACAAATGAAAGCAACCACAAAGAATTTCAGCAGCAGAATATCCTCAACAAGAACAGGATGCTTGTGACTACGAGACAAAAGTCATCTGCAAAACCAACAGAAGGACAGATTCTCATAGATTGCATAGGACTACAGAATCATGCACCTAAGACTTCCAAAATGTTCTCTGCTCTGCTCTCATCTGACCAATGTACAGCTGTATCTGTCTGTCTGTTCTCATCCTGTGAAACAGAAGCACCATAGGAAGATTTGTCTATATATGGGGACATTCAAGGTCAAACTTGATGCGGCATCGAGCAGCCTGACCTAGTTGATGTCCCCACCCACTGCAGGAGAAGCTAGGCAAGATCACCTTCCTTCCCAACCCAATATATTCTATGATTCTGTGATGTGGAACATGACTTACAATTCTGAGCCAAAGGACTTTTTCCTGAGGAGTTTATCTCCACTATGTGTCATTTGCACAATGTTCCTCGGTGTGAGGGGAATGCACATGTGTAAAGGAAAGGAAAAGTTGTGACATAATGCTGACAATAGGAAGAAAAAAGACAGCGTTTGTCTGAGCAATGACTACACACCAACAGCTCCTTATTTTGCACAAGTAATTGCAGACTTACTTCTAAGAAGCAGACAGTGCTTCCAGAACCTGCCACTGGTATGAAGTATTTTCACAGAATCAGAGAGCATCAGCTTGGATGAGACCCCAAGCACCATCTGCCCCAACCTTTCCAATAGCCTAGTTGAAATAAGATGGCTCAGCACCTTGTCCAGTTGAGTCTTAAAACTGTCCTGTGTAGGGGAATCCACTACATCCTTTGAGAGATGATTCCAATGTCTGACTGTTTTCAAGATGAAACATTTTCTCCTGGAGTCCAGTGGGAATCTTCCCAGCAGTAACTTGTACCCATCACTCCCACTGGCCTCCTTACAAAAAGTGTATCTCCCTCCTTTTTGAGCAATCCCACTGACTGTAGCAATGAACTAGCAACAGAGCAAGGGGACACAGTCTCAAGTTGTGCCAGGGGAGGTCTAGGCTGGATGTTAGGAGGAAGTTCTTCACAGAAAGAGTGACTGGCAGTGGAATGGGCTGCCCAGGGAGGTGGTGGAGTTGCTGTCCCTGGAGGTGTTGAAGAAAAGACTGGATGAGGCACTTAGTGCCATGGTCTGGTTGACTGACTAGGGCTGGGTGCTAGGCTGGACTGGATGGTCTTAGAGGTCTCTTTCAACCTGATTGATTCTATGATTCTATGAACTAGCTTAGTATTTTTAGGACAATATAGATCAGTGCAACCAAAGGATCAAATTGTATTATTTCAGTTATGCAACAGCTTAACTTCATCCATGGTCCTTGAGCTCCTAATGGCCATTTGAGAACAACATTAAAAAACAATTACAGCTTCAGTGAGACCTTATAAGAAATAGAAAGCACAAAAAAATGACAGCACATACTCAGAAATCTGGTTTTTCAAAGTTCAATAACCAGTTGAATTAAAGAGGGAAGATGGTCTTGGGTTTGAATCTATCTGAAGCAATTAGTTAAGACTTTGCTTTTGAAGGCATATCTCAGTCACATGCAGAAGATATTCAACCCATGCACACTCACTCGATAAATTGCTCACGTAACACACTCTTCAGCACCACAGCTAGTGAAATTGATTATGCACAAAATGAACCAGTAGAGGAACAAGACAACACGAAGATATACATTTTCTAACAGCTGGTACCTTGCTGCCACATTTTACAACATCTGCTGTTTTCTTTTGCTTTGCACTCCCTTTGCATTTACCCTTTGGGCTAATTTGTAGTTGACCCCAGTAATACAGTCCTTTTACTCTACAATTTTGTGACAAACTATCATTGATTTAACAGTCATGCTCAGTGGCTTAAAAATCAATGAATACATAGGAAAAAAAATGCCAGTAAGACAGTGTGGTTGATCTTGATAACATTTGAGGTGAGGTTTTCAGCATAACTTCCTAATTTAGCCAGTTATTTTATCACTGTTCCTATCAGATGCCACATGTTGATTTCATATGCAGCAGATTTTGTCCCTTCACACTGAATTTATAACTGGAAGGGAACTAATACCTTTAGGGGAACTGGAAAGAAAAGCTATACTGTGTACAGTGTGCTTTTACTATACATGGCTAAGCTAAATAACTCTGCCTAAGCTAAATAATTCTGTTCTCCTTTTGGGGAAAAAAAAGAAAGGGAAGCAAAAAGAAAGGGAAGCAAAAAGAAAGGGAAGCAAAAAGAAAGGGAAGCAAAAAGAAAGGGAAGCAAAAAGAAAGGGAAGCAAAAAGAAAGGGAAGCAAAAAGAAAGGGAAACAAAAAGAAAGGGAAGCAAAAAGAAAGGGAAACAAAAAGAAAGGGAAGCAAAATGAAAGGGAAAAAAAAGAAAAGGAAATCAAAGAAGAAGGAAAACAAAATAAAAGGAAAACAAAAAAGAAAGGGAAAAGATTGAATGATTTCTTATATACAGTGCTTTAATCAAGGGTAAACTTTGTTCCAAAGGAAAACATTGCTGAGTAGATGTTCCTGTGCCAAAACTGGAAAATGATATTCTGACTCAACTGAAAGCCTAAACTCTTTCCAGTAAAGACCTTTTCCCCCCTCAGTAAATAGTTTTTGTGGAAGCATTTAAGGACAAAAATATTCCCCTGAGCTTTGTCACACTGTTAGTATTTTCCAGTGTGAAAGGCAAAAGTGTTAGTAGAGCAACAGCAGACTGAACTTCACTGTCTGTGTTTTAAGATGGGCCTTTTATGACTGTCAGGGGAATTCTTAATACTTGGAGTATTAAAGTTTGTCTGTTTACCTTAATTCAGGCAAACTAAAGACAATTCTCTTCCCTTATGGCTTTTGTTCTTTTTCCATCTGTGTCCTTTTTTATTTCACCAACACGTTTGTCACACCACTTCTGTTGTCTTCTGTCTTTCAACATGACACAAGCTGTCTAAACACACTCAGCTTCACTAAGAACAAATACACGGATTTTCACTCCTCATTCCTCTCCTGAAAAAATGATCCTGAGACTCTCCTGTTGGGAGACAATAGCTGGTTTCCATCCCATATTCACTTTTGCAGCCTGCTTTCAGGAAATTCACGATTCTGTGCACAGCTGAGTAGCAGAAACAGGAGATAGTGGAGGAGGAGGGTGGTGACATGGTCTTTTCCCTTTCCCTTCCCTTTTCCTTTCCCTTCTCCTTTCCCTTCCCTTTTCCTTTCATTTTCTTTCCGTTTTCCCTTCCCTTCTCCTTTCCCTTCCCTTCTCCTTTCACTTTTCCTTTCCCTTCCCTTTTCCTTTCATTTTCTTTCCCTTTTCCTTTCCCTATTCCTTTCCCTTCCCTTCTCCTTTCCCTTTCCCTTCTCCTTTCCCTTTTCCTTTCCTTTTCCTTTCCCTTCCCTTCTCCTTTCACTTTTCCTTTCCCTTCTCCTTTCCATTTTCCTTTCCTTTTCCTTTCCCTATTCCTTTCCCTTTCCCTTCCCTTTCTCTTCCCTTTTCCTTTCCCTTCCCCTTTCCTTTTCCCTTCCCTTCTCCTTTCCCTATTCCTTTCCCTTCCCTTCTCCTTTCCCTTACCTTTTCCTTTCCCTTCTCCTTTCCTTTTCCTTTCCCTTCCCTATTCCTTCCCTTTTCCTTTCCCTTCCCTTTTCCTTTCCCTTCCCCTTCCCTTTTCCTTTCCCCTCCGCTTCCTTTTCGCTTTCCCTTTCTCTTCCTCTTCCCATTTCCCTTCCCTTCTCATTCCTTTTTCCATTCCCCCCCCAGCTCTTTCCTTTCAACAAGCTACAGAAGGAGTTCCAGCTACCTCTGTGGATGTTCCGAGATTGCTCATTCATGTACATGCCACGCTGTCTGTTGCAGCCATACATGCTGAGCTCACGGGCAGATAAGAGGAAGAGAGAGAGTCATGTCATGGGTTCCTTCCTCCCAGAAGCTTAGCTGAGCTTCTTTGAAAAAGGCTTTAACTGGGCTTCATTCCCAGTGTGTCCCTTCCCATCTAAATGTGATTAAACAAGATTTACAGGCAAATTGAATTATTTCCTATTTGTGCAAGGCAATACTCTTACGAGGAGGCGATTCCACAGATTTCACTTTTTTGATCTTTAATTCCTTAAGAAAATTAATATCAGAATTAAAAGATTAAAGTGCTCAGTTCCAGCACGGAACATATTCTCCATATGCACTATTGGCTTTCACAAGCAAATTCATCATTCTGGACTTGGGGAACAGGGCTCGCTGGGGGAGATTATACAGGAATCACATTTAAAAAATGACAGGATGAAAGAAGGGACAATTTCATTTCCGTCTCCAAACTTCTGGAATGTGCTCCTCTCTTTCCTCAAAGAGAAAAATAAATGACTTCAGAATAGCTCTGCACACTGACGATACACAGCACTCGGTAGGTGTGTGGGTGTGCGTTCTGTGAAGACAGCTGAAAAGTGAGCATCATTCCTAGCGGAGATAACAGAGTGTACAACTAATCGTATTCCTACCGGAGATCACACTAATCATCTCTGCAGAAAGCAGTGGGAGGAAAGCCATGCAAATCCTTCCTTTTGTTTTAGCAGGGAAGCAGGATTTTCCAGGTACCGCCGATACGCACCGTGGCAATCAAAGAGGCTGGCTGGCAGCCACGTCCATGCCATCAGCTCATACTCTGCCATGCACACACATCATGCACACAGAGCCTGCCTGCATGCACACTGAGGTTTCCACAGCCTCCTAGTGTATCGTGCTCTAGATAGCAGTGCAAAAATGCCACTGTTGCTCAGATAATACATCTCTTCCAACAAGGAACATAAAGCTCATCCAGCGAATGGGTCCAGAGGAGGGCTGCAAAGATGATCAGAGGGCTGGGACACCTCTCCTACAAAGGCAGGCTGAAAGAAACAGGACTTTCCAGCCTGGAGAAGAGAAGACTCCAAGGAGACCTTCTAACCACATTTCAATACCTGGAGGGGACCTAGAGAGCTGTATGGAAGGGCTTGCAGCAATAGGACAAGGGACAATGGTTCTAAACTGGAGCCAGATAGACACAGGTTGGAGATAAGGAGGAAGTTCTGCACAACAAGAGTGGTAAAATACTGGAACAGAGATGCGGTTGAGACCCTGTCCCTGAAGACATTCAAGGTCAAACTTGATGTTGCCCTGGGCAGCATGATGGAGTTGAAGGTGTCCCTGCTCAATGCAGGGAGTTGGACGAGATGACATTTGCGGCTGTCTTCCAACCCAATGCAATTGGTGAAGCTGTGAAAACCAGTACCTCACGTACCTATTAGAACAATTGCACTGTGCCAGAACCTCAGCGTTACCTTACGGAATAATCAGAGGTTAATCTTTATTTCATGCATTGATTTTCACAGAGGTCCAAAAATAAAATGCCTTGTACTGCATCCCCATTACATAAGTGCTATATATATAGCACACGAGTTCCTCTTCTGTTTCAGAGCAGTCAGAATTGGTGTAAGCACTCTGAGGAAAGAAGAGGTTTAAGCAGAACTTTGTTTTATCCCGAATAAGAACAGTGTCTAGTAATGACTGTGGTGTAGACATGTGAAGGCTGAAATTAACAGTGGGTGGAGATCTCTTTAAGGGGAATTAAGTAAGTGGATAATGGAAGTGAAACACTCTTAATGTGGAGAAAAAAAAAAAGAAATTAAAAAGAATCACAGAATTGTCAGGGGTGGAAAGGACCTCAAAGATCATCTAGTTCCAATCCCCTGCCATGAGCAGGCATACTTTCCACTAGATCAGGTTGCCCAGAGCTGCATCCAGCCTGGTCTTAAAAATATCCAGGGATGAGGCTTCCACCACCTCCCTGGGCAACCTGTACCAGTGCCTCACCACCCTTACGGTGAAGAACTTCTTCCTAACATCTAATCTAAATCTACCCTCTTCTAGCTTGGATTCCTTGAACTCTGACAGGAGACAGGTTATTATGGAGGAGTTAACGTAATTTTTAAAGGACTAACAAAACTTAGAGAAAGTTAAAATAATTTACAGAGCATCATTTAGTACAGCTCTTGATATTGCTCCCTGCAGGATAAAAGAGGAAGGCAGAAGGAAAGAGTAATAGCAACAGTAGTTGAGGTGCTGGAACATGTCCAGAGAAGGGCGACGAAGCTGGTGAAGGGCCTGGAGCACAAACCCTATGAGGAGAAGCTGAGGGAGCTGGGGGTGTGCAGCCTGGAGAAGAGGAGGCTCAGGGGGGAACTCATTGCTATCTAAAACTACCTGAATGGAGGTTGCAGCCAGGTGGGGTTGGTCTCTTCTCCCAGAAAACCAGCAACAGAACAAGGGGACACAGTCTCAAGTTGTGCCAGGGGAAGTCTAGGCTGGATGTTAGGAGGAAGAGAGTTATTGCCCAGGGAGGTAAGGATCACTCAGGTAAGGATCAGCTGCCCTCAGTGTGGTGGGGTTTTTGGCTTTGTCTTTTTTGTTGGGTTTGGAGAGGGGAGAGGAGCTGTTTTGCATTTTTTTAAAAGCAATTTGTTTTATGTAATTAAGACATTTTCTTGCCTAGAGCATGCCAAAAGTATCTCCTAAAAGCAGGTCCATATTACGTTTGTGCTGCTGCATAACCAAAAGCAACTTAACCAACTACACTTCCCTTTCGGTAAAAGACCTAACACGCAGGCTTGAGAACTCCAGCATCAGTTTCACCACAAGCAATTCCATGCAAGTGAGGTATGGAAATCTGTTGGAGAACTGTTGATAAAATACATGAAGCCTGGGGTACCACCATCTAGTCAGCACATCATGCCTACACTTGAAAATTACCTGCTAGAGCTCACTGCATTGAACGTGAGAGGACTGCTCTGGCTGCTCGCATTGCTCCTCTTGCTAACTACGACACAGTGGTGTGTTTGGAGCCTTTTGAGAGGCTGCTGCTTTGGTTTACAAATTGCTGTGGCACTCCTTCAATTATCTCACTTGGACAGGTGTAGACAAATTGCTGAAAAACACTAGAAAATACTAGAATATACCCTGCATTTCAATGTCCTTGCTTCTTCTGAACTGCTGTATTACCCTGACACTGACTCTTTGGGTTTGAGGAGTGTGCTGGTTTGAGGCTAATTGGAATATTTCCACAAGAAAAAATAGATTATAGGCTGTGAAAAGAAAGCAATGGTAATGTCTACTGCACTCATAGGTTTGCTGAGATGACACAAACATAGATAAGTCAGTCTTTCTGTTGGAGTCTGTCAATGTCTGTGTTTTCTCCCTGGGCTTCTGACATTCTGCTTGGATCTGTGTAACCCAATCTGTCATGTTCTGCTTATAACCTCCCTTGATGATCCTTCCAATTCACCTTGCACATAAGGCAGACTCTGGAATAAGGTACAGGGGTGGAAAGAAGGTGGAAGGGTGGTTGGGAACCTCTTCTGAGGACTCTGATTTCTGGGAGGGATGTTATGTTTCTGTTACCTTAAACTTGTCTATTTCTGTATATAGCTGTATATATTTGTAATACGTTATAAATACCTTGTGCTGAGCTGTGAACAGAAAGCTTCATTCCTTAACTTCCAGTCGTCCAAGTCTAGTCTGGGTAACTCCCAAATCATCACAATAGGTTTACTTCCCTTTTACTTTAGTAAGAGCTAAATATCACCTGTGCTTGATCATGGAATCATAGAATCAACCAGGTTGGAAGGGACCTCCAAGATCATCCAGTCCAACCTAGCACCCAGCCCTATCCAGTCAACCAGACCATGGCACTAAATGCCTCATCCAGTCTTTTCTGGAACACCACCAGGGATGGTGACTTCACCACCTCCCTGGGCAGCCCATTCCAATGGCAAATCTGAGGACCTGAGCACATAAATATGTACCTCTGTAAGCACATACTTCTACATTTGCAAGTACATAACAAAGGAAGAACTATGCACAGAAACCCCCCAACACCAATCTGGGAGGAAATCAATTCACATGAATCTCACAAAATAAATCAATATAAGCAAAACATGTTAAGAAGATTATTTCTCCCTTTCATACTGTTAATTTTGTCTTTTCACCATCTTCTTTCCCACAGTTTTCTGTTTCCCACTCACAAGTCCTATGGCTAATTGGTTAAGTCCACATTAGAGTCTAACCATCAATTCCCAGGCACAGCATCTTTCATTTCAATGTTTTTGTCTGATTAGACTTAGAGGAAAACAAATAAGTATGTATCAACATACTGCAAGTGCTACATCTGTGTATGAAAATACACAAACAGATAATTAAACATCAACAAACTATCAATAGGATTAGAGTGTCATGTTGGAACAAATCTTGATAAATCCTTCTCAGTAACAATACTCTTAACTACAGCCTCATAAGGGGAATATAAATTCAGCCCATTAAAGTGTTGTTGGACAAGGAAAGACACATTAATACATCTGTTAGTCATTTTCTTACTACTAAGGGACTCTACTGTGGTGCCACAGATAAAAGCTTTGGCCAAGGAGAGATTTGAAAACATGCAAATGAATGCAAGCAACATAATAAATATCTTCTTCTTCCTTGGCCACTCAGTGGCCCAGTGGCATCGTTGGAAGTGTGAGCAGCAAAGGTCATCAGTGGTTAGACATACATACCTACAAGAGACATTTCTGGAACTGTGGCATGGTAAGGCCCATCCACAAATTCTGGGGGGTTGTCATTGATGTCTTGAACCTTAATGATGAATTCTGAAGGAGGCTCCAGAGGTTGATTTGTGTCTCTGTCGACTGCTTGAGCCGTGAGAGTGTATTCGGCTTTTTCCTCACGGTCAAGCCTTTTCATGGCGTGAATGTCTCCAGTCTTGTCATTGATCACAAAGATTGTTCCAGCTCCATCTCCTGACAGGATGTACTTGATTTTGCTGCTGCCAGGATCCAGGTCTGTGTGTAACTAACAGGAAAAGAAAAATAAAAACCAAACCAAAAGCAAAACAAAACAACAGGGGGAAAAAAAAAAAGAGACAAAACATTTAAAGATGAAAGTTACACCCAGAGTATTTTTTGCATCAGTCTAAGCACACATTTTGTCAAGCTGTTCTTTTGTACTTTAATCTGAGCACAAGTGATCCATATCTCAGCTTGAATGCACAAGGAGAGTAGGGATTTGTATGCATACTAATCAAAAGTGAGTGTAATCATAGGCATAATTAGACTTTCTATTTAAAAAGCAGCTGTTATATATATATATATATTAAATCCCTGCTCTAGAATGTAAATGTCTTCAGATCTATTAGCAGTCAAAATGAACAAGCACAGAACTATTAGATCAAAGGGCAAATAAAGGATTAACAATAATACATATTTTAATCTAGTTTCTTATTTCTAGCAATCACTTTTAGACTATTTTGAGGTGATTGAAAATGGCTGAACACTGGCATCTGTGTAAATGTTGTAAGGGCCAGCATTCACAACACTTTTGAACAGCATCAACTGCCAGCAGGAGGTTCCAAGATCCTTATGTTAAAAGTATTTCTCCTGGAAGAAAGCTTTCTTAAGTCAAGTTTCCAGAAACAGAAGCATCTTTACACATATCTTCCCCTTCTCCTCGATGCTCCAACAGAAAAGAAGAATATTTAAGTTGGAGTTGGCCTTTCAGAAATCAAAACAGGATCATCAAAAACTCAAAACCATGCAGGAAGCCCACTGAGTTTTCCGTCCTCAGGTTCTTTTTGTTATCTGAAGACTGGAAACAAAGAACTTCCACTGAAGTTTTGCAGCCTCAGAACCAAGAACTAAATATCAGTGATTTTTCATTTGTGAGGTGAGTTTTGGGCTCTCCAGTTTAAGAGGGACATGGATCTGCTGCAGAAGGTCCAGCAGAGGGCTACGAGGATGGTAAGGGGACTGGAGCACTGCCTGATGAGGGGAGGCTGAAGGACATGGGGCTGCTTAGTCTGGAGAAGAGAAGACTGAGAAGGGATCTCATAAACATTTATAACTATCTGAGGGCTGGGGATCAGGAGCAGGGGGACAGGCTCTGCTCACTGCTCCCTGGGATAGGACAAGGAGAAATGGATGGAGGCTGCAGCACAGGAGGTTCCACCTCAGCACAGGGGGGAACTTCTTTACTGTAAGGGTCCCAGAGCACTGGCACAGGCTGCCCAGAGAGGTTGTGGAGTCTCCTTCTCTGGAGCCTTTCATGGCCCGTCTGGATGTGTTCCTGTGTGACCTGAGCTAGATTGTATGATCCTGATCTGGCAGGGGAGCCTGGACTTGACCTCTTTGGGTCCCTTCCAACCTCTGACATCCTGTGAGCCTGTCAGCATGACAGCTGATGAACCATATGTCTTAGTGCAAAAACACATTCAAACCTGTAGGATAACAACTTCAACATACAGCAATAGTACTTTAAAGGTATTTACTACTCAATCTGACACACTCAATACAAACAGCAAGAAGTGAACAACAACTCATGAAAAATGTAATTTTTAGTTCTTGTTATTTATCTCTGCCTTACAAAAGAGAGTCTGAAGGAAATATGTACACTGTTTTTAGGACAACTGCACTGCAACTTAAAACAACCAGTGCCAGACTTCTTTGTGTTTGCTTATTTTTGTGCAGACACCTCAAGAGAAATTGTTGCTGCTTGTGCATTTTACTTTCCAACTTATAGCAGGGATTGCTAAGGCTGGGCAGTGCTGCCATTTGATATAAGAATCTGTAGTAGGATATTAAAATAAGCATGGGGGGGAAAAGTGCCTTATAATTCTAGCTACAGCCCAGCCACGAGTAGATTTTTATGTCATACCACAAGTATGCTCTGCAGGTTCTTCAACAGATAATTGGTCGTATACAGTCACAGCTGCAAATTAGCTGTTCAGGAGCAAGAGCTTTGAAAAGTTGTTAACAGCACCTTCAGAAAAGGAATCTTGAATTGTTGCACTGAGCACAGCAGACACCAGCAGTCAGGTCTGATTTTCCAGTTGATCTGGTTTATCACACGTACCAAATCCTGGGCCGCCAGAGTATTCTCTGCTCTGCAATAACAGCAGATCTCCCACTGACTACAAGAGGTCTAACCTCCTGCGCTGTGCTTTGCTGGGAAACACATTCTTACCACACCAGCTATTGCTGTACCACTGCTTTAGCAACTTTGTAAAAGCACTTTAACTGCCTGTGAACATGAGCGACTCAAGGCAGCTCACTCTTCCTACCCAACCCACACAAACATACCTGTGGACATCAACTGGGAGCAGAGCCCTTCTGCCAAAAACTCAAACTGCTTTTCTTTTTGCAGCTGCCAACAGCTTTCATTTGAGAATAATCAACACAGTTGATGCTATTCTAACAGCACTCCCCTGTTGGTTGTTGTGCAGTTTTGTCTGCTCACTAAGAGATACATAGACCCATAGAATCATGGAATCAACCAGGTAGGAAGAGACCTCTAAGATCATCCAGTCCAACCTAGCACCCAGCCCTATCCAGTCAACTAGACCATGGCACTGAGTGCCTCATCCAGAAGGGACCTTGAAGATCCACCAAATTCCAGCTCCTCTGGCATTGTCAGTGACACCCTCCATTAGACCAGCTTGCTGAAGACCTCTTCTCTTAAAGATCATTGTCATGAAGGACAGAGTTATATACAATCTAGGTGCTTGCAACATCCAAAAGCATCTCCAGGGTCCCAGAACTTGCCAAGATTAATCCAGAATCCATTAATGTTTTTAACAGATCTTAGGAACAAGCTCTTCAATACAAGGGTGGTGAAACTCTGGAATAGGTTGCCCAGGCAGGTTGTGGGGGTGGTCAAGGCCAGGTTGAATGAGGCCTTGGGCAGCCAAGTCCCGTGGCATGGAGACTGGGGTTGATGATCTCTGAGGTTCTTTCCAACCTAAGCCATTCTGTGATTTATACTTCAAGCATGTTTGATTGCTGAATAAAATCTGTATGTTATTAATGTTACATATCAAGGTACTGGCAGAACAGCTGGATAACAGTGATGTCCCATCACAGCACTGTCTGGAAGCTACAGAACAAAGGGCTAAACATTAAATCTAGAAGAGATAGAAGCATCTTGCAATCTGTAAGTTAAAACAGAGCCTGATTAAAAGAAGATCAGATTTTAAACCTAATATTAATAGCATTTTCTTTTATTTCTTTAATTAAATCCAAAACCCACCAAACCCCCAAACCCCATAAACATGGCATTTCCTGAAATCACAGTATCACAGTATCACCAAGGTTGGAAGAGACCTCATAGATCATCAAGTCCAACCCTTTACCACAGAGCTCAAGGCCAGACCATGGCACCAAGTGCCATGTCCAATCCTGCCTTGAACAGCTCCAGGGATGGCGACTCCACCACCTCCCCGGGCAGCCCATTCCAGTGCCCAATGACTCTCTCAGTGAAGAACTTTCTCCTCACCTCAAGCCTAAATTTCCCCTGGCTTGAGGCTGTGTCCTCTTGTTCTGGTGCTGGCCACCTGAGAGAAGAGAGCAACCTCCTCCTGGCTACAACCACCCCTCAGGTAGTTGTAGGTCACCCTTGAGCCTCCTCTTCTCCAGGCTAACCAATCCCAGCTCCCTCAGCCTCTCCGCCCTTCTCTGGACACGCTCAAGCATCTCAGTGTCCCTCCTAAACTAAGGGGGTCCAGAACTGAACACAGTACCCAAGGTGTGGTCTAACCAGTGCAGAGTACAGGGGCAGAATGACCTCCCTGCTCCTGCTGACCACACCATTCCTGATGCAAGCCAGGATGCCACTGGCTCTCTTGGCCACCTGGGCCACATGCAGCACTAAATCATCTTTTCTAGGATTGGAATTTTCTACACTCTGACAGCAAAATGCTAAACTAAATGACCCAGGAAAGAGCCATTTTTTCCCCCAGAATAATTTCCCTGTTTGGAGTTAGGATTAAAACAGCCTCATCTGCTTACCAAGTTACCTCACAGGGCTGCAGTGAAATTCTAAGCCAGAGAGCATGCCATTTTCTTCTCTCTCAAGCAGCATTTCCTCTCTTCTACCAGATGTGAATGATAATTTACAGCAATCGTCAAGCTTCAGCAAGCTCTGTTCATGTGAAGGTTAAAGATCATTAAACACATAATTATATAGGGTCTAGGTGAATGATAGAGAGGCATAATGAAGATGATAAATGAATATTGGTTTCCGCTGGAAAAGCCTCGCTGGTGTTCTAAATGTGCAGCCACTTTCCCTACCTGCAGCTTTATTTGTTGTGCCTCTGCTTAAGAGGTGACCTCTTATTTTTCAGAGCAATATTGAGAAATGGAACAAGAGTTTCTATTCCTAGTTCCTATGTCCCACTACCAGACAGCATCCCAGAAACAAACAGAAAAGCCTATTTACTGGAAAACTTAATCATCAAACTGCCTTCCTTTATGTGAGATTCAGATAATTAGACTTCAAAGGGAGCAAAATCTCCTTCCTCCATCACTGCCCTGCCTGTGGGACTATCAATTCAAACACCTCTCTCAAAGTAGCAGATGCAACCCCATCACACAATTTGTGCCTGGATTTATGGCAAGAGGATAGATTTTGGATCCTCTCCTAGTTTTAATGGTGTTGCAGCTGCCCTGTATTAATACTCTGCTAATGGCTCCCATGTAGGCTCAGCACAGGTCCATTCCTATAAAATGAGCTTTATTCAACACAAAGCCTCTGAACACTGCAGTGATCATTATTAATTCCTTTGCTGTTTCATGTTCTGATGCAGATGATAACCAGTGGAGCCAGTATTAATGGTAACAAGACCCACAGTGTTGTACTTCCACAGAACTAACCTTATTTCCCCTAATAATGAATGCACATCTAAAAGTATTGCCAACATGCATCCAAATATATAAGAGGTATTTATAGCCTCCCACATACTTCCACTACAAACACACATAATTACAATCAATGCAAGAGAAGCTGCAGAGATTAAGCTTCTTCAAAGAGCTTCTGTATTGCACACAGAGTCACAGAGTAGCAGAGGTTGGAAGGGAACTTCGTGGAGTCCAGCTCTCCTGCCAGAGCAGGCTCACCTCGATAAGGTCACACAGGACCACATCTAGAAAGGTTTGGAATGTTGCCAGAGATGAAAATTTCACCACCTCTCCTGGCAGCTTGTTCCAGTGCTCCAGCACCCTTAAACTAAAGAAGTCCCTCCACATGTTTAAATAGGCTTTCTTATGTGCAAGTTCGTGCCTGCTACCCCTTGCCCTGACACTGTGCACCACTGAGAACAGACTGGTCCCTTCTTCTGACAGCACCCTTTAAATACTGTTCAGCAGTGCTGAAATCCTCCCTCAGTCTTCTCTTTTCCAGACTAAAAATCCCCAATTCTCTCAATCTTCCCTCATAAGAGAGATGTTCTAAGTCCCCTCATCACCTTTGTAGCCCTTTTCTGTGCCCCCTTGGGGAAGTTCCTGTCCTTCCTGAACCAGGCAACACAGTACTTCATATGTGGCCTCACCAAGGTAGCACAGAGGGGAAAGAGAACTTCCCTTGACCTTGTAGCCACACATCAGGTTAGCAGTGGTCTTCTTGGCCACAAGGCTACATTGCTGGCTCATGGTCATCCTCTTGTCCACCGAGACTCCCATGTCCTTTTCCCCAGAGCTGCTCTCCAACAGGTCAGCCCCAAACCTGTACTGATGATCCATGGGGTTGTGCAGTAGATGTTAAATTACTGCTCTGCAGTAAAACAACAAATCCTTGAGCATGTTACTGATATTAAAATCTCCTGTTCCACTGATATTTTTGGATATTTTTTCATCATCTTTTTAACCACATTTTCTTAACAAAACTTCATCCATAGTTGGTTCAAACCTATCGATGCTGCTGAGGACTTAATGTGTAGACAGTGGCTACAGAAGCTCTGAGCTAGGTTTGTGAAGTTCTTTTTTGTGCTCAATTCTGAGTACACAGAGAGATGTATGAGTCTTTTCTGCAGATGGAAACTGTCTCACCTGCTCTCAGCCAGCTACCTGGCAAATCAATGGTAGTCAAAACAACAGCTTGCTCAGCACAATGAGTTTCACGTTCAAGCCATGCGCTCACCATCAGGACAGTACATAATGCACTTGGGTCTGGTCCATTCCCAGAGACAGCAAAAAGCTGTCCACTGACCTCTGTAGTAAGATTGGGCACTTCAGGTCCTCTCTAGGTGTGTTGTCCATGCCCAACTTGATACAGACTAAAGGCCATAATGAGATGTACCATCAAAGGGAGGATTTGTAACCCAAATTTCCTCATATCGGTAAAGCAAGCATAAATATATCAGCAACTGGCAAGATGGAGGAAATCTACATATCAGGAAAATACTCCTGGACACTTTCAATTAAGAAAAGAGAATGCAGCACTATGCAGTCAAGTTTTTGAGTTTGTTAGAAAGTAATTAATTCATCCTCATGTAATTACAAGGGAATTACCCCTTACTTGTTTCAAGGGAAGAGGCATAATCTGCCCTTAAAACTTCATTTTCAAATTGGCATCATCGTTCTCCTTTCCTGGAAGCTTCACAGAGACATTGACTACTGCATCCCTGATTTTCCCCTGCTGGTACACAGACACACAACACACCAGCACTAGCCCAATGCTTCAGCTTCCTCATGTATGACACAGATCCCACATTAAGAATTCACAGACAGGGTATTCAGCTTCTATTCCTCTTCTAACACGCTCGGCTCTAGCTCATTCTGTCCAAGTGCAGAAGGATTGAAGTGACTCTTCCAATCATTTATATATGTCAATGCATTCAGCATCTGTAATGCACCTCACTCATCATGTGTTTCTTTCTGTATGAGACTTGGCAGATTGCTTTTTTTGTCTCACAAATGTGAGCATCCTTAGGTATTCCAGAGGGACTGTGTGTTGTTGATGTGCTCTGACACGATGGACAAGGAGCATGTTTACTGACGACCTGTATCTCAAAATAATCATTCCCAATTAAACTGTTACAGACACATTCTGTTCATTTGCACACCATGCAGGACTAATAAACTGAAGGTAAGTTCAGTTTAATAGACTCTTTCATCTTCCCCAAGGACAGGCCAAGCCCACCTTTAGCAATGGGAATCACAGCCGTGCAGTGGGGAAGAGGAAGAGCAAATCTTCTGCATTGTTGTTCAGGTAATGACAAATTGGAGCACGGGCTGGATGTACCTGACATGATGGCAGCACTTGGAACACTTTTAGAAAGGAAGCAGGCATGTCTGTGGATGACAAAGGTTTCATTTAAGATAGGAGAATCATGTAACCTGAAGCCTGTGGAGTAACTGTCAAAAGACATTACCACTCACACTTCCCAGCTGCAGTTCCATAACCAGATTCAAGGAGAATTAAAGCAATAATATCCCTAACACTTTCATTTAAGAGTGTAATCTCTGCTTTTGTCTGCCTCAGTTTCCTACCATGTCACCCGAGCATCTTTGATTCCAGATGGTTTCTTTTATGTTTCTGTTTATTCTTTGCTACTGCTTTTTTATTCTATTTGATTTGCTAATTTTGTCTCTGTTTATATTCATGCTGCAACTGTGCACAAACTGCTTTTCATTGCTTACCTTTTGGTATCCTCTTATGATACACTAGAGTGAACTGCTGTTTAAAAGCTGGAGACAAGATTGGGATCTAACTGTTTGTTCTAATTCACTGATTACAGCCAAGTGATGAACTAAAAGCCCTCAGGAATGTGGCTGAATCTTGGTAGAAGTCCTTCCAGCTTAGAGCTCTACCAGTCCTTTCTGTATTCATCACATATCTTCTACCTCACCAGGCTGAACTAATAATATTTAATATCTATTTTCACTCAACATCTTGGGAGGGAAAAAAAAAGATAGCTATACTTGTTTAAACAGATGGAAGGAACAGAGAAAGAGAGAAAACTATGATCAGGCTCAAAAATACCCATAGCAGCTTTAAAAAATCCAGCCTGTAGGACTACCCAAGCCATTCCTAAACAGCTCTGCACATTTATCTCCAGCTAATCACAGTATTAATTTTTAATTAGAATTGTTATGAGTTGCCTGTGTTGTTTCAAAGAACTTGCTCCCTGTGCCAGGAGAACTCCCTAAGTGGGAGCAAGCCATGCTCTCAGCTGCAAACCCTTCCCCAAATCCACCATCACCTGCTCGTCTTAGCCGCAGCAGTGGCAACAAAGCGAAGGCAATTTGTTTCTGCTCCTTGCTGTCTCTGTTTCAAGGCATGCTCTCAGGTTGATTTTCCTGTAGGCACTCCTTATATACCTTGCCTCTTCTGAATCCTTATGTTAAGCCAGATGATAGCTAAAGCTTTCTGTTTTCCTTGTTCTGGCCTTGGCCTTTTCCATTTGGGAATACCATCTGTCTTCCCTTCTGTCCTGAGAACACCACCACCACATATGACCTGTGTCCCACCACAGCTTGGACTGCTGCCTTCAGTCACTGCTTTCTGCAGCTATTTAGCACCCAAGTGTCCTGTGTCAAGTGGCCTCAGATGGCTGGCACCTTTTTGTAGTTGGCTCTCTGCCTAGCTTGGAGTTCATGTAACTATTTCTGATCCCAGACTTCTGTTCCCTTCCTGTCTTCCAGCAGACACCGCTCCTGTAAAAAGGTCCTGATTTTTTTTAACCCAACTGTTTCTGATGGTTGGAAATCTGCAATGAAAGTGTGTCATGTTGCCAAAGAGGAATCCTAGCCCCTCTCATTTGCTTCTCTATTATTTCATCTCTAGTGTGCTGTGGTTCACCGCAGGAGATCTGAAAGCTGTGTACAGAGAGCCTCAAAAATTGGATGCAGTTTTAGTCTTGTAAAACATATTCCCTCTTCTGTGTCTTTACAGGGAAAAGAAAGGATCTGTCTGACATCTCCTACTGTTTGGGGTCGAGAACTTACATTAACAATTCCAGTGCTGCAGGCATTACAATTAACAGTGGCTCCTGCGCTTGTCACTCTTTTTCCAACTCAGTGAAAGCGCAGTAAAGCCACTTACTACCTCCTCCATCTTGTCACTCTTGGACACAAACCATGCTGCAGCTTCTACTGCCTGTAAGAGCATGTGAAGTCTCCAAACGTGAATTCAGAAGACTGTTCCCTTTTGGCTGTCACTTTCTACTGTCAGCAGAGTCCCTCTCGCTGCTCCCTCCTCCAAAAGATGGGAGGCTGCACTAACCCACAAGCCATGGGAATTTCCCGTTCAATGTGCTAGCCAGAAGCTCAGCAGTTCCTACATACTAAATCCTTCTCTTTGTTCCTTTAATCATCATCATCTTATTCACACTGTTCTGAGCTTTTCTTCCATGTTGCTTGAGCAGTATTTTTTGTCCTTTCCTCTTTAAGAGCTTATTAGAACTTGCCAGGCATCATTCTCAAGCACAGGGTACATTGCACTTGAGTTCTAAGATCTCTTTGTGTTTTTCAAATGATTTTCTCAAGTGAATGTCAGAGCAGTATCATATAATGCATGCTCTTAGGGTTGTGGAAGAGGAATAAGAAAGTTAATCACTACATATCCACAGCAGTAATTCGAAGGCTGCTTACAAAATCTGTCAAACCAGAGGAGCTATAACCTAGATGAGCAAAAGCAGCAAAAAGTACAATAGGCCTGGATGGTCAAAAGTGACAGGAGAGTTCTATTTATTTAAGCATATTTAAGTTGTCATGATTTTACAGTCCTTTGAGGCTCTCCTTTCACCCTGGCTTGGCTCACAGTGATTAGAAAGATCCCAGGGATAATATATTTAATCTACCTTCCTTCTTAATAAAGGAAATTCAAACCCATGCAGAATGCATTCTGCTACTTAATGCAGCCTGTTATTTAATAACACTTAATAAAACGACCCTGAGAGCACTAAGATACCTTCTCTGAAGGTAATTTTTCAACCTTCAGCTGACTGCTTAGCATACTTCAGTGTCTGAACATAAGGAAGTAAGCACTGTCTAAAACCACAAAATGTGTAAAGCTGGCAGTGCAAATAGAAAGCTCTTCTCCAGCAATTGGCTGTCAAACACATCTACGGTGCAGAAGTATAAACAGCAGCTCTGCAGCCAGCTTTGAGCTAAAATGGAGAACTGTTGAGAAGGTAACTGAGTGAAATAAAGAGGACTGAAAAATGAAGTTGTTAGTAGCTAGATGTTGATTATCACAGAAGCAATCTGCTGCCCTGTGATAATGTAACTCGCTGTAACTTGCCCATGGCTACGCTGTGCATCGCTTCTTGCTACAAATACTTGCCCACCAGAAGGGAACAGAAGCCTGGATTCAGAATGGCTTCTCAACGGCTGGAGAAGTGGGCCAGTGCCAACTGCATGAGGTCCAACGAGCCAAAGTGCAAGGTCCTGCATTTGGGACAGGCCAATCCAAGCTACAAATCCAGGCTGGATGCTCAGTGGGTTGATAGCAACTCTCAAGAAAGAGTTTCGGGTGTATCGATAGGTGAGAAGCTCACCATGAGCCATGTAGCCCAGAAGGCAAATCTTGTGCTGATCTATGTCATAAGGAGTGTGACCAGCAAGGCAAAAGAGGGGATTCTGCCCCTTTCCTCTGCTCTGCTGAGACCCCACCTTGAATACTGCAGCCAGTTCTGGTGTCCCCAGCATAAGAACACCACAGAGCTGTTGGAGCGAGACCAGAGGAAAGCCACAAAGATGCTCCAAGGGCTGGAGCACCTCTGCGCTGAGGACAGGCTGAGGGAACTGGGGGTGTTCAGCCTGGAGAAGAGAAGACTCCAGGGGGACCTTAGAGCTGCCTTCCAATACCTAAAGTGATTCTACAGGAAGGCTGGAGAGGGACTTTTCATGAGCATCTAACACGACAAGAGGGAATGGTTGGAGCTGAGGCAGAGGAGGTTTGGACTGAATCTCAGGAAGAAGATCTTCATCATGAGAGTGGTGAGACTCTGGGGTAGGTTGCCCCGGGAGGTTGTGGATGCCAGCTCCCTGGGGGTATTCAAAACCAGGCTGGATGAGGCCTTGAGCATCTGAGTCTGCTTGAGAGTTGTCCCTGCCCATAGCAGGGTGGCTGGAGCAGATAATACCCAAAGTCCCTTCCAAACTAAGCCATTCTACGAAACACATCTAGGAAATGCTACGAAGCAAATTCACTATGAGGTGTCAAACAAAACTCACTTCCTCAGAGTTAACTATGTTTGCAGTTAGATACTAACACCAGTGTCATACACGAGAATAAATAGAGCTAGCATGAGGATAATTTGATTATTTTCCCCATTTTCTTGCAGTTAGATGTTTATTAGGCATAACTCATGCAGAATTGTCAGCTATTGAGAAGAAGGTGGTTGAAACTGGTTATTATAATTTCATGCAGTTTCACAGGAGATTATTTGCCACATGACTCGTGTGGTTTTAAAGCTTCCTAATGTAATTTCCCATGCATTTCCACAAAGGCAGGCAGGCCTTCCTGTGAATCTCCTGCAAACTGACTTGCAAAGGTTATGTCTCTCATAATGTGATCAATTTGCACTGCCATTACACTTGAAATATTTTTCAAACCGCTGGAGATAGAGCATAGCTTCTGCCTCGGTTAATGATTCTCTGGCAGAAGCAGGAGAGGAGAGGAAAGCACAAACCTCTACGCTCAGACAACCTTAAACAGAAGAAACAAACAACTGTGCCCTCTCCAGCCACATCTGGTATTTGGTAAGGTATTACCTCTGATTCTCTAGCAGCTTGGATTGAGTCCTGCAGTCACCTTCTCAGTGCACACAGAGACGAAAGTCTCAGTGACAATTATCGCTTTCTCTGGCACTTCAGATAACCTGACCTGTTTCTAAGGGGGAAAAAATAGCAGTGCCAGCATCCTAAGTGTGGGCACTGTTTGGAGTATTTATGTCATTTGCTATAAACACCTATCCAACCTGTGACTCAAACCATCCAAAATTCAGGGTCACTGTCACATCAGAAAAAAAAGAATCTGGCTCAGCATGAATACAGACAAATTGTATACAAATCAGTACCACAAAAGCTGTAAGTGTCTAACATATGCCAATCCCAAAGCAGCCAGAATACATACAGACTCAGCAATGATTTAGTCTAGACCTTTATCCAAGTTGTCTGAGCTCATGGTGAAGACTACTGTGGGAAGCTGCGGGAGACATCTGTACTAATTTAATGATGCTTGAATCACTGTCAGATTTCTCTACCCACACAAGCTCATACCACTCTGTGAGCACACAACAGCCAAAAGCCCATATGGGGTTCATACAATATTCTCCCCATTCAGCTGTTCTTTGTATTTCTCTACCAGGGCATTTTTCTTAGAAAGAACATGTCACCAGCTACCCTGCTCTGTTAGCCTGTGAGGCTCCGAGGAGCAGAGTAGATGCAAAATACACAAGGCTGAAGCCAAGAGACAAGGAAACATTATGGTTTCTATGGAATTACAGAATCACTAAGGCTGGAAAGGATCTTTAAGATAATTAAGTCCAACCATGGCCACTAGGCCATGTCCTAAGTGCCACATCTACAGCTTCTTGAACACTTCCAGGGATGGTGACTCCATCACCTCCCTGGGCAGCCTCTTCCAATGCCTCATCTCTCTCTCAGTAAAGAAGTTTTTCCTAACATCAGATCTAAATCTTCCCAGGCACAAGTTAAACATGTACTAGATACCTGGGAGAAGAGACCAACACCAGCCTCACTCCAACCTTCTTTCAGGTACTTAGAATCATAGAATAGAATCACAGAATCAGTCAGGGTTGGAAGGGACCACAAGGATCATCTAGTTCCAGCCTCTCTGCCATGGGCAGGGACACTCTATCCTACATCAGGCTGGCCAGAGCCTCATCCAGCCTGGCCTTAAACACCTCCAGAGATGGGGCCTCGACCACCTCCCTGAGCACCTTAGCCTCCTCCTCTCCAGACTAACCAACCTCAGCTCATGCAGCTGCTCCTCATAGGACATGTCCTCCAAATCCCTCACCAGCCTTGTTGTACTCCCTCTCTTCCAAAGACCTGATTATTAGGCTGCCCACTGGAGAACATAACAGGCAAAAAAGGAACAGCAAATGAGGCAAGTAGCTGCACGAGGGAGATCCTGGAAGACATCCAAAGTGTCTGTTACCGTTCCTCTAAGAAAATGAGTCCAGGTACCTATGGTATGGCTCAGGAAAAAGGAAATACAAAAAGCAAAAGGGTACAACAGTGAGAACTGAAGTTTTAAACGGATCCAAATGATCCCCTAGAAACAAGAATGCCAGAAATTCCCAATGCCTTACATACATTGCTGCTATTTATCTGAAAGAACTCTGCTGAGAGAGGGGAATGACAGCTGGTTAGCTAGGCAGCTGACAACTGCAGTCACTACTCATCTATAAATAATGATTATTAATTACTTGTATTACAATAACACATAGAGGTCCTTGTTGACACAAGAGCTCTGTTAGACGGTGAGCTGCCACCTTCACTGCGCTTACTTCCCTGTCCTCTGCTGATGGTGAAACATCAAATGGCTTTTTTTATCCCTTCCTTTTTGTCTGTTAAAGGAACAAGGAAGAATGAACCCAGAATGCATCATTTTAGAAACCAGTTTCTAATATATTGCCTCATTTCTACAGTTACCACCTATGGATTCAGTGTGGCTCAAGCTCATGGAAAAAGCGGGGCTGAATTCCTGCATAAATTTCTGGGGCCCAAATGACTTTCTTTTTATTACTTTGATTTTCACTCATGTCAATGTTTTCCGGACCTGATTTAAGATCCAGGAACTTGATTTTCTCTTTATTATTTTTACTCATGTAAATGTTTTCAGGACCTGATTTAAGACCCAGGAACTTGATTTTCTCTTTATTATTTTCACTCATGTAAATGTTTTCCAGACCTGATTTAAGATCCAGGAACTTGATTTTCTCTTTATCATTTTCACTCATGTAAATATTTTCCAGACCAGTTTTAAGATCCAGGAACTTGATTTTCTCTTTATTATTTTCACTCATGTAAATGTTTTCAGGACCTGATTTAAGATCCAGTAATTTGATTTTCTCTATTATTTTCACACATGTAAATGTTTTCAGGACCTGATTTAAGATCCAGGAACTTGATTTTCTCTTTATTATTTTCACTCATGTAAATGTTTTCCAGACCTGGTTTAAGATCCAGGAGCTTGGTAGGAGTCTCTGTCTCAAATTTCAAAGGACACCAGGCAAAACTCTTTGCTTGAAACATACATAGAACTAGAAAGATAAGAAACTAAAGACATAAAGCAAGCAATAAACAAAAATCACAACTGACATTTAGTTATTTATAGCCCTTAATTTCTAATCCAATTAAATTCAGAATTTACCACTGGACTCAAAGTTTATTTTTCCTACTCCTCTGCTAACTAATAGATCAGGTGCAACTGACTTTCATACAAGCAAGATCAATAATGAGATTAATAATTATCTGACTGTGAGATAATAAAGTGTTGAAAACAGAAAGACCCTGAAATAAAGCAAAATATTTGAGATGATTTAGCAAGTCAGTCAAGCTGCCTTTTCACATTTACTCAGGATATAGGAGATGGAATATTTTGTTTGCCTATGGAGATGGGATCATTGGGTATGTAAATGGACATTGATGGCAAAGTTAACTGAACAGCTAATCTGCTGTATGCCTTCCTTCAACAACAATATTAGCAGAATAAATGCACTGTTGCACAGTTCTCTTATGGCTGTTCTGACACAAACCCTGCAACAGTTAACGAAATGTATCTTGGCTTAGCAAACCTTAACTCTTCTGACACAAATTGAGATTATCACCAGTCAAAAAATCACCATCACAGCATGATTAAACCAAATGCCTTTTCCCCCATACTGGAAATGCAAAGTCATATGAAATATCTCACTATTGAGCACAGTTGGTGTCTGAGCCTGTCCATGTTTAGTCAGCTGGACCATGGCTCTCTGTTTCAGCTATGCCAACTCCACTAATAGGTAGCTTTTCCCAGAAAAAGACACAAGCCCACAGGACAAGGATGCTTGGAGCTATAATTTTCTCCAGTCTGGTGCATAACTGCTTCTGATTATACAGAATCAGTGTTAGCAAGGAGGCTAAAGAGGGAAAGCCCTTGGGTTCTCCAGTCTCTCTCTCTTTTGCTGTATGTGCTACGAGACAGTATTGGCCAGAGTATAACCCTGCTCCTCTAAACAACACACATCCCAACAATCTCAGCCCAGCAAAGAGAAAACACTCAGTGGAGGACAGCAATGCTCCTTGTTTCCTGTCGCAGAATAGAAACTCATGAGAAAAGCAGAGTCCCTCAGAGAGATACAGATTCTGGTTTTGGTACATACATTTTTGCCATGCAGGCTTAACAAAGGGTTCTAAGTCTGTGGAAGAATCCAGAAAGACCAAACCACAAGGCTTTGTAAAAAGTCTCTCTCCTGCTTTTATGTAGGCCCCCTTCAGGTACTGAAAGGCCACTATAAGGTCTCCCCAGAGCCTCCTCTCTTCCAAGATGAACAGCCCTGGTGCTCCACCTGTCCCCACAGGGAAGGTGCCCCAGTTCCACAATTTGATCTGTAATACCATGGCTATCTAGCTGCTGGCTTGTAGCTTTAAACTGTTTTATACTGTTTGCAAGTGAGTCTCTGGCTGGTTCAGTTCTAACAGCTGAGATGAGTGCTACATTAATCTCAACCATTCTCTAGACATGAACTGAATGTATATTTGTAAGACAGAAAGGAAGATGATAGTCAACTTCTATCACAGAATCATAGAGTCAACCAGGTTGGAAGAGACCTCCAAGATCAGCCAGTCCAGTTTCTTACCCAGCCCTGGCCAATCAACCAGACCATGGCACTAAGTGCCCCAGTCAGGCTTAGCTTTAACACCTCCAGGAACAGCAACTCCACCACCTCCCTGGGCAGCCCATTCCAATGTCAATCACTCTCTCTGGCAGGAACTTCCCCCTGGCATCCAGGCTGAATGTCCCCTGGCACAACGAGAGACTGTCCCCCCATGTTCCGTTGCTGGTTGCCTGGGAGAAGAGCCCAACCCCAGCTGGCTACAAACTCCTTTCAGGTAGCTGCAGACAGTAATGAGCTCTGCCCTGAGCCTCCTCTGCCGCAGGCTGCACTCCCCCAGCTGCCTCAGCCTCTCCTCACAGGGCTGTGCTCCAGGCCCCTCACCTGCTTTGTCACCATTCTCTGGACACCTTCCAGTACCTCAACATCTCCCATACACAATGTTCTTATTCTTTACACCTTAAAAAAAGAACTTCCATATGAGTTAAACAGCTAAAAGTCTGCTATTTGCCCTTCACCACTGAAAAAGAATGAGGTTATGCAGATGGGGTGATGGATAACAGAGGAAATGTGCAAAGACTGTAAAAAAGCCTCCATCTAAAGCATGTTGCATTGTCACAAGAAAAATAATAATCTTCGTATTTCATCTTTTTTTTTTCTGTCTGCTGAGACATAGTTCCAAAGGGATAATGGTAGTGAAAGTCAAAAACCACACATCAGCCAGTTTGGTGAATGAAAACAAGCAACAAATAGAAATATCTGGAGTAAACAAATGGGAAAGCAGGAAAAGAAACAAAAGGAAGTAAATGTTGAGCATATGGCTCCTAAAAAAAAAACCACATTGAAAAAAAGCAACAGGAATGTTAGGCAATTTAAAGCTTGCCACAAAAAATTAAGCTGAGAATATTTAACTTCCAGATGCCAGTTTATTGGCTGCAAGATGCTTGGGTTGGGTTTGTTGTGGTTGTAAAAGAGAAACAAACCAAAGCTTTACAAATACCTGCAGCAAAGAGGAGAAAGCTCACAACAGTCTATGTATGCCTGAGATTCTAGTCACTTGAAGGGATACCTAGAGACTCTGCTATCTGATAAGCACTTTTTCCTTTCCTTTTCCTGCTCTTGTCTACATGTAATTTGACAATAACTGAGTTTTGAAGCCTGTGTGGAGGAACACTGGAGAAGCAGTTCCTTCATTATCAGAGGGATGGGGGAGTTGCTAGATGGGAAGAAGCTCTTCCAAGAAATCTTAATGAGAAAAACCAGAAGATCAGAATAGTTAAACCAAAAAGAAAACGAGGAATTACATTGCTGAAAGGTGAGCCACATAACTTATTTGCAAAGATAACACAGACATCAGTAGCTTTTCTGGCTGCAGATGATAGTGAAATGAATGGATTCAGAATATGAGATCAATACAAACCCTCTGAGTTTGGGGCTGTTTCTTTCCCCGAAGTAGAACCTGATTCAGACCTCATTATATTTGATAGTCAGTGTGTTTCTTCACTAGGAATTCTCCCAAACATTATTTATTCTGCCTGGAATCTTACTGCCAAGCTCATTTCTTCTCACTCCCTGTGGCTAAAGCTCTCTTCTAGTCTGATTCGCTTCTACAAGTGACACTTTATATTGATAGCCCAAGCAAAGAGAGTCATCATCAAACTGGCCGTGTCACTCAGCCCCGGGGTGCAGAGCTGAGAGTGATCACATATCTTGAACACCAGCAATTCACTCAGAGCCCTGCACAAACCACAGATAAACTTTGATTTGTCTTCCTGTGATCACAGGAACATCATCATCACCTAAATATTAACACACAGACCTCCTGCACGCTGCTCCACGACACGAACGTACCATTGCAAGCATCACCACACCTCTGCCAAGCAAAAGTAGCTTTTTATTCCCCAGCTTGCTGATGGGGAAAGAGAGCCACAGAAATAAAGAGGCCCAGCACTCAGAACAAAGTGAGCAGTCCAAAGTGCTAAGGACAGCTGCTAGAGGCTAAGAAGAAGGCACACCCCAAATCCCAGCTTACTCTTGCTGCTCTATTTTTTCACCAGCATTTTTTTGGACAGTCACTTCAACCATTCATCTACACAAGAATTAAAAGGTGATTTAGGAGACAAAGGCAGATATGGAACGAGAACAAAGCAATATTTTTTTCCTGAACAATTTCTGACCACAGTGCTTCAATGGTATTTTACACTCCAAAGATCTCTATGCCTGCATATGCATTCATTTCATTCCTTTAAAGTACGAAGCATTTTCATCTGCTCAAAACGAAGGATTTAATTTACACTTTGAATTAATTCCATTTGCTAACATAACATACCAGGGTTTGGGTTTTTTATCCTGTTTAATAGAAGTGTTAATGCCAGACCCAAAACACTTGTTGATATTCCAACATTTTGGGTTTTGAGTGACACAGAAGTATCCTTTCCTCTCACCTTTTCACAACTGTGCATGAACTGAGTCTGTTCCTCATCTCAGAAGAAGCACTTGAGTTCCAGAAGAGTTAAATTCTCATTTGCTTTAAAAGCAAACCATTTCTGCTGCCTACACAAATCCTCCAATTACATCTTTACCTCCAACAGAAAACAAACCCCAACTATTTCATTTCCTTTGTTTATCATATTCCAATTATTTTCTTAATTAGCACCAGCTTTATTTGAATGTTTTAGTGTTGGTATGTTTTTTTCCTGTGACTCATTCTGCCTTTCCTTCTGCAGCATCACAAATGTAATTAAAACATATTTCATAGAATCAACCAGGTTGGAAGAGACCTCCAAGATCATCCAGTCCAACCTAGCACCCAGCCCTAACCAGTCAACCAGACCATGGCACTAAGTGCCTCATCCAGGCTTTGCTTCAACACCTCCAGGGATGGTGACTCCACCACCTCCCTGGGCTGCCCATTCCAATGCCAATCACTCTCTCTGGCAAGAACTTCCTCCTAACATCCAACGTGAACCTCCCCTGGCACAACTTGAGACTGTGTCCCCTTGTTCTATTTGCTGTGATTATATTTCAGCATATAGTTTGCTTTTAGGTATAAATCCCTATGAAGAAATAGTGTAAATGAGCCTGCTGGAGACAATTACTGGAGCTTCTTTTTAACTTTATCATGTTCTAAACAAGAATTGGCATTCCACTCAGGGGTGGAGAGCACACACTTGTTTTACTGAGTGGCCTTAAAAACTTCAAACAGAAGCTGAATGACCACAGGAATCATCCCTCTAGGACCTATTAATATCTCTAAAATCAGATCTTAGATTGTGCTCTAGAATTATACAGAACTAAGATGCCTCTCCTTAGTCTACCTTAACAAACAACATGAGGTATTGTGCTCCTGTGATAGAGGATACCACATCCAGGACCTTGCAGCTGCCTGCACTATTTAAATAAGTAATCACAGCAGGGCAAGTTAAGACAGGAGTAAGATTCACATTTATAGTACCTGCTGAGAGCACTTCTTAACTTCTGTATGATTTAGAAAGACCTCTAAATTATTTACACTTTTTTTTTTTTGTAGTTCACAGCTCAAGTCATTGAACTATAGCACAGGATGACAAACATCCACATACTATGTTCTCCTAAATTAGTTTCCTCTCATTCCCAGTGACAGAATTCCCCTCCAGTTGCTGAGAAATCAGCAAAGAGAAGTCTCACCTGTGAAGACAACCATTTCCCCCCAGTAAACACTCTCCATTAATCACATACACACACAGTCATGCTCCAAAAGAGCAGGGACACACAGGCTACCTCTGAACTGGTTGTCACAATCGACTCCTGCCACTAGCACAACTGCCAGTACTCAGCAACAGGGTCACCCCACAGTGTTCAGTCAAACCAGTCTCTCAGGTTTTGCTTTCTCCTGCTCTTTCCCCTTTTGTTTCCTAGCGTGTCTTTCCTTTACATTATTTGGACTCCTGTGCATAAAGGAATCTCCTGCTGCTTTATCTAATGCTCATCTACAGTTTCTGTGGAGCACTCTGCTGACTGGGATGTGCAAAAGAAAAGATAACAGGGGCCACTCTGGATGAAAAGATAACAGAGGCCATTCTAGATGAACGATACCCGAGCCAGGGTCACCACTGGTGCCATCTGATTCATCTCTAAGGCACCATGGGCAGCTCCCTGGACTTAGCCTCTTTCCTCTGCTCAAGTACAAGGGATCTAACTGCTTATTTTTAACAGAGATCAGGAAAGTAGATTTTCAAAACATACTCTCATCTCATCTAAGGTATCATTAAGAGGAAGTTCACGGTTTTATAGACAACAAACACCTTATAGGAACCTGATAAAATTAACTTAAGGCAAAAGGTTAATGCATAAGCATACCTGAAAGCTGATTAACTGAGTTTTGGGATAGGAAAAGACATGACCAGACCTGGTATCTTCTCAGTTCTTCAACAGTCTTCCTAATAATTTCTGTTTATCTTTCACAGATCCTAACCTGGACAAAGGATTTCAGACTACAAGTTTTGATGTGCAAACCCAGTACTTCCTGCCCACAGCCTTTTATTTGTCACTGTTGTTGTAGTTATTGTTTTGCATATACTCTACTAGCAAATTAATTTGACTGAATTTGCTTTGAGTTTTGGAATTCTTATAATGTTTAATGCTCTATTTGAAATGATGTATTTGCGATGCAGTCCTTATTTCTGCCTGTTCAAAAGCATTCTGCTCTCAATATGCCACAACATCACAGTATCACAGTATTATCAGGGTTGGAAGAGACCTCACAGATCATCAAGTCCAACCCTTTAGCACAGAGCTCAAGGCTAGACCATGGCACCAAGTGCCACGTCCAGTCCTGCCTTGAACAGCTCCAGGGACGGCATCAAGCTGAAGTAAAAGCTACCAAAGGTTGAGATACAAACAAAACCAAATCCAGGGTCAAAAGCCATTTTTATCTATGCTGCTGTGATGGTTTGGGTGTTCCCTGCCCCCCCACACTTTGGAAATCACCCAGACTAGACTCAGCCAGCTCTGCAAATTGAATGAAGCTTGTATTTACAGCTAGCACAATATACAAGCAGATAGTTACAGTATGTACAATTATAGACAGAAACAGACAAGGCAAAAGGTACTACAGAAACACAACTCCCCTCCCAGAAACCTGAGTCCCCAGGAGGGGCTCCCAACCACCCCTTCACCTTCCTCCTACCCCTCTCAACCTTACCCCAGTGCCAAGGAAGAATGGAGGTTTGGCCAGGGGGGTAGGAAGCAAAGTGGGTTAGATCAAAATGGAGGGTCAGGTCAGAGAGTGAGATCCAGGTCAAAGCCTGCCAGCAGCAGAGGAGAAGAGTCCCTTATCTACATTTTGCTTTTATTGTTATACATCTCAGCAAGCCTATGAGGGAAGTAGCCATCAGCCTTGTTTTCCTTTCACAGCCTGCAATCTAGTTCTTCTCACCCAAACATCCTAGCTGGGCTCAAAGTAGCACAGCTGCACTAGTAGGCTCTCTTACTTCCAAAGTAGAAATGTACTTAGGTATCTCATCATGTCATGTAGCAGCAATTTTTTGTCCATCCCTATAGTGAATCTTGTAATTAGTCCAATGCTCTAAGAAGCTTCTCAAATGCCTGTATTGACAAGAATTGCTCTCTACTGCTAAATTTTGATTTAGAGTTTAGTCATTTCTTCATTTTAAGCAAGGGAGTGAGTGAAGAACCAAAATGATACTTGTCCATATGGAAGGAAAAAGGCATTTATGGAAAAAAAACAGAAGGCAAAGTAAAATTAAACTTCAAAAGTTTTTATTGGGTTTGGCTTTTTTTTTTTCTTTTTTTTAGGTGCCTTCTTGTATTATAAAAATGGAAAGCATTTTTTTTCCTGGATGCATGTCTAACCTCCTTCAAGTTCTATAGTACATGGGTTTGAATCAAGTTAAGGGTATTTTTGAAAGGCTAAGAAGCTCTTTCAGGCTCTGCTATGAGGGCAGACTGAAAGAGTTGGGGTTGTTCAATCTGGAGAAGAGGAGGCTTATCAGCATCTGAAAGGGGCCTACAAAAAATCTGGGGAAGGACTTTTTAGGATATCAGGGAGTGACAGGACCAGGGGGAATGGAGCAAAGCTGGAGATGGGTAGGTTCAGGCTGGTTGTGAGGAGGAAGTTGTTCAGCATGAGAGTGGTGAAACTCTGGAATGGGTTGCTCAGGGAGTTGGCTGAAACCCCGTCCCTGGAGGTGTTTAAGGCCAGGCTGGATGGGGCTGTGGCCAGCCTGATCTAGGGTAAGGTGTCCCTGCCCATAGCAGGAGGGGTTGGAACTAGGTGATGGTCCCTTCCAACCCTGACTGATTCTATGTGTATCCATAGCTTAGCTCTGTTCAACCAACAGGTGCCTATTCTTTGCACTGACAGAAGCCCTTAAGTGCAAAAGCTTAAGTAAGCTGATAAAGATGAAACCAGCCACATCTGCAGTTACTTAGCTCCAGTTCAGTTCAGCCCTAGCACACCATTCTTGCACATTTTAAAACAGCAGTCCTGGGAGGTAATAAATAATAAGCTTACATGGATAACAAGATCTAAGACTAAAAGAGAAAAACAACCCAACATGATCTGATTTCTTGGCTCCTGCTCCCCCAGAGTATCAGTTGTTACTACCACAATGAAGTCCTTATTGTGCATTAAGTATCTCAAACAATGCTACTGAAGTGTTAGAAAAATTCCCTTTAACATGGAAAGTGCTTGCACTCCCAACATAACATTCATAGATCCAGAGAATGGTTTGGGTTGCAAAGGAGCTGAAATATCACCTAGTTCAAACACCACTGCCATGGGCAGGGATGCCTCACACTAGCCCAAGTAGCACAAGGCTCCATCTAAGCTGGCCTTAAACACCATAACCTCCCCAGGCAACCTCTTCCAATGTCTCCCCACCCTCATTGTCAAGAATTTCTTTCTAATAGCCAGTCTAAATCTGTTCTCTCCGAGCTTCAATCCATTTCCTCTCATTCTATTACCACAAGCCCTGCTAAAAAGTCTCTTCCTTGCTTCCTTCATAGAATCATAGAATCAAGCAGGTTGGAAGAGACCTCCAACCTAGCACCCAGCCCTGGCCAGTCAACCAGACCATGGCACTAAGTGCCTCAGCCAGGCTTTTCTTGAACACCTCCAGGGATGGTGACTCCACCACCTCCCTGGGCAGCCCATTCCAATGCCAATCACTCTCTCTGACAACAACTTCCTAACAACATCCAGCCTAGACTTCCCCTGGCACAGCTTGAGACTGTGTCCCCTTGTTCTGTTGCTGCTTGCCTGGCAGCAGAGCCCAACCCCACCTGGCTACAGCCTCCCTTCAGGTAGTTGTAGACAGCAATGAGCTCTGCCCAGAGCCTCCTCTTCTGCAGGCTGCACACCCCCAGCTCCCTCAGCCTCTCCTCACAGGGCTGTGCTCCAGGCCTTTCACCTGCCTTGTTGCCCTTCTCTGGACACCTTCCAGCACCTCAACACCAGGTACAGACAGGCTGCCCTAAGGTCTCTCTGGAGCCTTCTCTTCTCCATGCTGATCAGCCTCAATTCTCCCAGCCAGTCCCCACAGATTGACCAGAAGAGCATTACCTTGGTCTGATGTTTACATTTGGCCAAAATCCTGTGAATAATGGGGAAAAGGCACCAGGGGCATCACCCTGCATGCAGCCCTCCCTAGAGCAGGAATTGAGATGAAATATGCAATGTAAGCTACTATAAATTCTAGTTTATTCTCCAGGAAACAACAGGGTTGCTGGGTCCCATTCTGCCCCCCCTCCACTCTGAAGGTCATTGGAATGAAATGCACTGGTCAGATACTGCCTGTTTCAGAGAGCTAAAAAGCTCTCTGTGCACAAGACAGAAAATAAGGGAAATAGGAAATGTTAACAACTCTGCCACCTGAGGATTCCCAAATACCAAGGCAATCAGAACAGAAATGAATCCACACCACCATACAGGCCCAGGGTGGCCAAATCAGTTGAGTAAATGTCTTTTAGCAATCTGTCTGGCATAACACAGTCCAGCTGCATTTCACCCTCCTTGTGGACAAAAATGAACATCAGCTCCAGATGCAATTGGCCCTGCCATGCCCTTACCAAAGTCAATGCAACTCTGCAGTGTCAACAAGTTTTGTGACAGCTTTTAATTAAAACCAATTAACAGCAAGATGAAAATTACTTAAAAAAAAAAAAAAAAAAGAGGAAACAAACCCAAAACCAAACCCTTGAGGTAATTCCACACGGGTTAAACCTTTTTTTTTGTGCCCTGTGTGGCCAGCAGCACACAGCCCCCAGGTCATTGAGTATTTCAAAGTGATTTTTTGCCAATAGATTTGCTGTTAATGTAAAACTGGTAAGCAAATCATTTCAGGAGGAAAACCATTCTGGGATATAGTCATGGGAAGAGGTCACAAAGACAAAACTAAGCTTTGCCCAATTGATTTCTAATTATAAAATCAGAGGCTCTACAGTTTGGTGGTTAATAGTCCTTCTCTTCAGCCTGAAAAAATAAACTTACAGCACACACTCACTCACAAACACACATTAAATGCTTCTCACTGTTTCAGTCAGCAAGTATGTGTCCTGGCACAGTTCAGCTGAGAATGAATCAGACAATGCCTCACTGAAGGCCATCTATGGAATTAAGCCTACAATGCCTCACTGATGGCCAGCTGTGATATAGCAAATTGTTCCTTATAATAAAGCCACAATAATGTCTGGGTGGGAGGGGGGGGATAAGCAAAAAAGGGGGAAAAAAAAGGGCAAATTCTACAAGAGCTGAATAAATTTAAATGCCAATATTGTATAATTGCATAATGTTATGTTTTCCTTTGTGTGAAAAAAAAGATAGCAGCTAGGAATTCCATGTGTTTAATTCATTCTTTCTTCAGCACCAAGTATAGACTGGCAGCACATCTGAGTCTCATCTCATTTCATCTTCGAATGAAATTGGGCAATTCTCAGGATGAAAGAAAGTCAAATGCACTTCTGCAGTGCACAACATAAGGATCTATTCTGAGTGCATTCTGCACCTTTGTCATAGACCAAAGTGCCATGGAGGTGAGCATACAGTATCTATAATAGAAGAAATTAAGATCTGATGTGCAAGATTTGATTCACAGGACTATCTACAACTACCTGAAGGAAGGTTGTAGCCAGGTGGGGTTGGTCTCTTCTCCCAGGCAAGCAGCAACAGAACAAGGGGACACAGTCTCAAGTTGTGCCAGGGGAGGTCTAGGCTGGATGTTAGGAGGAAGCTGTGTCAGGGGAGGTCTAGGCTGGATGTTAGGAGGAAGCTGTGTCAGGGGAGGTCTAGGCTGGATGTTAGGAGGAAGCTGTGTCAGGGGAGGTCTAGGCTGGATGTTAGGAGGAAGCTGTGTCAGGGGAGGTCTAGGCTGGATGTTAAGAGGAAGCTGTGTCAGGGGAGGTCTAGGCTGGATGTTAGGAGGAAGCTGTGTCAGGGGAGGTCTAGGCTGGATGTTAGGAGGAAGCTGTGTCAGGGGAGGTCTAGGCTGGATGTTAGGAGGAAGCTGTGTCAGGGGAGGTCTAGGCTGGATGTTAGGAGGAAGCTGTGTCAGGGGAGGTCTAGGCTGGATGTTAGGAGGAAGCTGTGTCAGGGGAGGTCTAGGCTGGATGTTAGGAGGAAGCTGTGTCAGGGGAGGTCTAAGGCTGGATGTTAGGAGGAAGCTGCGTCAGGGGAGGTCTAGGCTGGATGTTAAGAGGAAGCTGTGCCAGGGGAGGTCTAGGCTGGATGTTAGGAGGAAGCTGTTGCCAAAGAGAGTGATTGGCATTGGAATGGGTCACCATCGCTGGGGGTGTTCAAACATTGAAAATGAGTAATTTTAAGTTAATAACCATTAGTACAGAAGTACATTGAAGTGGCAGAAATGCCTAAGCTACAACTGAACTGATGTCTGGTAAGACTAGGGGGAATAGAGCACAACTAGAAGTGGGTAGATTCAGATTGGATGTTAGGAAGTTCTTCACCATGAGGAGGGTGAGACACTGAAACAGGCTGCCCAGGGAGGTGGTGGAATAGAACAAGGTGGTGCAACAGAACAAGAGGACACAGTCTCAAGTTGTGCCAGGGGAAGTATAGGCTAGGGCTGGGTGCTAGGTTGGACTGGATAATCCT
This sequence comes from Pogoniulus pusillus, assembly GCF_015220805.1. NCBI lineage: Eukaryota > Metazoa > Chordata > Aves > Piciformes > Lybiidae > Pogoniulus > Pogoniulus pusillus. The sequence goes on along the minus strand of NC_087283.1, from coordinate 3,238,283 downwards.
GGAGGTCTCTTCCACCCTGTTTGATTCTATGATCTGCTTTACTCAATAGCTGCATCCAGTGTCCATTGCATTATAGAAATTGTCCATTTCTTCTAAGCTCATCATTTTCTAATAATCAAATGCTCACAGACTCACAACCACTGTAGAAATTGTTGATTTCTTCTGAGTTCATAATTTTGCAATGATCAAATGCTAGCACACTCATAAACACTGTGAGTCTGTCTGGAGGAATCTCAATTCTGTGCTGTGTGATTAGTGAGATAATAAATTACTACTCCTCATGACAAGAGGAGAAGAATTGTGATCTATAGAACTTGTTGTCTCCATCACTGATATTTACAAATCAATGCATCTAATGATTCTGCTGCTAGAAATTTCACCCTGTAATATTTGCTAAAACTTAGTCAGCTTCATTATTTTTTTCTCTCTAAAGCTGTAAACAAATAAACAAAACACAGAAGAAAATGACTTTTTTTTTTAAAGAACAATATTATCTTAGCAAAAAGTATTACTCGCTTCTGGGCTTGATTTTCTGCTGCTGTGCCAGTTTGAGCCTAGCTGGAATGTTTTGGTGAGAAGAACTAGATTATAGGCTGTGGAAGGAAAATGAGGCTGATGTCTACCTCACTCATAGGCTCGCTGAGATGTATCAAAACAAGAACCAAAACATAGATAAGGCACTCACTGCTGCTAGGGAACTGGCTGAGCTGCATCTCCAACTTCACCCCTCTCTGCTGTTTCTTTGATTGATCCACTTTGCTTCCTAACCCCCTGGCCAAACCTCCATTCTTCCTTGGGACTGGGGTTGAGAGGGGTAGGGGGAAGGTGAAGGGGTGGTTGGGAGCCCCTCCTGGGGACTCAGGTTTCTGGGAGAGGAGTTGTGTTTCTGTAGTACCTTTTACCTTGTACATTTACGTCTACAATTGTATATACTGTAAATATCTGTTTGTATATTGTGCTAGCTGTAAATAATAAGCTTCATTGAACTTACAGAGCTGGCTGAGTCCAGTCTGGGTGATTTCCAAAGTGTGGGGGGGCAGGGAACACCCAAACCATCACAGCTGCACTATTGCACTTGGACATCTACGAGAGTCAGCAGAGCAAAGATGACATGTCTTGAGGAAGCATGTCTTGCTTGCTCTGCTTCAGTCCCCTTATCACCAACTCAAAGTTACACAAAGTAATCTGGAAAGCAGCACCATAAATTCAGATGCATAAATCTGAGTAACAGGTTTTTAATGATGTATTGCTGGTAGGCCAGCTTGCAAGCCAGCAGTCAAATTTTGTGGTGGCATCACCCACAGATGTTTCACAGAAAGCGAGACACCAGGAGTTGTCAACCCACTGTGAATCAATTTATTCATTCTCACCAACTCTCCAGTCAATTTCATCCTTCAAGGTGCAAATTAGAAATACAGATGTAGTCTCTGAAAACCTTTCCAGAGGCAGGTTTTTAAAAGCAAGCTTAGAGCCTATTGGCTCCCATCCAGCCTAGTACCAGTTTAATGCTAGAGGAACACTTCCATAGGGTGTCATGTCCCCAGCTCTGAAGTGAACTCTATAAACATGTCTTTGCATCAGCTATGATGTCTCTGCAGACCTGATGTCCTAGGACCTCACTGCCACAGACAAGACTTGGCAAAATGCCTTTCAACTCTCTGCCTCTTCTACCACAAGTGGAAAGCTGTAGGTCTATACCATTGTCTTCACACAGAATCACACACAGAATGTCAGGGGCTGGAAGGGACCTTGAAAGCTCACCCAGTCCAGCACCCCTGCCAGAGAAGGATCACCTATACCAGATCATACAGGAATGCTTCCAGGGGAGCTTTGAATACCTCCAGAGAGGGAGACTCCACAACTCCCCTGGGCAGCCTGTTCCAGGGTTCTGTCACCTTAAAAGGGAAAAAAATTCTCCTCATGTTTAAATGAAACTTCCTATGCCTCAGCTTCCACCCAGTGCCCCTTGTCCTGCCATCAGGCATCACTGAGCAGAGCCTGGCTCCATCTGCCTGGCACTCACCCTGCACATATTTATAACCATTGCTGAGGTCACCTCTCAGGCTCCTCTTCTCTAAGCAGCCCAGCCCCAGCTCCCTCAGGCTCTCCTCCTAACAGAGATGTTCCATGCCCCTCAGCATCTTTGTGGCTCTGTGCTGCTCTCTCTCAAGCAGTTCTATGCTCCTCTTGAACTATGTCTGACATTGTCAGTAGCAAGGACGAGATTTTGGAGGACAGCATCTACCCAGGGCTACTGCAAGAGTGGGAAGGAATTTTAGTACTTTGAGTACTTTTTAGCTAGGCAGAACTGTGAAACACCTTGCACTAATTTAAGATATATTCCATCTGCAGTGACCTGAAGTAGAAGGTAAAAGGAAACTGGAAGCTGAGCCAATAAAGCATCCAATAAAATCCTTCCAGCTCTGTGATGTGATGAGCAGCAATGAAGGATGAACAATGGTGTGTTACACCTGGCCCCTGCACTCGAAGTGCCTCGAACCAGTCAGAATAGCAATGCCATCCCCTCACTTTCATACTCATTCTCTTTTGATATGCAGATAATAATGATCCCTAGCTACCTAAACATAAATACCAGAAAATCCATTTTAATCAGGACACAGAGAGAAGAGTGTCTAAGTGTAGGGACAAAATGAGACTTCATAGAAGTAAGAAGTAGTAAGGGAAGTGTTCAGTCTTTTCTCTCTAGTATAAAGTGATAGCAGGAGAGGAAATGGCCTGAAATTGTGCAGGGGGGGATTTAAATTGGAGATTAAGAAGAATTTGTTTCCTGCAAGAGTGGTCAGGCACTGGAACAAGCTGCCCAAAGAGGTGGTGGAGACACCATTCCTTGAGGTGTTCAAGAAACATGTGAACATGGCACTTCAGGACACAGTTTAATGGCCATGGCCATTCTAAGTCAATGGTAGGATGTGATCAGGACACAGTTTAATGGCCATGGCCATTCTAAGTCAATGGTAGGATGTGATCAGGACACAGTTTAATGGCCATGGCCATTTTAAGTCAATGGTAGGATTTGCTCTTAGAAGCTTTCTCCAACTGAAAAAAAAAATCTCTTATTCGATACAAAATGTACACTTTTCTTATTACCAGAGAAATTTTGGCTCACTCTTGCAAGTAACTGTGGGATGGTGACTCAACCAGGCTGAGCACCAGCCAAACAGAATGACAGAATCAACCAGGTTGGAAGAGACCTCCAAGATCATCCAGTCCAACCTATCCCCCAGCCCTAGCCAGTCAACCAGACCATGGCACTAAGTGCCTCAGCCAGGCTTTTCTTGAACACCTCCAGGGATGGTGACTCCACCACCTCCCTGGGCAGCCCATTCCAACGCCAATCACTCTCTCTGACAACAGCTTCCTCCTAACATCCAGCCTAGACTTCCCCTGGCACAACTTGAGACTGTGTCTCCTCGTTTTTTGCCGCGTGCCTGGGAGAAGAGACCAACCCCACTTGGCTACAACCTCCCTTCAGGTAGTTGTAGACAGCAATGAGGTCACTCCTGAGCCTCCTCTTCTCCAGGCTGCACACCCCCAGCTCCCTCAGCCTCTCCTCATAGGGTCTGTGTTGCAGGCCCCTCATCAGCCTTGTTGCCCTTCTCTGGACACGTTAAGCAGTGGACACGTTTTTCATTTTGTCCCTGGCACCAGAATGAATGCTCTACTCTGAGCAAGACTTTCTCAAGCGTCTAAAGAACACGTGCTACAAAGCTTTAGGGTACTCCAGGAATGCCTCTTTCCTTCTGAGCTACAGAAAAGCTTGTCATGGACTCTCTGTCTCTAGGGAAGCTTTCCGAGCAGAAGCAGCATTCCAATAAGATGTTGCAGATAGTATGAAATCGTTGCTATAAACCTAACTGCAGATGCACAGATTAGACTTAAGCCATATTTTTTGAACAAAGGGAGGAAGAAGTCCAAAAATCAGTTTTGAAGGGGTAAGCTTTTATCCAAATTAATAGGGCTGTGCATGCAGCTGGTTGACTTACGGCTAATGTGGTACTTTTCAGGGCTTTTAACACACTTTGCTGATTGTTAGCTCAAGGCATATGGTTTGAATGAGCTGGGCAGTGCACAGTACAGCTGGCAGACTAGATATCAAAGTCTGGCAATAAGCCTTGGAGCTATCTGTGGCTAGGTATCAAATCTGCTGGAATTTCTACCCTCTCAGTGTAAACTTAAGTCACTCCAGATTCTGCTGCAGCAGGTACCATTGCTTCCAGTCCTGCTGCAATTAGATGGAGCTGACTCATGTTGTGGAGAAATGGTCTTAACAGGGTAAAAGCCTTTTTTTTCTAGGGCAAAATAATTATGAAAAGCTTTTATTAAACAAACCCAGTATTTTCAAAATGGGCAACTATCATTTTCTCTAGTGCACAGACTGGGAAAATGTGACAGGTGCTGTTCCAAATACACATTCATTTCAATCAAGCAAAGAATGGGAAGGTTTTGGCAGCTTGTCCTGTTTTTCCACTGTTACCTCCCCTAACCTAAGTCAGCGGTTTCAGCCTCAGCCCTGACATTCCAGAAGGTCTAACAAAACTCTCCAGCCATATCTGAATACAATTGTGGTATTAATTTAATAAGCCAAGCATCCTTTTTAGACTCTGAGCAAAATAAGCTCTTGTTTGCACTGAGTGGATTCATAAATTCAGGCTGATAAAAACTGTTTTGATCAGAAATGGGCCAGCCTCCCATGGTGTCCATTCATATGCCAGTACTGAACTGCAGGAGGGTGTTTGCCAGTCACAAGTGTTCAGTTATTATTACAGAGTTTCTTTTATTGCTGCTTGAAAAGCATAGAGAGATACTGAGAGTGACTCTCTCATCTCAGCATACACACAACTGTGTACTTCTGAGCACACATTCACAGCTTTTCAGTCGAGTGAAATTCGTTACCTCAGTGTAACAGTTTAAGATGAACACTAAGGGAAATAGAGAAGCTGCAAGTTGCCTGCTCTAGACCTGCATGGCTGTGCAAAAGTACTTTGTGATAATGCAAATGCTTCACTGAACTCCATGAGCATTTCAAGAAGAGTGGACCTTTTCGAAAGCAAAACAAATACAACAGCACAGAGCCTCTGCTCATCTCAAGTTCAGGAGGAATCTAACTTTCAGAAATCCCTGTTTCCCACAGTAGAAGTCTCATAACTTTGTGAGTAACATCTTAAATAGCAATGAACAGCTGGGAAACTTTGGGAAAATATACTTCAATCAAAATTAATTCCTTGGAAATCTTCTCTGCTATTCCCACAAACCTTTCTTCCCACTCTCTAATTGGTGCTAATGATTTCAACAGTGAGTATAAATATGTTATACTGGGACAGATTTGGGGCATGGGGCAGGAAACATGTGCTATGTCTGTGCAAATAAAGACTGGGTCAGAGCACCTGCCCTGTGGGCACAGGCTGAGAGAATGGAGGCTCTTCAGCCTGGAGAAGAGAAAGCTCCATAGAAACCTTAGAGCAGCCTTCCAGCACCTGAAGGGGGCCTACAAGAAATCTGGGAAGGGACTTTTTACAAGGGCTTGCAGTGACCGAATGAGAGGGAATGGCTTCAGGCTTGAGGAGGGTAGATTTACATTGGAGATTTAGGAAGAAATTCTCCAGAGTGAGCATGTGGAGGCACTGGAACTTGTTGCTTGAGCACTGCTCAGGCCTCACCTTGAGTGCTGCATCCAGTTCTGGGCTCCTCAATTCAAGAGAGATGTTGAGGTGCTGGAACATGTCCACAGAAGGGTTCATGGAGGAGCTCTTTAGAAAGACGGCATTGCACATGTCCTAACACATGTAAGTGAGGATGCAGCACCTCTGGCTTCCCTGCTGAAAGCAACTCAGGCACTCAATAATACTGATGAGAGGAGAAGGCCTTGAAAGGCTCCAGAGAAGGAGACTCCACAACCTCTCTGGGGAGCCTGTGCCAGTGCACTGGGACCCTTACAGTAAAGAAGTTCCCCCTTGTGTTGAGGTGGAACCTCCTGTGCTGCAGCTTATGTCCACTGCTCCTTGTCCTATGCCAGGGAGCAAGTGAGCAGAGCCTGTCCCCCCACTCCTGATGCCCAGCCCTCAGACATTTATAAATCCCCTCTCAGTTTTCTCTTCTCCAGACTAAGCAGCCCCAGGTCCCTCAGCTTCTCCTCACAAGGCAGCATTCCCATCCCCTAATCATCCTTGTAGCCTTCCTCTGGACTCTCTCAAGTAGATCCCTGTCCCTCTTAAACTGGAGACTTATCAGGCTGTCAGGTAGTGATAGTACTAGGAGGAATGGAACAAAGCTAGAAATGGGTAGATTCAGACTGGATGTTAGGAAGAAGTTCTTCAGCATAAGGTGGCAAGACCCTGGAACGCGTTGCCAAGGGAGGTGGTGGAAGTCCCATTCCTGGAGATGTTTAAAGCCAGGCTGGATGAGGCTTTAGACAGCCTGATCTAGTATGAGGTGTCCCTGGCCATGGCAGGGGCATTGAAACTAGATGATCCTTGTGTTCATAGAATCATAGAATCAACCAGGTTGGAAAAGACCTCCAAGATCAGCCAGTCCAACCTAGCACCCAGCCCTAGCCAGTCAACCAGACCATGGCACTAAGTGCCTCATCCAGGCTTTTCTTGAACACCTCCAGGGATGGTGACTCCACCACCTCCCTGGACAGCTCATTCCAATGCCAGTCACTCTCTGTGGCAAGAACTTCCTCCTAACATCCAGCCTAGACCTCCCCCGGCACAGCTTGAGACTGTGTCCCCTTGTTCTGTTGCTAGTTGTCTGGGAGAAGAGACCAACCTCACCTGGCTACAGCCTCCCTTCAGGTAGTTGTAGAGAGCAATGAGGTCACCCCCGAGCCTCCTCTTCTCCAGGCTAAACAACTCCAGATCCCTCAGCCACTCCTCATAGGGTTTGTGTTCCAGGCCTCTATCCAGCCTTGTTGCCCTTCTCTGGACACCTTCCAGCACCTCAACATCAAGTTCCCTTCCAACCTTGATCAATTCTATGACTAGAAGTAGCTCGATGGAAAATACACTGAATTAGAGATCAAAGAACATTGACAGCAAATAAGGAGTGCCAGAGGTCATCTCAGCTCCAAAGACAAAGTGTCATTGAGGACTACAGAATTTTCTTTCCTAAGTAACTCCTGGGTCGATTAACTACCAAGTCCATTTCAGGTCAATTATCTAGCATTAACATAGACGTTAGCAGATGGTTTCTTAGATCCACCAAGAGACTGAGAACCCTACCAGCAGCTTTAGGCAACCCTAAACTCCCTCTGCAGCCCTGAGAGAGCTCCCTGTCTTTGTGCAGGTTTGTGCGAAAGCTGACAGCCGTCACTTTGCATACATTTCAGCCTTCCACGTCACTCGGGTGTAAAAATAGACACACCCTCTCACAGAGGGCCTGATTTGTAAAGGCACACAGCTAGCTTTCAGAGAGCACAGGAAAAATACTGACAAGTTCCTCATCCCACAGTTTGCTCCTATCACTAGGCAGGTATTTGAAAATACTCTCCCCCAAGATCAGAACACTGAGCAGCAGTTTCCATCCCTCTTCAATGCCCTTCCTCTAGGTTACACCATATCTCTTCACCTTGGCTCCCTGTGTTGTTATTGATGTTTAATTTTTTGTTAAAAGGGAAGAACATGAAGAGCAGACCCACTTTGGATTCTCAGGACTTCTTTGCTGAAGGCTATCTCTCTGGCCTGCATCAGGAGTGGTGTGACCAGTAGGACAAGGGAGGTTCTTGTGCCCCTGTGCTCAGCACTGCTCAGGCCACCCCCTGGAGTGCTGTGTCCAGCTCTGGGCTCCTCAAGTCAAGAGAGATGTTGAGGTGCTGGAAGGTGTCCAGAGAAGGGCAGCAAGGCTGGGGAGGGGCCTGGAACACAAACCCTGTGAGGAGAGGCTGAGGGAGCTGGGGGTGTGCAGCCTGCAGCAGAGGAGGCTCAGGGCAGAGCTCATTGCTGTCTGCAACTACCTGAAGGGAGGCTGCAGCCAGGTGGGGTTGGTCGCTTCTCCCAGGCAACCAGCAATAGAACAAGGGGACACAGTCTCAAGTTGTACTGGGGGAGGTCTAGGCTGGATGTTGTTAGGAAGTTGTTGGCAGAGAGAGTGATTGGCATTGGAATGGGCTGCCCAGGGAGGTGGTGGAGTTGCTGTCCGGGGAGGTGCTCAAGAAAAGCCTGGATGAGGCATTTAGTGCCATGGTCTAGCTGACTGGATAGAGTGGACATGTTCCAGTACCTCAACATCTCTCTTCAGTTGAGGGGCCCAGAACTGGACACAGCACTCAAGGTGTGGCCTGAGCAGTGCTGAGTCCAGGGGCAGAAGAACCTCCCTTGTCCTACTGGCCACACTGTTCCTGATGCAGCCCAGGATGCCATTGGCTCTCTTGGGCACACTGCTGGCTCATCTTCAGCTTACTATCCACCAGTACCCCCAGCATCTTTCACAATTGTCTTTCTCTGGGTCCTGTATTCATGAGAACCCTTGATATCAAAATGAGTGGAAACAGAAATGAAAACGTTGAACTCCACAACAGAAAACAGAGACTGAAAACTTTCATTGTAGGTCTAACATATGGCAGCCCTGAAAGCATCTGGGCTGCAGCCTGTCCTTAGCTTTGTATCTGTGGTTCAGTACAGTTTTCCTTGTCCTTTTGCACCGATTTACATCAGGAGGTTTGGGATAAATGAACTGTTCTAGAGTTACAACCCTGCTGCTTGGTTTTTTGTTGTTTGGGTTTATCATTTTTTTTCCCCTCACATAATGAGGGAAGAGAAAACCTGCATCAAGATGTGGTTTTGAGTCTTAAGTGGGGGGGGGAAAAAAGAGACCTATTTGCAATGCCAGTATTTAAACAATGTATTAGACGTATCTATATATACCCATGCACTTAGACTAATAGATATATTCTCCTGCAGTTCTGTATTAATCAAATGGAATATCCTGAAGTAGAATAGAGCACTAATAGAATAGCATTTCTGTTCACATTGCTTTGTACAAGCTTATTTGAGTTCTAATTGAGTGGTGAAATTCTCTCTTTTAATGCCTAGGTCTATTTGAAGGTTAGCTTTTGGTCCCACGGAGATAAAGGAAAATGTGCCAACATTTGAGAGATTTGATTACCTGTATAAAATTATGCTTGCTCATTTTTACTAGGCAAGACACTCTTGGGTAAAGTTATATTAAAGAGGGAATAGAAATAGTGTACATCCAAAGAAAATATTTTCCAATTATGCTTCAGAAGATGCAGAAAATATTACGTGTTAGGGAGGATTATGAATGAGATAATTACTGAGAGCCTAATGTACCTAAAGCTATAATAAGGAAGAGAGAAAAACATTAATAAGTGGTTATTGACTGTTCTTCCTGCTCTTTGTAATAAAAAGTCAGAACAGTACCAAGGACAAAGCTTTCCAGGGTGATATGTAATATACAAGAATACCTTTCCTACTTACATAGCCCACCATGAAATCATATTGGCTTTTGTCTAACACCCAAACCAGCTTACACCTCTCAAAACAAGCTTAAAAAGACATTTCTCCTATTAAGCCTCAGATGGAAATTTAAAAGAGCTTCAGAAATACCTAGAATAAATGTGTCCTCTTTCAAATGACTTCATTTTCACACATTTCTGAGGGGGAAGCTGCATTTCCCTAGGAATCCAGACTGCTACGTTGGTGAGGTACAGAATGACAACTAAACCACGTCTCATTATCTCTTTTTGATTCTCCGATCAGATGAACAACTCAATTGTTTCTGAGGAGCCCTGCATCAGGAATGGTGTGGTCAGCAGGAGCAGGGAGGTCATTCTGCCCCTGTACTCTGCACTGGTTAGACCACACCTTGAGTACTGTGCTCAGTTCTGGGCCCCCCAGTTTAGGAGGGACATTGAATTGCTTGAGCATGTCCAGAGAAGGGCGACGAGGCTGGGGAGAGGCCTTGAGCACAGCCCTACGAGGAGAGGCTGAGGGAGCTGGGATTGTTTAGCCTGGAGAAGAGGAGGCTCAGGGGTGACCTTATTGCTGTCTACAGCTACCTGAGGGGTGGTTGTGGCCAGGAGGAGGTTGCTCTCTTCTCTCAGGTGGCCAGCACCAGAACAAGAGGACACAGCCTCAGGCTGTGCCAGGGGAGATTTAGGCTGGAGGTGAGGAGAAAGTTCTTCACTGAGAGAGTCATTGGACACTGGAATGGGCTGCCCGGGGAGGTGGTGGAGTTGCCATCCCTGGAGCTGTTCAAGGCAGGATTGGACATGGCACTTGGTGCCATGGTCTGGCCTTGAGCTCTGTGGTAAAGGGTTGGACTGGATGATCTGTGAGGTCGCTTCCAATCTTGGTGATACTGTGAAAGAATATTTCAGCTTCCACATACATTGTTTCAATAGAGGTGTGATCAATAGTGAGGATCACAGGGTGGGGGGGAAGAAAAGGCTTTTTGAGTCGCTGCAGCTCTTTTTTTCACAGCGAGGCAGCACTCAGTACCCCATACAAAATTACCTTGGGTGTATTTTAATTGTTTTTGGTTGGTTGGTTTTTTTTTTTCCCTTTCATTTAGGCTAAAAGTGTGTGAAGGTAAAGTCACTACAGGGAAGGTTACCATTCTTTCTGAAAGAATGACAAAGGACAGGAACACTGCAAGGCTCACGCTGCAGAGAGGAAGCTGTGTGAGTGCTGTGGCTTTCTTATATCCTACACTTAATTTTAGACAGATCAACAGTTTCACTAATGAAATACATGCCCTGCTCTTTAGCATTGTTCCTCTTCTTAATGGGAATCCTTTTAATATTGTTAATAAGACTGGAGGGACTCTACAGGTGCCTTCTAATACCTGAGGAGAGCCTACAAGAAGGCTGCAGAGGGACTTTTCATGAGCAATAGGACAAGGGGAATTGTTTGCAGCTGAGGGAGAGTAGGTTTAGACTGGATCTTAGGAAGAAGCTTTTCAGTACAAGGGTGATAAGACCCTGGAACAGGTTATCCAGGGAGGTCGTGGGGCTCTCTTCCATGAAGTTGTTCAAGGACAGGCTGGATAAGGACTTGAGCAACCAAGTATAGTTGAGAGGCATGTGTGGCCATAGTGGGGAGGTTGGAGTAGATGGTTGGACTGGATGATCTTGCAGGTCTCTTCCAACCTGGTTGATTCTATGATTCTACTTCTGAGGTTCCTTCCAACCTAAGCCATATCTCTTAGATACACCTCTCAATCTGTGCAAATGCACAACACACACTCCCAGTTTGCATCTCAGTGTAGTCGCTACTTTTTCTTTCATCTCTCTGCCTCCACCAGACACTGCATGAACTACAATAAGATAGACTTAATGCCCAGCAACTTTACTAACTGCTTTTAAAATGAATTTGACTTACTGGATCTGAAGCTATTCAAAGTATCTGGGAGACTGGATCCCTCAAAAGTATTTTCATCAAGCTGAAGCAGTACTGCAAAGCATCCAACATCAACAAGCAGAAATTCAGGCTCCATAACAAAATGTATCACAGGGCATAATAAGGGCAAGCAACTTATCAATTAAGTGGCTGAGAAAAGAATAAATTAATGATTAACTACTACTGGGTTATTGGTCTCCCTGAGAATTCTCAAACAAGTGATCCTGAGAGAATTCTTTTGATAGTGTCTCATGGGCACAATGAAACACATGAGTGCCTGAAGGCTCTATCATGGTTATTAAAGCAGGAAGGTCAACAACAAAAGTGTCTTTTGAGGTCAGTTACTTTGTCCTACACCAGGAGACCTCCCTGTAGTGTGGAGAGTTCTACACTTTGGCCACAACAACCCCAAACAACACTGGGGACAGGGTGGCTGGAGAACAGCCAGGCAGTGCGCCCAGGTGGGCAGAAGAGCCAATGGCATCCTGGCCTGGATCAGGAACTCTGTGGCCAGCAGGACAAGGGAGGTTATTCTGTCCCTGTGCTCAGCACTGCTCAGGCCACAGCTTGAGCACTGCTGGCCACAGTCCAGTTTTGGGCTCCTCAATTCAAGAGAGATGTTGAGATGCTGGAAGGTGTCCAGAGAAGGGCAACAAAGCTGGTGAGGGGCCTGGAGCACAGCCCTGTGAGGAGAGGCTGAGGGAGCTGGGGGTGTGCAGCCTGCAGAAGAGGAGGCTCTGGGCAGAGCTCATTGCTGTCTACAACTACCTGAAGGGAGGTTGTAGCCAAGTGGGGTTGGTCTCTTCTGCCAGGCACCCAGCAACAGAACAAGGGGACACAGTCTCAAGCTGTACCAGGGGAGGTATAGGCTTGATATCATTAAGAAGTTCTTGCCACAGAGAGTGATTGGCATTGGAATGAGCTGTCCAGGGAGGTGGTGGAGTCACCATCCCTGGAGGTGTTCAAGAAAAGCCTGGCTGAGGCACTTAGTGCCATGGTCTGGTTGACTGGCTAGGGCTGGGTGCTAGGTTGGACTGGCTGAGCTTGGAGGTCTCTTCCAACCTGGTTGATTCTGTGATACACAGAGGACTATCACATGATTCAGCATTTGTATTCTTTCCGGCTGACAAACCTCCTTTTCTGAACTTTCATCTCCAAAGACTCTACCACTGGAAACCAAGTCTTATGACAAAATGGAGCCATAGTGGCCTGGTTTAGAGCAGGGAAAGCATCTCTTCTATTTTTCAGACATTCTGCAGTTTCCAGAATTTACAAATGTGTTCCTGATTCTGCATGGGAGATGTCAGCTGGAATAAAAACTGGCAGTTATCACCTTGTAAGACTGAAACACATTGCACAACAGATTCAAAGTGCTGCAGTGAACCTGCTGACTCAGGGTGGGCCTCCCTCCTGACCAGTAGGTCAAAATGTTCCTTTACCAATCTAATTTTGCCTAGCAGAGAATTGCCTCTTACAGTATTTGTCCAGAACACATTTCATGTAGACAGAAACATTTACTCCCTTAAAAATCCAAATATTTACTTACACATAGATACTACTCAGTTCCTACAGCTCCTTTCCTGATCAGTAATTTGCAGTAACTAGCAGGTGGTCTGCTCAAGTGATAGAATGTAGATCAATTACAGAATGATTCATTAATGGGATGATGGGTGCATTTGCCTTCTCCACAGCAAGACAAGTCTAACAATGTAACATTTGTCATTCCCATTCTCTGGTTTTGAGGTCTGATAACTCCACTGTGTCAAGCCTTGTGTTCAGTATATTTAAGTGTAGATACACTTGTTACCATATTAAGCTCCTAATTAGTTACACAGAACATAACTCTTGCAAACCATCACATGCACTTCAAAGTAATCATGAGGCTTCACAGAATCACAGAAATGTTTTGGTTGCAAAAGACCTCTCAGATCATTGAGTCCAACCATCAACCTAAGACCACCATGTCCATTAAACCATGTCCCCAAGTGCCATGTCCACACCTTTCTGAACACCTCCCTGGGCAGCCTGTTCCACTGCCTGACCATTCTTGCAGCAAAGAAATTGTTCCTAAAATCTAAATCTCCCCTGGCACAATGTTAGGCCATTTCACCTTGTGCTATCACCTGATCCCAGGGAGAAGAGACTGATCCCCACCTCACTCCAGCTTCCTTCCAGGTATCTTTAGAGAGCAACGAGGTCTCCCCTCAATATCCTCTTTTCCAGGCTAAACAATTCCAGTTCTCTCTGCTGCTCCTCGGAAGACTTGTTCTCTAGCCCCTTCACCAGCTTTATTGGCCTTTACTTCTTAGGCTTCACAACAGTACTCAGTTTTTACACCTTACAAAAGCATTACAGACTAGCAGGAGACAATACTGACTAGACTTTAACAGAGAACCACAAAGCTCATTCCCTGGCAGTACCAGAGATCTGAGCAACTGTGGACACTGAAAATTACTTCTCTGGCCACACTATCCTTCTGCATTTGTATTTTCTTCCTCAGCTTCTGTTTCATATCCTATTTAGACAATGACAGCTTTGAGGCAGGAATTGTCTCCTGCTCAAGAAAATGGATCAAAACTTTACCTGAGGCTCCTTAATACAAATGGCAGCATTAACAGCTTTCACATTTACTCTTGCTTGCTGAAGCATTCATCATTTGCTGTGCTTCAATTTACAGAAAGACATGTAAGCTTTAAACATATGTAAAGTGTTAAAAAATAAAAGCTACACAAGAAGCAAGGCCATGCATGCTGAGACCCCCTTATAAAAAACAACAACCCTCCCATGGCTTAAATCTCAGTTCAGTCTGTAAACCTTTTTGTGCTAAGAGAAATCCTGCTATATGCTTTAAATGATTTAAGTAACTTCTGTTTATTGATATGAAAACCCCATGCAAAGGAGAAGTCCTTGCATAGTTAGATCAGCACCTGCTCTCAGTTAGGCAAATATTCTAACAGGTAGGTGGAATAACCAACAAAACCATCAAGACCCATTAATTAGCAGAAATAAACCAAAGCATCTGAAATACTGTCTTGTTTCAGGTGATTTTGCATGAAGGAAGAAACAAACATTTTTGCCTCTGGACATTGTATTTCCTTGTCTGTGTGACAAGACAGCAATAGGAAATGCCAAGTGTGCCAATAGTCTACACTAAAGGCTTTAGACTGCATAATAATTAGAGAACAGGTTGCCTGCAAAACAGACAACTGAAAAAGAAAACCAAAAACCCACCAAAAAGGAGTGAAAAAGGAAGAGCAAGCATGCCACTAATTGTAGCTCCCAAAAATCCACCAAACCCAACCAGAAAAGGAGTGAAAAGGGAAAAGCAAGCATGCCACTAATTGTAGCTCCCAAAAATCCACCAAACCCAACCAGAAAAGGAGTGAAAAGGGAAGAGCAAGCATGCCACTAATTGTAGCTCCCAAAAATCCACCAAACCCAACCAGAAAAGGAGTGAAAAGGGAAGAGCAAGCATGCCACTAATTGTAGCTCCCAAAAATTCACCAAAAAACCCAACCAGAAAAGGAGTGAAAAGGGAATAGCAAGCATGCCACTAATTGTTGCTCCCAAAAATCCACCAAAAAACCCAACCAGAAAAGGAGTGAAAAGGGAATAGCAAGCATGCCACTAATTGTTGCTCCCAAAAATCCACCAAAAAACCCAACCAGAAAAGGAGTGAAAAGGGAATAGCAAGCATGCCACTAATTGTAGTTAGAAAGCTTACTCTGGAAAGAAACAACAACCTATGGTAGATGTTCATTAAGCTTTCTGAATTGGTAATGTCACACTCGCAGCCATTCGCATCATGCTTTAATATACAGGATCATCTTGCAGCAATTATGTTGCAAACCACCCCAAATTAATTAAAACAAAAAGCAAAAGGAAAGTGTTGTGCTTTGGTTTTTTTCTCCCCATTCACTTCACTATCCTGATTTTGTAGGTTGGCTGTATACCACGTCACAGCTCTTAATGATGCTTGTAGCTTGCTGACCTTAGAAAACAACGCGGTAGAGGAGCTGCGGTTTAGTTCAATTCTTCTGGCCTCTGTATTTCACGTCTGGATGCCCACCACCAGTTCTGCATATACTAAAATTCACCTTGTCTCAGTAACAATATCCCTCCTGTATGGAAGCAACAGTCTCAGTCAGGAAAAAAAAAAAATTATATATAGATATTAGATGAGGCAATTTCTGGATTTGAACCAGAAGATTACTGGGGCACTACAAACCGCTAAGAAATAGCTTTTGCTGGTTCTACCTACAACTGGGCTCCTTGCCTCCAGTGATCCTCTCTGAGTCACTCTTTTATTTCACTTCATTCCCCCTCATTGAGGAGATCTAACAGCAACATGAAGCATATCAAGTTGAAACGCAAACCCTCAGCTTTGCTTATATTCACCAGGGGCTGGGTGTGTAACAGTCACTGAGCTCAGTCCCCAGAACAAGAAAAAGGATTTCTTATGGTGCTCCTAATGATTCCTCCAGTTAATTCAGGAATGGCATTGATAGTCTCCAGGGAGAGCTACACTTACTTTTTCTTAGCTGCTGGCATGCCTGCTGTAAAATAAAAGCTCTGAAAGGAATCATGGAAAGGGAATCTCTACACTAAGAAAAAGTCCTCAGGAAAAAGGAAAGTTATATATTTTTCCATAGCGCTACAGGTGCTCCTCAGGGATCACCAAGAGGCTCCTCAAATGATAAATATTTGCTTAAATGTCTTCAGGAAAGTTATCTATATTTCACAGTATCATCAGGGTTGGAAGAGACCTCAAAGATCATCAAGTCCAACCCTTTACCACAGAGCTCAAGGCTAGACCATGGCACCAAGTACCACATCCAACCTTGCCTTGAACAGCTCCAGGGACGGCGACTCCACCACCTCCCCTGGCAGCCCATTCCAGTGTCCAATGACTCTCTCAGTGAAGAACTTTCTCCTCACCTCGAGCCTATTTCTTTTCAATACAACCTGCCCCACGCTTTGCTTTCAAGTAACAGCTACATTTAAACACTGCCTAAAATGCTTATCACAAGCAAATAATTCCTGTGAAGGAACTGAGTGCTTAAAACCAGATTTAATTTGGCCAAAAGACCCAAAAGACCTTCAGCTGTGAAGTCCTTGGTCTGTTGCACGACCTTAAATTGCTTTCACTTGACAAAATAAAGACAAAAAAACCCTCCAACTTTGAAGAAACAAAATTTATGCAAACACTTCCCAATTATTTTCTCATGCAGATTGATTTTTCTTCTTGTGATGGCTGTGAATGTGTGTTTACGACATCTTAAAAACCCAGAGCTGACCACCAGCTTGGAAGGCAGCCTTCCTCAGGTCTAATTCCCTTGATGAAGCTATCACAGTATCACAGTATCATCAGGGTTGGAAGAGACCTCACAGATCATCAAGTCCAACCCTTTACCACAGAGCTCAAGGCCAGACCATGGCACCAAGTGCCACGTCCAGTCCTGCCTTGAACAGCTCCAGGAACGGCGACTCCACCACCTCCCCGGGCAGCCCATTCCAGTGTCCAATGACTCTCTCAGTGAAGAACTTTCTCCTCACCTCCAGCCTAAATTTCCCCTGGCACAGCCTGAGGCTGTGTCCTCTTGTTCTGGTGCTGGCCACCTGAGAGAAGAGAGCAACCTCCCCCTGGCCACAACCACCCCTCAGGTAGTTGTAGACAGCAATAAGGTCACCCCTGAGCCTCCTCTTCTCCAGGCTAACCAATCCCAGCTCCCTCAGCCTCTCCTCATATCAGCCACTTCAGCTCCAAAGCTCTTACTGCATGCGCGCAGGCACTAAATGAATTCATCTCAACACATCTCTCCTTTAAAGGCACAATTATTTTTAAGGCTTTCATGAGATGAATCCGTGGCAAATCGAGGAACATGGCATCAGGACCTGACCAGGACAGTCAAAAGGCAACAGGTTGGGTGACTTTTGGTAAGTCACTGCTATCTGAGAGCTTCTGGGTGGCCTATGGGAAAGACGTTTGTCAAGTTCACAAAGGACAAACTTTTAGGGAAAGAACACCATCACAATTGGCACTAATTGCTAGTCAAATTGACAGCTGGAACTGAAGCAGCCTGACAGCACCAGAGGTGGGCCCTACAGGTAGAAATTGAAAATCATTTACTAGAGCAATGTTGGAAATACTAAACGATCAGAGGGCATCTGCAGAATATCATCTGGAACGCTCTGCTCCATTTTTCATACTGTCACTTCAGGAGTTTGCATGCATGCTAGGAAAACATTTCAATTAATTGTGAGAAAGATCAAGTGTTTGGATCAATATATTGAAAAAAGTGCACAAGCTTCTAATTCTTCACCAAAAAAGCACTGCAACAACAAAAAAACAACCCTCTGTGTTAGCTACTGTTTTTCAGAAGATGAGAAATCTTTGTGGCCTTAGGAGAATGACAGGGGGATTTAAGCAAAAGATATGTTCAAGTAGCATCAGAGAATCCAAATGCCTAAGCACACAGAGTATAATCATGCCCACCATACACACCATTTATTATCTTAGAAAAAAATGCAACTCCAACACTTAAACATCACAAAACACTGCAATAAAAACAATATAGAAACAAAAACAATCCAACAAGCCCAAAACAAATGAAAAAAACACAAATAAAACAAAAAACTAAACCAACAGAACAAAAACAATCAAGAAAGAAAGCACACACAAAAATGAAACAGAACCTAAGCTAACTAAACCTATCCCAACTTTCTTACATAACCCAAACTAGCTAAACCTATCCCAACTTTCTTACATTAACCCAAACTAACTAAACCTATCCCAACTTTCTTACATAACCCAAACTAGCTAAACCTATCCCAACTTTCTTACATAACCCAAACTAACTAAACCTATCCCAACTTTCTTACATTAACCCAAACTAACTAAACCTATCCCAACTTTCTTACATAACCCAAACTAGCTAAACCTATCTCAACTTTCTTACATAACCTAAACTAACTAAACCTATCCCAACTTTCTTACATTAACCCAAACTAACTAAACCTATCCCAACTTTCTTACATTAACCCAAACTAACTAAACCTATCCCAACTTTCTTACATAACCCAAACTAGCTAAAGCTATCCCAACTTTCTTACATTAACCCAAACTAACTAAACCTATCCCAACTTTCTTACATAACCCAAACTAACTAAACCTATCCCAACTTTCTTGAAGCTACTCTACACTTACTAAAACCTAAGGTTGAAATCACATCACGGAGCTGTTCCAACTTCCATACAGAAAACACACAGCTGTGGCATTTGGCAGGTTGAGCCTTTATAATGCAAGATTTATCATTACCTTGACATTAAAATGCATTCCTTCAAGTGTTTTCCACATTGGTGGCCTATCCTGGTATGTGCCACGTTTTTACTTTAATAGTGTGAGGCAGAAACAGAGGAAACATCTCAGGAAATGCCTTATGGAAGTTATTACCAGCCCAGTTGTGCTAAGTGACATTCAAGTGTTTCAAATGGTGACTCTACTTAAATTGTATTTACATCATGCTCTCAGATTGGAGATGAGTGAGCATGGAAGTGTTCAGCCTCACACAGTGGTAGCTCCAGAAATGAGGTTTTAGGATCTGAAGGTACATCTTGTCTGTTAAACCTAAAAGAAGGCTGCAGAAAGACTTTTTTACACTGTATAAGTAGACACTGTTGATGCTCTTCAAACTATCTTGGTTTAATGTATATATTCCAAGGAGAAATTTCTTGAAACTTAACACAAAATGAAATCTGTTTGGCCTCAGGAATACTTGTTTAAAGCCCACTGCTTTTGTCAGGCTTCTCTAAAATATTGCACACAATATTTATTGTCTTTGCAGTAACATTTCATTAAGAGGTTTTCTCAGAACTCCTTATACTGCTGCTTACTAAGCTGATTTAGACCATGTTAACTGGAGCATTCTATAAAGGACAGAGTCATCTCTTCTCCTTCAAAAGGATAGAGTCATCTCTTCTTCAAAAGCACACAAAAGGCAGGGGGAATTAGTATCTTCCATAAAGAATACAGCAGCAGAATAAATGATACATTTCAGCTTCTGGGAGTTTATTAAACATAAGTAGGAAAATTAGTGTATAATTATGGCTGCAAAACAACAACAAAAATCTAGGGCTCAGAAAGCAATGTTGACTTTGCAACATTTCAGATATTGAATATTTTATGGCATGCATTTAAACCATAGACAGCAAAACATACAAGTGTTTATTAGGAGGAAAAGAATCTGTGCAGTATGGGGATCTGATTTCTGCTGCTCTGCAAAACCTCTACCAATGCATTAGCATAGGACCACGGCATACCCTGTGAAACCTTAGCTGGGACTGTACTGCACCTGTCCTTGGAGATATTCAAAGTGAGGCTCAAGAGGACTTTGGACAACCTGATCTAGTTGAGGATGCTCCTGCTTACTGCAGAGAGGGTTGGACTAGATGACCTTTAGAGATCCCTTTCCAACTCAGACCACTCTATGACTCAATGATATATCACAACTCTTTCCTCCACTATGAGAAACAGCAGGTAATTCATTCTTAAAGCAACCCCAGCCTTAGTTACATACATTTCTGGTTTGCAGCACCCAAGTGCAGCAGCATTGCCAGGTAGCCATTATAATCACAAGCTCAACACAGGAATAAAAAGGAAAACATATGGAAAGAAGTTGTTTCATTAAAATCTTGTTTACTTCGCCTATATGCATCACTTGCACTTCAACAGAACTATTTATAGTTTTGAACAAGTAAGACTTCACCATTGCCTTGTTAAGGGATAAAATGTATGTTGGCAATGAAATCAAAGATTGCATAAAGCATGTATAATGTAGAACATACAGCTTGCAGCTATTTATAAGTGCTCTCTGCGTTTCCAGGTTCGGTTTTTACAGTAGCGCAGCCTGAAGCACTTAACTGTGAAAACATAATGCCTCTTTACTGCTCCTCCTACAGGAAAATTATTTCTCATCTAAAGGCCTCTACCTAAGCCCCATACATCAAGTGAAAAGTCTCCACCACTCCAAAATGCAAAAGCTGTCTAGCTCCCTCGTCCTACAAGCCGTACGAAGCCGCCCTGCGTTTAACGCAGCAAAGACACCTTTCGCCTAAGCCAGAAGCAAAGAACAACTACTCCACAGTCACAGAGATAAAACATCCACCTGAGACTCCACTACACCACAGAGTTGGCTCTGGCCACTTTCTTTCTGTGCCTCATTAGCATTCTGCCTTGTTTCCACCTCTGTCCAGGTGTTCCAGAGCAACTCTTCAGGAGTTACTACAGCTCTCCTACTCACCGCATGCCGCAGATGCGACACAGCAGCTGTGCAGGAGATCCAGGTGCTGCTCTGCCCTGGCCCACTCATTTTACAGATCTCTCCTCACAGAGGCTGTGTGCAAAATATGCAATATATACTGTGGCACTGCAGCTAGCTTAATTAAAACCAAAAAAGGCAGGGAAGGCTCCGGGAGAAAGCAGAGTACTGCCAGAGGAGTGCTATCACAGAAACAGCACGCATCTGACTGACCATAAGTGGCGATTTGTGTCTGGACACAACTGTTGATTCATTTAGAAGCAAGTCAGGGAACATAAAAACAAACAAACACCAGACCAAACCAAAGAAAAACCTTCATGCCCTCTTCTGTTCTGCCCATGCTTTATACTCACAAACAACAACCTGTAACACATCAGCTATCCCAGGTTTCTTGACTAAAACCGCCTATTAATTCAGGGATATCCCATTTGAAACACCTCAGCTAACACGTCCCACAAACCAGGAGCTACAGCAGTATCCTCCAAACCTATTTCCTAATGCTTTTTAACTCTATTATGTCACTGTGAATTCGGTGGCTGTCTCCTGTGGCATTTGCTACACCACAGATTTCACAGCACATCTGCCATGGTGCTGTAAATGCATGCAGAGGAGACTCAGAAAATGCAGCACTGTGCATCCAGTAAAAGTTCTATCTAACTAATCAAGTCCCCAGGGACAGCATGCAGTGTCACAAGGCATCGCGCTCTACACTCGAATGAGGTTGTCAGCCACTGGGAGGCCTGCAAACTGCTGACAGCAATATGCAGTATGTGAAACCTTCTGCAGCAGACTCAGTAGCTGTGCAAAGTAAGTAGCTGCATCTTAGATGAAGCAAAAGAACCTAAAATGATGAAGTAGGAAAGGGTGTCTCTCTTTCTAGATTATATTGCTGTGGACAAAAGCCATTTGAAGTGTGTCACGCACATGTGAAAAAGGTTATTGTACAGGCTTCTCAAAATGGATGCATTTATAGACAGCACCATAAAATGGTTTGGGTTGGAAAAGACCTCCAAGATCACCAGGTCCAACTGTCAGCTTAAGACCATGACAGCCATTAAACCACATCCCAAAGTGCCCACACTTTTCATGAACACCTCCAGAGATGGTGACTCTACCACCTCTCTGAGCAGCCTGTTCCCATGTCTGATCACTCTTTCAGTAAGGACTTTTTTCCCTAATACCCAATCTAAACCTCCCCTGGCACCATCTCAGGCCCTGAATACATGTCCATGTGACAACAACATGGAATTTATTACAATACCACGTGTCAAAATACATGAAATATTAATGCAGACAGAAAAACTAGATATTTTTGGGTAGCATTTTATAGAGACATCTCACCAATTTACAAATCACCTTAACAGGCTGGATGGGTGGGCAGAGGCCAATGGGATGAGATTTAACAAGGCCAAGTGCAGGGTTCTGCACTTTGGCAACAACAACCCCAAGCAGCACTACAGGCTGGGGACTGAGTGGCTGGAGAGCAGCCAGGAGGAAAGGGACCTGGGGGTACTGATAGATAGTAAGCTGAAGATGAGGCAGCAGTGTGCCCAGGTCGCCAAGAGAGCCAATGGCATCCTGGCCTGCATCAGGAACAGTGTGGCCAGTAGGACAAGGGAGGTTATTCTTCCCCTGTACTCAGCACTGGTCAGGCCACACCTTGAGTGCTGTGTCCAGTTCTGGGCCCCTCAATTCAGGAAAGATGTTGAGGTGCTGGAACATGTCCAGAGAAGGGCAACAAAGCTGGTGAGGGGCCTGGAGCACAAATCCTATGAGGAGAGATTGAGGGAGCTGGGCCTGTTTAGCCTGGAGAAGAGGAGGCTCAGGGGTGATCTTATTACTGTCTACAACTACCTGAAGGGGCATTGTAGCCAGGTGGGGGGTGGCCTCTTCTCCCAGGTAACCAGCAATAGAAGAAGTGGACACAGTCTCAAGTTGTGCCAGGGCAGGTCTAGGGTGGATGTTAGGAAGAAGTTCTTCACAGAAAGAGTGATTTCCCATTGGAATGGGCTGCCCAGGGAGGTGGTGGAGGCACCGTCCCTGGGGGTCTTCAAGAAAAGACTGGCTGAGGCACTTAGTGCCATGGTCTGGTTGATTGGATAGGGCTGGGTGCTAGGTTGGACTGGATGATCTTGGAGGTCTCTTCCAACCTGGTTGATTCTATGATTTGGACACATTTTTACAGATGTGTGATGCTTATTTTGTTTAATGTTGATCCTACTGAATCTAACAATGGAAACTGACATTATGAGTGCATATTGGTCAAACTCGCTCTGAGAAGTTCAAAAATGAAAGCAAAGGATTTTCTCCTCTCTTGGAATCATCAAAGGAAACCAGCTAAACTTTGAGAGGGTTTAATTTGACTGCTTTTAGGAGTCTCACCATAGATTCTTTCACTTATTACAGTAAAGACATTGAGAATGCCTTCACTATATGCTCATGCAGAACAGCAATGAGTGAGTGGCACTGAAGAGTGTGCAGCTGTACTATTAACACCCCAAGTTCTAGAAGCTGTTCCTCCTGGAAAAAAATGAGCAGCCTAATAAAAGGTGTTACATATCTCTGTAAATCTTAAGCTTTCTCTGTACTTCAGAAACTTGGGTATTAGATCTTTTCAGCTAACAGAATGAATGCATAGACTCTATGTGCAGGCCTGTATTTAGAAAGGGATCCTGTATGATGTTTATATTTCCTGTAATTAATCTGGATTTCAGTTGTATTTTTTGCTGCTACACTTATTTTTTTTTGCTGCTATGTGTTTCAACTCCATTAAAATCAAAATGTCTATATTCAGTGTCTTTCCATTCACTGGCACAAAAAACCCCAACATTAGTTAAGTATCCCAGATTCATAGAATTGCTTAAGTTGGAAGAGACCTCAGAGATCATCTAATTCCACCCTTCCCACCTTGGGCAGGGATGCCTCTCAACTAGACTAGCTGCTTAAGGCTTCATCCAACCTGGCCTTCAACACCCCCACAAAGGAGGCATCCATAACCTTCCGGGGCAACCTATTACAGAGCCTCACCACCCTCACACTGAGAAGCTTCTCCCTATGATCCAGTCCCAGCTTCAAACCATGCCTGTCTCTAGACATCCTTATGAAAAATCCCTCTTCAGCCATCCTGTAAGATGCCCTTCAGCTACTGGAAAGGAGCTCTAAGATGCCCTTGGAGTCTTCTCTTCTCCAGGCTGAACATCAGCTCCCTCAGCCTGTCCTCATAGCAGAGGTTTTCCAGCCCTTGGATCATCTTATCAATATTATGCTGAGCAGTTCTTAAGAGCCAAATTATCAGTGGGCTTTAAAGGTGTATTTGAGAACATGCATTAAATTCAGCTTGTGTGTACATCATTTCTTCCAGTATAGAAACTTGGGTTTGCATTTACTCTCTGTGACTGGACAACTCACACATGACTACAAAAAATACCAACTACACTCTATAAAACTGCAACCAAATCCTACATACCTAACTGCAACCAAATCCTACATACCTAAATTTGCTTTAAGAATGTTCCTTTGGAAGCAACTCTGAACTCAGTTTGTTTCAAGATTATACTACTGCTTTGAACATGTAAAAAGTACATATAAGCAACACCTGTGTCCAGAAAAATGCAGCAATAGGTGGTATAGTGCCTGCCATTATTCTCCTCACAGTATTAAGCCTCTCAACATTAATTCACTCTATCACATTCTGCAAAGTGCCCTTCACTCAAAGTCATTCAAATAAAAGAACATCAAGGTAAGTCACAGGGCAGAAAAATAGTTGATAGAGCAAGTCACAGAATGAAAGAGATACTCTAAGTGAGCAAATCCTTTGGCAAAGGGCAAAACTGCATGGTTGGAGGAAGGGTATAAGTAGAAAAAGAAGAAGCTACTGTGAGTTGTGAAAAGGAGGTTAGTTTAAAATTACACTGGATAAGAAACCAATGAGAACGACAGAGAAACCACAGCCCAGGGTAAAGGGAGAAGTGCAGCACTTTGGTTGTGACGTTCTGTACACCTTTAGGTTTCGGGAAGAAGGATTTGCCATGAACTATAATTGAGGGAGTTGCTACTTTATGATCAGGAAGGATTAAGAGCATCCCTAGAAAAAAAACCTGCAAAGTACCTCTGTTCCCACTGGCTACAGCAGGCTTTGAAAGCAGCTAGGGTGCTTATAAACTTTAGGAAAGAAAAACAGGTTAGAAACAGGGCTGACTCTTCTGCAGAGGTAAAAAACACAGACAAGAATTAGAGGAATATTTTAAACCATTTTCATGAATAAAACAAGGACTTCTCCCTATGGGAGCCAATTTCACTTTTTGCTCATTTCCATCTATATCATGCAGGGTTTTAATTATGCAGCAGTCTCAACAAATAGATTGTTCACAGCATTTTAGAGTAGCTAATTCTTTGAAAATGCCAGCTGAAGATGGGATAATGTCTTTATTGGGTTGGCTTAGTTTAACCCACCCACTTCTAGTCACTTTGACAACCCAGGATATTATATCCACCAAACCGTCCCTAACGTTGTAAAAATATTAAGACAGGGATACACCATGGAAATCAAGGTGCTACAAAGTACCAGCTTGGGATTCTCCCTGGCTTCTCCAAAGCGACTCAAAACCATACAGAAAGCTTGATCAAAAAGAATGGGTTGGCTAAAATAGTTGAAGATCTGAAACAAGCATATTAGTGTCTCTCTGGAAAATCAGCTATGTTACTAACAACAGAAAAACAGGTGAGAACAGGTATGTATTAGCTGATCTAAATGTTCATTAACACAGTGCTCAGCAGTCACTGGGCATAAAGCTTGTTACACCTTCTGACTCCACGTTTTGACAAGAAAGTGGATACATCAGGGAAGATTTAAGGATGCATTTGGTCAGACCCTACATGGAGTACTGTGTGCACAAGAAGGACATTGAACTGTCAGGGCAAGTTCAGAGAAGGTCATGAAGATGCTCAGAGGGCTGCAGCAGCTCTGCTATGAGGACAGAGTTGAGGATCTGCATCCTGGAGAACAGAAGGCGTCAAAGAGCCCTTAAAGTAGCCTTCCAGTATCTGAAGGGGGCTACAGGAAGGCTGGGGAGGGACTATTTACAAGGTCTTGTAATGAGAGGTTGAGGAGTAATGGATTTAAACCAGCAGAGGGGAGATTCAAACTACATGTTAGGAAAGGGTTATTTGCAGTGAGGGTAGTGAGACACTGGCACAGGTTGCCCAGGAAAGTTGTGAATGCTCCCTCCCTGGAGGTGTTCAAGGCCAGGTTGGATGAGGTCTTGAGCAACCTGTTCTAGTGGGAGGTGTCCCTGCCTATGGCGGGGGTTGGAACTGGATGAGCTTTGAGGTCCCTTCCAACCCAAACCATTCTCTGATTCTATGTTTTCTCAATAGCAGAACTAGCTATTGACAGTTCCTTCATTATATCCTCTTCATTTACCCTGAGATTTTCCCAAGTGATCATGAATTAACAGGTATCCATAATTTACCTTCTCTAGATTCCCCCTCCAGAGTCAGTTGCCAGGTGATCTGACAGTTATGTAGCTGGCTATTTACAGGGAACTGAACTTTAGAGATAAACAATCAAGGTATTTATAACTGCTGACTATAGGCCAAATATGCATTTAGGATGAGATAATTATTCTCTAAGAATACTTCAAAAGGTAATTCATTCCTGATGAATGCAGATGGCCCGTGATCTCTACTTAGAGAATGAACAAGGCAGGAGGTAATACACCCAGCAACAGAATGAGCTAATGCATGGCAAGAGTCAAAGGCTTAAAGCAACAGGCAAGCTGGCACATGGGAAAACAGAAGAGTTTTCCTTCTGTTATCTTTGTGGCTGTAAATGATAAAATCTGTGGCAGGGATGTTCCATCATGTGTGTGCATATCAGGCCACCCTCCATCCCCACAGCAGTGCCTTGTAATTTGCTGTACACTTCACACTTCCCTTTGTGGTTTGGATTTTTTGGTTTTGTTGCCTTGGATTCTCAGGGCATAAATAACTTCTGTCTAATAAGGCTGGAGATAGAAAACGACCTAGAGTTTGAATGAAGTCATAGGAACGGATTTTGAATTAACAGGAATATAGTACAAAAGGCTGCTTGGGTGAAAAAGTTCAGCAGACAGAAGTGAAGAGTGGTGATCACCAATGCCAAAGAAAGGATGGGAACGTTCTTGTGGTGTATTTTAGTCAAACGGAACATGTATAATTTTGTTGTAATTATCGAGCTTGCCAGCCAGGAAACCGTACCCTTACAACGAGGTATACTGTAAAGCCTTTAAATGAAGCACATTTAGAAGTGTACTGGAGAAGATTTTCAAAGTAACAGAGCAACTCAGAGATGAATTTGTTAGAAGAAGGCAGCTGAGTGAAGACCTTCACATGCTATAGACAGTCAGAGAAAACAAGCAAATCTTGCCTTACCCGGCCAACTAGAATTGGTTCAGGTCCAGAAAATTCTTCCAGCACAAACATCTGATTCCAAACCCAGCCTCTCTTGGAACGGTTCAAAACTCTTTCTTCTCCAGTTAGCCTTTTTAGTCCTGTACTGGATCCACTTGGTAGTACTTGAGATTGATTCATTGGAGCCATATAAATGGAAGGCAGGACAGTAATCCATAGTATTACTAAGGGAGTCCAGGTATCCATAAGCATGTCCGTTAGTCTTTCTGGCATTGTGCCGCAAGCTATGCAAATCACCACAAGAACGAAATGGTTATTTTGCTCTCCTCCAGACTGTAGCAATCCAATGCATCATGCAGCACAGAACATTTACTTACAGCTCCTCCATGTGTTTACAAGACACTCGAGGTAAAAATAGCTTAGATTATAAAAACATGATCCATTGAGTTTTCCAGTCATTAAAGATTCCTGGATGGGAAAGAGAAAAAAAGAAGAACATCAATGGTGAAATCAGTGACTGAATGGCTTAGAAAGCATTATGAAGGACCTTATTTACTGTCATATAACAAGCCATAGTAGGTTTTAAAGATGCATTTAGTATTAGTGAATATGAAATAAGTTAAATAAAGTGTTTCTGTGGATTCCTTCCTGAAACAATGAAAGAGGACCCAGAAAAATGATTACACACAGTGAGAAAAACATTTTCCTTGCAGTTTGTCTTAGGGTCTGAAGAAGCTCCTGGCTTTCTTGCTAGTCTGTACCTTTTATGTGGTCAGTTATAAATACTTAGCATGACAAATAATAAAAGTCCAATTAGATAATGCTGTTGCATACAGACTTGCTCTCCTCTACAAGAAGTCAAAAATAAATTGTTTCTTGTAAGCATCCGAGGCTCCAGCAATACATTCTCATTCTAGTCATTATCTAGCTGCAGCAGCACTGCTAAGTTCACTGTGAAATCCATGATACCCAAAACAGGCCTTAAGTAAGCTCATTTATGCACATCTGCACTACAGGACTCTCAGTGTCTCTCTCTCACTTTCAGAGGAAAGACAGAGTCAGATTTTATTTCAAAGACATGTTCCCTGATGGACACTGGGCAGCATTTTGTCTTTCTTCCCCCATCCAGCCTTTCAAGTATTAGAAGGCCACATCAGGTTTCATCTCAGTCTAAATATTCCTTGAAAAGGACAAGCAAGTCAACATAGTAGGGCTTGCTAATGCCACAGTGATTGGCAAACCCTGAAATTCAGCTATGAAACACTTAGAAAGATAGATGGGATATGGCTCAGGGAGCAGGGCTGCATTACAGCTGCTCTAATGAGGCTGGAGTTATGTAAAAAGATTCCCAATATATTTCCTTTGACTCATACCCAAACAATCTCATGAGAAATCACTATGTATAAGATAGGTACAAATGTCTA
The DNA here is from genome assembly GCF_015220805.1 of Pogoniulus pusillus. Lineage (NCBI taxonomy): Eukaryota > Metazoa > Chordata > Aves > Piciformes > Lybiidae > Pogoniulus > Pogoniulus pusillus. The sequence continues at coordinate 3,209,774 of NC_087283.1, read as the reverse complement.
CTTGAAGCTTCCATGAGAATGATCAGAGGCCATATTAGCAAAGGCTGAGACAACTGGGTTTGCTCAGCCTTAAGAAGAGAAGGCTTGGGGGGAGATCTTATTGCCACATACCAGTACAGGAAGGGTGGCTGCCAGTAGGATAGAGACTCCCTTTTTACAAGGAGTCCCATGGAAAAGACAAGCAGCAACGGGGACAAGTTAGTCCTGGGCAGACTCCCATTCAACTCCAAAGGACCATTTTTACCTCATGAGAACAGTCAGACATTGGAACCATCTCCCAGGGGAAGCAGTGGATTCCTCTACACTGGACAGTTTGAGAATTCATCTGGAGAGGGTGCTGGGCCAGCTCATTTCAACTCCACTATCACCCAGAGAGGTTGGGCCAGATGATCCTCTCGGGGTCCCTTCCAACCTGGCATTCTGTGAGTGTGTGATGCTGTGCCTTAAGTTGGCTTCTTTTTTTCCCATTTGCAACTTAGTTCCTGGTGTTGCATGTCTAAACTCTTGGGGCTGTGGGGGTTTGTTTTCAGAGGGGTGGGTGCGATGGTTGGAGCACCTTTAGGTTCAGAGAAGGCAACATCTGAAAGCATGAATAAGACCAGTAAAAGCCAGTTGTTATTTTTAAACCAAACAAGCCAAAAACCAATTTCTATTTTTTTTCCCTTTTAAACTCCAGCAATTGCCAAAGCAACTGTGAAATCTGTTGCATGAAAACCTTACACTGTGAGAAACTTGTCTTGTTAAAAGGGGAGCCGAGCTGTTATCAAGCTAAAACTCAATATCTCAAGCAGCATGCAAGAACGGTAAGCTAATAGCGCAGTGCTTTGACAATGCATCAAGAATGAGGTGAAGATCCATTACAGGAGGAACTGTGTGGCTGAGAAACGCTGTTTAAGCCTCATTGCCGACTGAGACTGAAAGAAAGAAATCAGAGAACGTCCTAAGATCTCACAAAGAAACTTTGGGGGGGAAACGTGTGGGAAGCAAGAGGCCTTCAATCTCTCCGAGTTCTCTCCATCCCAGAAAGGGGAAAGGAATGAGAGGCAAACAGACTGTCAGGTCACCCTCTGAAAACCCTCTTCACTCGGGGGAGTTAAAGGGAGGTTACTGCTGCTGATTTCTAGCCCATGTTAAAAAGATGGTAGTGGAAGGTATGAAGAGAGAGAAACAGGCAGACTTTCAATGAAAGCAGCTAAGTGTGCCTGAGATCCTCGTGGGTGGGTGTGTGTGTGACAGAGATTTCTGATTTCTTCAGCTGAAACACAGGAGAAATGTATTAATAGATCTTGGAAGTCTCTCACTACCTGGTTAATTCTATGGTCTTCAAACAACAGCTCAGATTCAAAAGCTAACTAGGGGCATAATCTGAAAACCCAACTTGAGGATCTTTTGCTCTGGCTGAGTTTTCATTTCTCTATATACAAAACTGGTTTTGACCCAGAGACCCACCAGATGCAGACCAGCACCTTGGCACCTTTTTCCAAGAAAGCCTTAAAAAGAACCCAAGTGAGCCATGAGAGACTTTCTTGCTCCTCCAGTACACATTGGTATAGCTCTTCTCAGGCAGAGGACTAAACAGTAGTAAAACCAACCACTTCTTTTCATAGTCAAGAAGCTTTTGGAAAACAATTGTTAATTAATCTACACAGACTGCTTTCTAAAAGAGATGAAATAAGGGAGATAAAACGCTATTATGCTCACAGAAACATTTCTGTTTGAAGAAAGAACAGGATATTTGTTTTTCAGACTGCCACTCTGAATCCTTGGCAAGCATTAAGTTCATTTCAGCACATCCCTCCTCAGGTCCTCCCCCAGACTTACTGCCTGTTACTCTTCACTTACTCCAATCAAATTTAGGTCCTATCCACTAGCGCTAGTGCATAACATTCACTGTGACTGGACCATCCTCACAGTAGCTCCTTATTCAGCAATACCTTAAGGCAAACAAGAATCAAAAGCACACCACAAATATGAGTGCTGCAAGTACTCTGTCATTAGACCTAACTCAATTCAGTAAGCACAGTTACACAAGCTCAACAAGCACAAAGCTGCAAGTTCGCCAAGTACTGGCACGAAAGTCAGGCAAGCGCTGGGCAGGGCAGGGTGAAGGAAAAAAATATCTATTGGGGCTTCTGCATCTATCAGTGCACTGCAGATGAGTGTCATGAGAGTGTAGAGGAGAGCTGGACAAACTTCTCTGCACTTCAGCTTGGAGCTTTATTTGAGGAGCAGACTCCCATTTGGGATTCACTGCTCTATGGGTGAATCGTAGCATTTGCTTTCTGCAGCACATGGAGATTGCACTGTCCCCAACATTCATCCAAAAATTGGAACTGGAATTTCTTCTCCATTCCTGGGAGCCAAACACCACATATGTAGCTGGGAGCAGATGGAAGGCACTATTAAGTATTTGGCCCTGCAATTTCAGTCTCTGCTAACACACAAAAAAAACAACCTGGTGGTTAAACAATAATCCTCTAGATTAGATGTGTAGAAGGAGCTGACAGGGTTGCTGGACGAGGCTATTATGGCCCCATTAAAAAACCCAAATGTAAAGGAAGATCTGGCAGTAAGTAAAGACAACAAGTGAGGCACAGCAGCATTTTCTGTCTACAAGGTGTACAGAAGTGGTGAGTATGGAATGACAGCAAAAATTATCCCAGTGAAGCCAGAATTACCTTTTGCTAAGCAACCAAAAAGGACAAGCACATGTGCCTCGAAGAATTTATTTCTACCTTTAGAAAGATTTAGTTGAAGATGATAAAAGTATATTTTTTGCTTTGAATTTCCACATATTCAAATGGCCCTGGGGTGTTTTCTTACAACAAAACTTCACTGTCCTTCGAAGTGGTTTCCTTGGATATGGCATGATAAAAAACAACGACAGAAAACTCTAATCCAGCAAAAGCTGTTTACAAAACAGCTTTGGGTCCTCAGTCATCCCTGAGAGGGGAGAGAGATAGCTGAAATACAAATAACTTCCTTAATGTAACAAACAGACAAAAGAAAAGTGACACCAAGTCAGGGTAGAAGGAGTTCAGATAGCTGTGTTTCAGAAACATAGAGCTGTAGTTATCAACGGGGTTCTCCACGCACGACCTATGGAGAACTACAGATAGAGCTCAGTGATTTCTTCCCCACTGACTGTACTGTGCTGATATAGTTTTGGAAAAATATTATTCTATAAATCATAGAATGGCTTAGGCTGGAAGGGACCTTAGAGATCATCTACTCCAACCTCCCCGCCATGAGCAGGGAGGCCTCTCAACTAGACTCGGCTGCTCTAACCTGGTCTTCAACACCCCCACACAGGAGGCATCCACAGCCTTCCTGAGAAACTGATTACAGTCTCATCCCCATCAGACTGAAGAACTTCTCCCTCAGCTTCAGTCTAACTCTGCTCTGCCTCAGCTTCAAGCCATCCCCCCTTGTCCTGTCTCTAGACATCCTTATAGAAAGTCCCTCTCTCCAGCCTTCTTGTAGAATCCCTTCAGGTATTGGAAGGCAGCTCTAAGGTCCCCCCCGAGTCTTCTCTCCTCTAAGCTGAACACCCCATCTCCCTCAGCTTGTCCTCACAGCAGAGGTGCTCCAGCCTTTGGATCATCTTTGTGGCCCTCCTCTAGACCCACTCCGACAGTTCTGTGTTTTTCTTATGCTAGAGACATCAGAACTGGCTGCGGTATTCCAGCTGGGGTCTCACCAGAGCAAAGGGGCAGAATCCCCTCTCTTGCCCTGCTGGCCACACCCTTCTTGATGCAACCTGGGATATGATTTGCCTTCTGGGCATCATGAGTGCACGGCCAACTCATGGTGAGCTTCTCACAGAATCAACCAGGTTGGAAGAGACCTCCAAGCTCATCCAGCCCAACCTAGCACCCAGCCCTGGCCAATCAACCAGACCATGGCACTAAGTGCCTCATCCAGGCTTTTCATGAACACTTTCAGGGGCAGCAACTCCACCACCTCCCTGGGCAGCCCATGCCAATGCCAATCACTCTCTCTGCCAACAACTTGCTCCTAACATCCAGCCTAGACCTCCCCTGGCACAGCTTGAGACTGTGTCCCCTCGTTCTGTCGCTGGTTGCCTGGGAGAAGAGACCAACCCCACATGGCCAAAATCATCCTTGAGGTAGTTGTAGACAGCAATGAGGTCACCCCTGAGCCTCCTCTTCTGCAGGCTAAACAACCCCAGCTCCCTCCACCTCTCATAGTGCTTGCAGTCCAGGCCCCTCACTAACTTCATTTCCCTTCTCTGGACACGCTCCAGTATCTGTCAATACACCCAAGTCTATTTCTTCAGAGCATCTTGGAGCACTGCTTGTCCTGCTCTAAGCCACAGAGTGCATAGGTGTCAAAGCACACCACAAAAAGTGATTGCAACAAAGTGGAATTTGGTAACCTAACACCAGAACATAACTAGCACACCAATTTCAGAAAGTAATGTAACATACACTGCAGTGTCTTTTGGAACTAAAATCTCTGGAGGCTACCTGTATGAGTTAAGGTCTGCCTAAAGTTAGAGGCATTGATGACAGCAGGCAGCTACAGTTGGTACACTAACTGATAGCAGCTCCCATTCTGTATCAGTGGGGGAAAGGTTTACAACAGTGAGCATCTCTGATGTAAGTAATTGCACTGCAATTATTTCAGAATCATCTTGTAGCTTTACAAGATGAACAGTGGAATGCAGTAGATTTGTTTAAAAGATTAATAAAGTTAATAAAAGTAGTTTAATATATAAAGTTCTTATTGAAAAAGAAATAAAGTAAGATCATAAAAAGCCTTAAAAAAAAAATCAATGTCTTTTTAGGTTTCAAACCAGAGGATCTGTCTGGTGAAGTAAACCACTTTATTACAAGGCTAGCGCATTGATTTACATCATGACCTCAGTTTAAAAGATTTTAGAGCCTCTCTAGTGCTTCTTCACATAAGCAATATGGAGAACTGTCTTAAGCACTGCAGCAAAGCTTTGTCCCTTTGTTTCATCCTGCATTTACCTTCTTGTTCTTAGGGCTGAGGTGCAACAGCTAAGCCCTTTGACCTCACCATTTGATCAGGGTGGATTTTAACAATTCCTAAACTACCACTACTAAGATAAAAAAGCAAACCCAAAGCACTCATTTATTAAAAGAAGTTACACCCCAGATGCCAGACGAAACTTTGTCAACTTGAGCTAAAGAAGGGTTTTTTGGTGGAATTTTCAGAATCTTTTATGGTTTGTACATTAAAGGACGCCTTCAGCATGCAAACTGCCACAACAGGTGGAGCTAAACAACGCTCAAAGGTAATCACAGAAACATGCAGGTTGGCAAAGCCCCTCAGGATCACCAAGTCCAACCTAGAACCCTACTCCACAACATTCACCATAGCCATAAACACCACATCCAAACAACCCTTAAACACATCCAGGGTGGGTGATTCCACCACCTCCCTGGGCAGCTCATTCCAGTCCCTGACAACTCTCTTCATGAAATTTTTTTTCCTCGTGTCTAATCTAAACCTCTCCAGTCTCAGCTTGAGGCCATTCCCCCCAGTTCTGTCTCCAATTACCTGTGAGAAGAGCCCAGCAGCAGCTCCTCCACAATGTCCCTTCAGGTAGTTGTAGACAGCAATGAGGTCTCCCCTTAACCTCCTCTTTTTCACACTCACCATCCCCAGCTCCCTCCCTTGCCTCTCATAAGATTTATTCTCTAGGCCCTTCACCAGCTTCATAGAATGGTTTCGGTTGGAAAGGACCTCAAAGCTCATCCAGTTCCAACCCCCTGCCACAGGCAGGGATGCCTCCCACTAGAGCAGGCTGCCCAAGGCCTCATCCAACCTGGCCTTGAACACCTCCATGTTCTAGTAAAAATGTTTTAGATCTCTTCATGCAGAATGTCCACCTGCGTTGCCAGTTTAATATAGACAAGTCTGCATTACAACACAAGCAGCCTCAAATCATCGGTGAGAGATGTTCATTTACTGATCGTCCAGAATTCCAGCTAGTGCTGTGTGACAGCAGGCAGAGCTCCTGTGCATTCCTCATGCTTCATAGAATCATCGAATCAACCAGGTTGGAAGAGACCTCCAAGCTCATCCAGCCCAACCTAGCACCCAGCCCTAGCCAGTCAACTAGACCATGGCACTAAGTGCCTCAGCCAGGCTTTGCTTCAACACCTCCAGGGACGGTGACTCCACCACCTCCCTGGGCAGCCCATTCCAATGCCAATCACTCTCTCTGGCAAGAACTTCCTCCTAACATCCAGCCTAGACTTCCCCTGGCACAACTTGAGACTGTCTCCCCTTGTTCTGTTGCTGGTTGTCTGGGAGAAGAGCCCAACCCCACCTGGCTAAAACCTCCCTTCAGGCAGCTGCAGACAGCAATGAGCTCTGCCCTGAGCCTCCTCTTCTGCAGACTGCACACCCCCAGCTCCCTCAGCCTCTCTTCACAGGCTTTGTGTTCCAGGCCCCTCACCAGCTTTGTTGCCCTTCTCTAGACACGTTCCAGCACCTCAACATCCTTTGGAGCCTCAGAATTCCATCCGACACACCTGGGCTTTTGTGTCCAGGAGGACAAATTTAATTTCATTTCTGCCAGAAATAAGGAACTTTATTCTTGCAAAACAGAGCCCTGGGCAATAATTCTAATGTAGGTTAGGAGTATAAAATAGGAAGGTTAATCAGGTGTCCTTGACAAAAATTTACATCTTGTGACTTCTTTTATCTGAAATTCATTAACCATCACCAGAGTTTCTCTTTACAACAACACAGGATTCTCACAGCTCAGGACCTGGTGTTCTATTTCTCCTGTAGAGAGAGCTGCAAAGTTGGGATCCATTTTGACAGCCTGTACAAAGCAACAGGTACCATGTGTAAGTTTTAGAGTTTCCTTTGTTAACATTCAGGCAAATTTCTTCTTACTGTTCAAAATACTACTTTTTTTAACCTTTTTTTTTGGGGGGTGGGGGGTGATGGGGACATTGTTGTTGTTTTGTTGTTCTTGTTCTTTAAGCTCTCTAGGTTTACTTTTAGTACTGCAAGAATTTGGTCCAGTGCCACTTATGCTTCCTAGTCCCATTTCACAAGGATTCAGCCAGGGTGCTTTTCCATCAATAGCAGCAACATGATACAAAGCCTTCCCACTGTGGGAAGCACAATTATCTTGCCTTCATTGATCCTCTTCTGGCAGCACAATAGAGTTTTAAGTTTTCAGTAGTGAAACCATAGGTCCCTAGCATTCCTTAGCCTTACTTGTAGGAATAATTCATAAGGGAAATGTGGTAGGGGTTTTAATTTGCCATTAAAGCAGAAGAAGCCCAAAGGCCATGAGAAGAGAACTATGAAGACACCATAACCAACAAATAATCATGCCAGTCTTGCCCATATAACTTTGCTACGTACTCATTGTTTCAGCTCATACTCATTACATTGTACCTGAACTTGATTTTAAATTACCTTGGCTAAGGCAGCATCCCCACATTTCTGCTGCAAAGCAATGAGTACCCCTTGCCATAAATTACCACAATTATTCTCCAGTAAAGATTACTCACATACCTCACAACGAAATTAAAATGAAAAAGCACTTCTCTGCCTTCCTGTAAGAGAAGAGGGACTGAGGCTGTAATCAGACACACTACCATGGCAGTAGCTTCCATTGCCCACTGCAAAGTGCCATTTGCATGCCCTGGCTAGACTGCACTGCCTCTTATCTGCCAGCACAACTGTGTGTGGAGTCACTCCCTAACCCAGATCTGTCAAAATGATCTTGTTAACTTAAACGTTTTTAATAGTAAGGTGTTTTTCCAACCAAATCATTTTGACAGAGCTGAGTTAGGCCATTGCTCATGCTATTCTTCCACCAAGAGCAATCTGAATGTAAAAGGTTCTTGTGCCACCCCCACAGCGTGCCAGCTGCATGCTTCCAAGAATGCTTCTCCATTCCCATTCCTCTCTTCGTTGCAGTTCACTGTCCTAGCAGCAGTGCTATTTGCAAGGCAAGACTGCAAACACATCAGTGAAACGGAGTTTTAAATAAAAGGCACCAAAACAGTTTCAAGAAGTCTTTCCCTTCAAGTTTATAACCCAGAGCATTGCACTGACTCAGTTTACAGCACGGCTGCGTGAAGCAGTTGCATCAGCACAACTACAGAGCCAATACACCAAAGGACAACCCCACAAAGCTTTGGCAAGAGCCGTGCTGCCAAGCAGCAGATGAAGTTTCACTGTCTGCTTCAGAGAGCAGTCAGGCAAACAGTTGAATCAACAAAACTGAGTGGAGGATAACTTCTGGAAAAGAGAACAAGCAATTAGGGACAGTGAAACTACTTAAATAAAACTCTGATGGGCTCCAAGTAGATAAACATGACAATCCTGTGCAGCTCTCTTGATGGATGAGGACAAAGTTTCGGGATGGAAACCTCTCCTGCCATCTCAGCTGCAGACAGGCAGCACTTAGATGTGCTGCTTCTGGATGTCCTGTTCCAAGAACAGGCTCCATGAGGAGCAGAACACCCTGATGATCCTGACCACAAGCAGCACATAGAAAGAGAGAGGGGCTGCAAACAACAACAAGCCAGCAGCTTGCTCGGTGAGGAGCAGAATCTCCTGATGATCCTCACCACACCACTGCACAGTGAAAGAGAGGGGCTGCAAACACCAGCAAGCCAGCAGCTAGGTTCTAGGCCATGAATGTTCTAGGCACTGCCCAAAAATATGATTACACTTTGTAGCTGCTCTAAATTTCACTGTAAGGGACTGATGGGCTACCTGGAGTTAACTCTAACATACAAAAGCATTATCCACACATCCTTTCCTTTGACCAAGCACCCAAAAATTCCAAGGCAAAGGAGATGAGAGTTACTGTGCCACCTCTGCTATGGCAGCAAGTAGCACACACTTCAGGTATACTTTGTGCTGAGATGTGAAGGAGCAGATCCTGCCAATACAGGTGCAAATCAATTGTCCAGGTTTATTTTGATGTATTATGTGTGACAATTTGCTTATAGCTGCTTGGAGAACCAGGGAGTTATCTAAAGAATGACTTATTTCAGCATCAAAAGTAACAGACACTACCTCTTTCTCTGGGTCTTGGGTATTCTCTCCTACACACACATGTACACACAGAGTAATTTACTGTGCAAAGATATGCCACTGTAATTTTTAAGCTTAGTCATGCATTGCTGTTTTTTATAGTTGAGGACATCTGAACAAATCTTTAGGTCATTAAGTGAGTTCCTAAGCTTGTGTCAAATGCAAAGGAACCCTTTTAAGCACATTGTTGACCAATCCTTGCATCAGATACACAGCTGATGGAATCTATGTCCTTGCACTGAGAAAATGCAGGCACACAGAAATGCTCATTCAGGCAGAGAAATGCATCTGTTTCTTCAGTATTTAGACATTTAATATTTATTGGGGAATTTATTCATCTAGTTATAAGATTGTTATTAGCAAAAACAGATTGTTCTAGTTTTAGAGGTACATTTCAGAGGTAGGGGGAAGGAAGACTTAGAAAAGCATTTCACAGAATCATAGAATCAACCAGGTTGGAAGATACCTCCAATATAAGCCAGTCCAACCCAATACCCAGCCCTGTCCAATCAACCAGACCATGGCACTAAGTGCCCCATCCAGGCTTCGCTTCAACACCTCCAGGCACGGCAACTCCACCACCTCCCTGGGCAGCCCATTCCAATGCCAATCACTCTGGCAAGGGCTTGCTCCTAACATGCAGCCTGAACCTGCCCTGGCACAACTTGAGACTGTGTCTCCTCATTCTGTTGCTGGTTGCCTGGGAGAAGAGACCAATCCCACCTGGCTACAGCTTCTCTTCAGGTAGTTGTAGATAGCAATGAGATCAAACCTCAGCTTCCTCTTCTGCAGGCTGCACACCCCCAGCTCCCTCAGCCTCTCCTCACAGGGCTGTGCTCCAGGCCCCTCACCAGCTTTGCTGCCCTTCTCTGGACACCTTCCAGCACCTCAACATCTGTTTTGAATTGAGGAGCCCAGAACTGGTCACACCACTCAAGGTGTGGCCTGAGCAGTGCTGAGCACAGGGGCAGAATCACCTCCCTTGTCCTACTGGCCACACTGCTCCTGATACAGGCCAGGATGCCATTTCTAAGGTAAATTACTTTCCTTGGGTGTTCTTAGGCTTTTCCTTTCAGTAGGAAACACCATGACTGCTGTTCCAAAGGGGAGGTGAGGCTGCTACAGGACACAGATCATTACACTACTCAGCTAATGCTTTGGGATAAAGGAAATTTTGTATTTCAATGTGACATAGCTATCTTTAATTAAAGCAATATATTGTAACAAATAGTCCATTATTCTGTGATTGCCTGACATGACACTTTATGACAGCTACAAAGTCTCCATCATGTCAGTGACTGCCTAATCTTTCTGATATTTTTTGGCAAATATTTACTTTTAGGAATTTTCTGTCTCTTTTTTCTCCCCTTTAAAGAATCCAAAAGAGTATCCTGGCCCTGAGGTGTCATGTCTATTGTTCAACTGCTGTTGGAATCAACAGAATTTCTTGTGGGAGTTATTTTGCTACTCTTCGATAGTAAAATCAACGTGGGCCAACTTTAAAGCTGCCACAGCTCTGATAGGTTGTACATAAAGCTGTCAGTCTATCAGAAGCATTCACTACTTTACAGAACCAAAGTCTATTAAAAAAGAAAGCAACAAACAATTCCAAGGGTTTTGCTAGCTCCTCAAGATCATTTTTTTCCACTTTGTTATTACTTGTATTGTGCAGTGCTTCAGGAACTCCAGCCATGAACCCACTACACTACACATTGTACAGTTACAGGACAAAGAGGGAGAATGTGATTTAGAGTTAGCCATTGAAGTAAATATGACTTGTTTGATCACATTTCCCCTCCAATGAAACAAGTGCCCCTAACATTTATGGGCTCCTGGTTTCTTTTGTTGCTGCATTTCCTTTGTTTTTAATTTAGAATGGTAGAATAAAGCAGGTTGGAAGAGACCTCCAAGCTCATCCAGTCCAACCTAGCACCCAGCCCTGTCCAATCAACTGGACCATAGCACTAAGGGCCTCATCCAGGCTTTTCTTGAACACCTCCAGGGATGGCAATTCCATCACCTCCCTGGGCAGCCCATTCCAATGCCAATCACTCTCTCTGCCAACAACTTCCTCCTAGCATCCAGCCTAGACCTCACACAACTTGAGATTGTGTCCCCTTGTTCTGTTGCTGGTTACCTGGCAGAAGAGACCAACCCCACCTGGCTACAGCCTCCCTTCAGGTAGTAGACAGCAATGAGGTCACCCCTGAGCCTCCTCTTCTCCAGGCTAAAAGTATATACTAATTCAATATGCTTATGACTTTTCAATGTCATAAAGAAATATTGAAATGCATTCACTTCTGAGTAAGGTAGGGTCAACTATGTATTGCTACAATTAAATTGTTCAGAATTTGTGTTAAGTTATTTAAGTTTAGCTGTGGTATTTCTGCACTGAAAAGTAGATAAATACCACTCTGGAAATCACATACTGAAAGGACTTCTGGTATATTTGCATGTTATTTGCCCTGTATTCACCTAATTGTTTTAAACACAGTTTGGTTGGGTTTTCTTGGGTGGTTGGTTGGTTGTTGTGGTTTTTTTTTTTTGTGATAGTTGGTACCAAAAGAATAAAATAGACATTAAATTAAAAATAGAGCTATTTTAGTTCTCCTGTAGAGTAAAAGGTATTTTCAAACTTCCCTTTCCACTTCTTATACCTAGAAACTAAACAAATTAAGATTAATAAAACCAGACTTGCTGGGTTTATGGGAGTCAGAAATTGCAGTGATGTGTCATAACATCACCTCAAAATTTTGTGCTGAGAAGCTCATGATGCAGGCTTAGAATAGAGAGGGAAGGAAAAAAAACAGCCCTGCCTGAATGACCAAGGGAGTTCAGAAACTTAAGCATGACAAAACCAGTTGTATCTTCATTGTTTCCATTCTATAGTAAGATGAAGAAATGAACAGAAGTAATTTTTATTCTTTACAGTCCACTGATTAAAGTGATTTTCCTTTGACTAAAATAGAACTGCAGTACATATAGATTTAATAGCTTCAGTTCATGCCAGCCTCATCTCTCAAACCGATGCTCATTTTTATGAGGGTGTATTGCATAATTTCAAGACCTGTATCACTTTTAAAGAAGAGAAGGGGGAAGAAACAAAAAAGGCAAGTTGTGAACCACATGAAGAGAACTCATAAAAAGGCAAACAGCTTGGCCTGTGACTGAGAATTAGGTGTTAACCATGCTCTGCCTAGGGCATCATTTATCATGAGAGTTTCAGCAGATGGGATGTGCTTATCCTGTACTTGCTGAAAAATGTTTAAATATTAATGGAGGACATAAATGTCTTGCTTTCTGGGCTGCTTTTGCAGTCTTTTTTTATGGTATACAACACAGCTTTCATTTTTGATTGGCTTTCTTTAAAGAATATTAGGTGTTCTCTCCATAATTCAACATAAGTTGCTAATTAAAGCTGTATTCTGATTAAACTAAGAAGAGAAAATTGTGACTGTGATTTAGTGAGAGCTATATAAACTTTCTAGTCACATGCATAGATATGTGTGTACATAAAAAAACAACCAAACAGACCACAAAAAACCCCTCAGCTTTAAAAAGAAAAAAAAAAAAGAAGTGAACAGAACCAGACTTTTCTAACTACATTCAGCACTGCTGCAGTAAATATACTGAAACAAATTAAATTACAAGTGAATGTCCTTAATTTCACATCACTGCATTTGCTGGCACTTTTACTATCAGCTTAAATGAGTTGTTGGCAAACAATCAGGGTCCTCCAACATTACATCTTTTTCTTCTGTAGTTGCCAGGTTGAGATTTTTTGTTTGGCCAGTTGGTTTTGTTTGGTCAGGTTTATTTTCTTTCATCCTCTCATTCCTTTCCTTCTCTCCTTTCTTTCCTTCCTTTTCCTCTTTCTATTTGTTTGTTTTAATCTAACTTTTGGAAATGCAGAAGAAATAAAGCCCACAGACTTGTATACAGAACTCAGTCTGAACTTCAGCAATGTTAAGACTTAAGTTCTGAGGATGTGCTACTTTGAAAGCAATCATAGCTGTTACATTTAATCCATAAAGGAGGTTTACACCTGAAGTGTTGCAAATTGCAAAACTCAGCTAATGAGTTGCACTGCATCTGAATGCACACAGTCTGTTTGCATGAGCATTTAGGGGCTTGCATGTAGTGGTTTTATATATGTATTACAATCCCATAGAAATATAAAATACATATGTATATAGAATTCTGATAATTGGTGACTACAAAGGATTTAAATGGTTGTCTGATTCCCTCAATTAAGCTGTGCATTGCTTCCTAAGAGTAAGTTACTCCAACAGAATGTTCACCAAATCAGAAAGTTTGAACTATGATACTGACTGCCAAGACTGACTGATTTCATGCTGCTTTGAACTTCCACATGCAGCTGCAAAAACTGGAGCGAGATCCTCTGAGAAACACCTCCCTGAGCTTGCCTGTGACTTAGGCACCGCAAGGTACAGTAGACACTCTTCATGAAAGGTTTCACTTCTCCGGTTCTAGGAGTGGTTGACATCATTCACTTCAAATCCAAGCCAAGGTGATGATCATTCTGCATTTCAAATTAATTTCACAAGCTAAATAATGCTCAACACCTTGGAAAAACAATTCTGCAAGTATCATCATTCCAACTCCTGGATAAAATCTACTCCTATGACAAAGTCAGGTAGAAATCAGTCTCTTGCCTAGAGTCAGATGCTTTAAATTCTGTCTCTTGGTAATTCAGCTGGTACAGAAATCATCTTTTCTTTTCACTTTGCACTTACCACTGCAGATTCAATCAGTACCTAATATTTTGGGGAACAAAATTGTATTAATATAGATGAAATGTCACTGTGCTGATGTTGTTTACTCGCTTGACAAAAATGAGAAACTTGCTGAAGAGATTCTAGAACAAAGAAGTCTATAAAAGGGAGGGGAGGGAATAATAATAATCATCATCATCACCCCCGCATTTGAAATCTCAAATTGGACTTTGTTTTGTTCCATGTCTATCTACTGCTCAAACAGTCATCTTCAGAAAGCTACAAAGCGAGCCACCTTTTCTATGGCAACAACACTAAGAATAATGTTGAGTTTCCATCAGCTAATTTAATTCTATTAACGCAATCTTATGGTAGCGATGACGCTTAACATGTTCCAAGCTCAAAATGCCTTAGCATTTCTCTCCCACTGAAAGAATTGAGCTGGCATTATTTTAAACTCATAGTTGAAAGACTCTTGTGATATAACTACAGCCTATACTGTAAGCATACAATTGGCTGTATTAGTAGTATATCTAAACAGGTCAGGCTCTAATAACATCAAAATGGAAAAAAGAATAGAAAAGGAATACTGCCAAGATATGCAATATCTGATGGTCATTGGATGGGGTGTAAAAATAGCTGTTCATACTACATAGCATGAGCAGTTACTTTCTGTTACAGAGTATCAATACTCATGACTTAGAGATACGCACTACTGAGGACTTCAAGTACACCTCACCCTTTCCCTCTTGTTCATAAACTCAGGGGTCAGGAATTTCCCCCCCTTGAAAGTATCCCAAATTTTGAAAATGACATTGTCTTTTCAGAGCAAAGGTCAAGTGGGTGAGTTCCAGGCCCTTAGTTTCACTAAGTGGGTGAAAAAGTCCCAGCTAAAGTCTGTAGGGCACTTAGGTCTTCTGAAATAAAGGCTTTAAAAGATGAACTCTGCAACTGTGCAAGAAGAAATAGAAAGAAAATTCAAGAAGCACTTCAAAGAGTAATAGACCTAAATCCATATCCAAGACTGGCTGATTTTGTGTTCTTCCATGTAACACTTCTATATCCTGGAGAAGGGAGTACAAATGTACTGTTTCTAGATAAGGTGATGCACTGTATGTTAACAGTGGTACAAATAACGCACCCAGGATCAATTAATGTCTTTGGGAAAGGTGGAATATTACTGGAAAAATTCTGGAGGTTACAAATGGCAAAGAAAGTGAATTCCAATCTGACTGTGAGGCTGCTTCTCCCTTTACAAGTCTGGTTCAGACTACAGTAGCAGAAGCTGATGGGAATAGCTAAAGTATATTGAAAAAGCACTAAGCAACTTTGCCTAAGGAGGATCCTGCCTCATCTTGGAGATGACTTTATCCTTTTTCACTAGAGAAAAGTTGGAAAAGGAGTAGCTGTCCTGTCTGGGGATACCTCTCATCAAAAGCAGTTGCATTTGTTAAGCAGGCACACATAAGTCTTATTGATTTTTTTCATATTGAAAAAAAATGTCCAAAGAGAATTTCTTGGCTAGCAGGCTGCTCACTCACCAAATCGCTCACCTGCATGGTTTAAGAGCCAACTTGCATGAAACAACTCAGTCTCTGAAGAGACTGAAGGCTCTCAGCTTACAACTAGGCATGGAAATTGAAGTCCTTTATCACCAGGATGCAAGGTTTTTAAAAAAGAAGGACAGGTAATAAATGTGAAGCCTAAGAGGAAGCTAGCAGAAAGCTGTGCAAGATAGAACAGCAAGGCTGAACAGATGAAAACCTTGAACTAGAACATCCTGTAACAATCAGTTCCCTTACTAGAGTTTTTTCTGTGGCAAACCTTCATAGAATCAGCTGGGAGGTGACACTAGGGAGCTTTTGGGTTTGGATGTTATCAGATTTTATGAGTGTGAAAATTGGTAATTTCACAAGCATTCAAAACACTAACTTCTAGCTGCCTTCCCAGTTTGTTTGAGACAGGTAAAAGATACACTAGGGATTTTTTCATTCTTCTGAATGCATTTATTATTTACCTTTACTGAGCAGCCTATTGCAAAGCATCTTCTTGGTCATAACATTCTGGCATTGAAGAGGAGAGGAATGTCACCCATATGACAACACTGCATATTTCTCTTTATCCTCATTACAGAGAAACTCTTGAAGAATTTCCAAAAGAGGATGAGTGAAGTTAAGAGGATTCTTTATCTATAGCTGTGGTAGTTATCAGCTCTATTCTTTAATTGAAACTGAAGTGAACAGCTGGAAGCTTCTCTTCTATTAAGCATTAATGTGGTAGATTTGAAACAATAAACAGTTGAAGTTATTTGATTTCTTGCAATCAGCACCCCCCCAGAAAGCATCCGGCTGTGATAGTCAGAGACACAAACAGCAAGCCCTTTATGCGATCAAGTTGGCAGTTGGGAAGTGCCAGCCTTTGTGAGAGTTGGACCAGTATTTATGCCCACTTTCAGAGGAGAGACGAACAGACTCCTTGGCATGAGACAGGGTGTGCGTGCTTGTGCCTGCCTACAAGACAGGAAGAGGGAGGGAGAAGTGAAGGTACAGAGTTTGATACCTGTTGGCAACACGAGCAGGTTTGTGTAACGCCGTTATGTGCCAGGTTGGATTGATTCCACTCTATTTAGTCTGGTACTAAACACAAACTGCTTGAATTGCTTGAATTGAGACAGATTCAAGACGTGGCTGCACAGCGATGAACCACAAAGGAATTCCTGCCTGTGCTAAGTGGTGTCACCTTCATGGCGGTAGGCAGCGTCTAAATAAGGATTTGAATTAATCTCTTCTATAATATCCACACAGAAACTGCCACAGGCTTCCTGTGCTTTGCAGTGCCTCCCAGGCTGCCCAGCCAAGCACCATACACAGCTCTGATACTGTCTAGTAGGGATGCTATCTGACAGCTCGAGGCTCCAGACTGGAATGCTGCTACCTAGTAGATACTGAAGCCGAGCAGAATGCAAGGATGCGTTACTCCTCTGCCTTCCTCAAAGAGAAGATGAAGCGTTCAGTGAAGCAGCCCACTTCAGGGGTCAGCAGACTCCTGCATTTCTTCTCTGGGAAGCTTGGCAGTGATGCAAGTGATGAGTGACTGGAGCTAAGGGGCTTTCTCCCTCTCCGAAGTTTCAGCTGGGTGCATTATGTGTTTAGTCAACCAGAAAAAGGAAAGGAAAACAACTTGTGGGACAGGGATGGCTCCTGGCTAGTTACGGCTGTTCTTTCTACCTCAACCTGTAAGAGGAAGAACAGTATTCCTGGGATGCTCTCCTTTCTGAAAGTAGGAAAGGAAGCTGTAATGCCATTATTTTTTTTTATTTATTTACCTAAGGGGTGCAAAGCTCTTGGGAGAAGGAAGGTGACAATAGATCAGGGGGATTTTCCCCCGCTCATGGTTCTTTCAGCCTCCTCCTCCTCCTCCCTCATTTACATATCTGGCTGTTGGGTGATTTTTATTCTCAGCACGAAAACTGCAATCTATTTCAATGCATGAATGCAGCCCTGCATCTATTCAACCCAGTGAAACAGCCCAGAGATTTATTGTACTAAATAAGAAAACAAGGAGAAGAAACACAAGAACCAGGTTCTCCAGCCTTGGAAGCAACCCTCTGTCATCCCAAGTCCTCCTGATCCTTTAAAGGGGGGGAGGACAAGGGGAGGGGGAAACAACCCACTCTAAAAAACAAAACAGGAGGAGAAATAGCCACACCACCACCACCACCAGTCCTCCTCCCAAGAGAATAATGATTAAAAAAAAAAATAGAATAAAAAATCTTAACCCAGTATCCCACGGCATTTCCACACATCCGACTTAATGAGGCAGCAGAGCTCAGCCCGATTCCGTACCCATTAACGGGGAAAGCACCCGCGCAGCGCACCTTGCGAGAGCACCGCCGCTAAGTCAGAAAGAGAGCTACAGAGAGGCAGCTCTCTGCCAGGGAGACACAAACATATTCACCAAATGAATACTCACTCTTTCAAGAGCCGAGGAAACCGCTTGCTGACAGCCACTTCTGCACGGATTGAGAGGCTGAGGTAACAAACGTTAGCCAGTCCCTGGGAACAGGCAGGATTTTCCCGATTTTCTTTTCATGCTTTTCGAGGCTGCTGCTGCTGGAGGAGACGCTGGTTACTTAGCTTCTCGGGTTTCTGTGCCTGCATGCTAAAGTGCAGTTATTAATTTCTCCCTTTGCACAAGCCGGCGGCAGCAGCACGTCTCCAGGAAAGCAGGGATATTCCAAATAAATCCACTAATTCCAGATCTGAGCGCTCCAACGTGCCTGCCTGCCAAATGTAACTGTGAAGTGATGTGGAAAAGTGAGCTGGGAGCCTCCCCTGACAGCTCTTATTGGGCTGATCTCGGAGGCAGGTCTAGCGCTTGGAAATTCATGTAAGCAGTTTTGGGTGGTGGTTTTTCCTCCTCCCTCTCCTTCGCACCCCCCTACCCCGCCTATCGCCCGGCAAGCACACAACTTTTCCACGAGCGGCCGAGCCAGCCGCTCCCCGGAGCCGCGGCAGCCGCCCGCACCGCCAACTCCGAGCGCGGGCATCTCCCTCCGGCCGGCCGGGCGGGCGGGCAGGCCGTGGGGGCGGGCGCCGAGGCCGCCCCCGCCGAGGGAAGGGGGAGGCTGGGCTCTTAGGCGTGGGGCCACCGGGGAGCTGCCCGCCGGGGCGGAGGAGCAGCACGGCGGGGCTCGGACGTGCCCAGAGCAGCGCGGCGGGGCTCAGACGTGCCCGGAGAGCCGGCGGACGTGCGGCGGGCGGGGGGAAGAGCGGCGACGGAGCGCCGCGGGGGCAGAGGGTGCGTGAGGCGGCGGGCTGCAGGGAGCCAGCCCCACGTCTGCTGAGGCGATGCCCGCCGCCAAGGGGAGGCCGGGGCCGCCGGGAGACGGGCAGCGGCGGGGCTGCGGGCAGAGCGGGTCGGCATGCGGCGCGGGGAGGAGGCAGGACCCTGGGGAGGGCTGCGGGGGGCGCGGGGCGGACGGGAGGGGCAGGAGGCAGATGTTCATCTCCGTGGCAGCCGCTGCGGAGGAGACAGGCGGACGAGCCGGGGACAGAGGGCATACTTTCAAAACCCATTCCCAAACTAACCTCGAAGAACTGCAGGCGTTTAATTTTTCTCCTGTGCTAAAGCCGAGGGTGGCAATCACACTGTAAGCAGGAGCCTGAACCCGCCTAAAAGCAGAACAGAGCCAAGACCTCAGCACAGCAAGCGATGGCTGAAGGGCAACCGCGGTACAGTAAGTTGTTGACCACTGCCCAGTTTCCAGATCCTTTCCGTGACTGACATCGCGCTGGTGCCCTGCACAGCCTCAGCTTGAGGAGCGCTGGGAAGAGTCTGGGGCACCCTAAGCGTTGACTATCCTCAACTGCCTTTGACTTGAAAGCTGAAGGTTGCTCATCCCTTCTGAGGGCTCAGCACGGATGCAGGCAGGGCAGACAGCAGAGTGGGCTTGCAGAGGAAGGAGGAGCACCACAGCCAGCACCTTATGAGAGGTCAAAGCGACCCCTTTGCCCACCCCCTTCTTTAACAATTGAGTTTATGAGTTTTCTTCCTTACTATGCTGCATGTATAATATAATAGCTCTGATCTGCTCGTACATTTAATCATTACACACATCCTGGCTCTAAGTGTTACCCCCATGTATGTTTTTTACCAAAGAAAAGGGGTCAGTGTTGTGCTAGGAGCACAAAGTATAGACATGATCAAGTAGAGATGATAACTCCTAAAATGGAGGACTGATTCGACACTTAACCAGTGCTGTTGGGGAAGCTTAAGTGCACTCAGCTCCATCCTCCTACTTCAACTTTCCTTGACTAGAATTATGTATAAGAGGAGCATTCCATGTGGTTCCATGTTATTAAAGCTGGTTTGTTTCTTCATTTGTAAACGGCTGATACCTTAAACTCATCTACATAATCTAGAAGCCTTCTAACCTTCAGCAAGAAATGGCTACATTGCTGAAGATCTATCTGTTACCACAGAAGGTGGCCCCTAGTATTCCTCTCAACAGTAAGAAGACCATGTAATTCAGATTCATGATTGCTAATCTTATTTTTCATGCTGATGCTATGTGTGCATGCACACATAAGAGAGCAGATGAGAGAAACCTGCATTTGGAGCTCCTCTGGGCTTCAGTACCTAAATGCAAGTTACTGCAGTTAACTGATGCACTTCTTTTTGCACAATACTCATTCTGAAAAGCCTGTAACTCATCAGAACATAGCAAACTACCCAGAAATGGACATTTTTCAAGGGCTGTGAAGAAACATCTAACTTTTCTTTTGCTTCCCTCAGCCCAACCGATAACTTTTCCAAGCTGTGAGCCTGGGATGATTCCTTAGAGAAGGGTAGATATAAAATACACAATACTTACTCGAAGCAGGCTGAGAGCCTTGAGGGAAATACAAAACACTTTGCAGTGCAACAGATAACATCAGAAATGTGGCTTCCCTTTACCTGGGATTCCACTGAGGCAAAGGGCATTTTTCTCTTCCATCCTTCCACCAACTGAAAAACACAGCAAGAATATAGATGCAGTCACAAGGAAATGTGAGGAAGTTTAGCCTGTAATTAAGAACAGAAAACTTTATTTTGTGGAGGTTTCAGTAAGAGTAATTGCACACCTTGCATTCTTTTTTTATCAAAAAGTACTTTATGGAAGCAGACAATAAAGATTCTGACTAATATAGATGGGTTAGATCCCTTGTGTCTGCACTTTAAACAGACAGTGTGGGAAGAAGACTAATAGTAGAGGTTGTACCTCCAAGCAGAGCTTAAAAGTATAGTTTTTGTTTTGATTCCAACCTTTGACTTTTGCCATTTGTTCTATGTGACCTTTCTTGCAGCTGTAAATTACTGGGGCAAGTGCTGTGCTCTTTCATCCTCAAGTTGTAGGAGAGGGTGCTAAGTGTCTTGTTAAAATGGATTATGGATTCCCCTACTGGAAAACCTTTCAGATGACAGGAAGAAGTGTGTGGATTAATATTCAATTTAAAATAATCTTGGAATAGCAAATATTTACAACTTTCTGCATCCTATCCCAGTTAGATGATTTAATTATATTCATCATAGTGATATACAGATATATATACACACACACACACTGTCACATAGCACTGATGAGTACACTGGCTAAAAATGCTTTCCTCTTAAATATCTTAAACACATATTACAAGGAAGATACTTCCTCTATCTCCTAAATTTAATTTTGCTTTTTAAACAACAAGCAGCTCTGATTCCAACTGAAAGGAGATCAAGATTGTAGTAGCTGTAGTGAAGGGGGAAAAAAGAAATCATCTGCAAAATGTGACTGGATTAAACTGGAATTCAAATTTTAATCCTGATCTTTGTATCAGGAAAAACAAAACAAACTATATCTGTATATATGTGTGTGTGTACATATATCTATATATACATATATGTGTGTGGGTACATTATACATACATACGTGTGGGTACATTATATACACATGTATGAGTGTGTGTACATATATATGTGTACATACACACACACACATATATATATGCACATGGAAGCTTCAGAGTTGTTTCTTGGTTGGGTTGTTGGGGCTTTTTGGTGTCTTTTTGTTGTGAGGATTTTTGGTTTCTGGGGTTGGTTTGGGTTTTTTCTGTTGTTGTTTGAGCTGATTTGGTTATTTTAACTGAGTCTGGCTGTTAAGGGGGGAAAAGTAGCATCCACTTGGGAGATAACCTGGAGATTTTCTTCCATTTTATTTTGCTTTTAGAAGTAAGAAGGATTAAAAACTCAAATGTGTTGTCTCATTCATTTACAGACAGGAAATAGCTGTCTGTCATCTAAAAATATGTGGCAAAATGGAATTCAAGCCTCTTTCCACCCTTTTGTATTTGTGAAAACAGTTGTTGGCTATTATATAATTCTTTGTTCTTTCAGTGTTGCAAAGCAGTGCAATAAACTCTTTTCCTAAGAGAGAATTTAGACCTCACTGCTTAAAAATATTCTATAGAGACTCAAAATGAGCTCTTAAGGGGCAACTCAATCACAGCACAGCCTTAAAAGGGTTGCTGCTGATGTAAATGTTCAGCGTCATCTTATTTAAATAACAATGCAAAAGTCAGGAACATGAAAGGGGTGGAGAGGAGAGTCAGGGAAGGCAATGCCTGGGAAAGGAACCACTGTGTTAATTCCTCATATTCAGGTTTTATTCCATCAAATCACCTAGTAATGAGATATTTCCCTCAAAGTAGCAGTAGCTGATTTAAGTTTTTTTAATACACAATATAAGACCCAATCCAAAATTACCCTGAGGTTAATGAGTCCAGTGCGAATGACTTGATCAAGATAAACGACTTTACTGCAATCTACTTGTGCTTACAGGGATTACCACTGGCATGCCACTTCAAAGCAGTATTAATAATCTACAATTAATAACTGCTTTGAAAGTTACTAAAGCAACTTTGCAGAACAGTGGTGTAAGCTGCCATTGTTTTATTAAAGCTTTAAATAAATTAGATGCTCTTTTCTCCGGCAGTACCCAAGCACTCCACCAACTTTGTGCCTTTTGCTCAAGTTATGCAAGGGATTATTCCAAAATTAATTTGTTTTGAAAGGCTACAATTCATACTCCATAAACTAAGATGACACAAGAAGTCGTATCTTAAGTCCAAAATGTTTCTGAACAGCAAGTGCTTTTATCAGCTCCCTGTGTTACAGTAGAGAGACATAATTACCTTTAGAACACAAGTTCTTATCACTGTCTTGCAACCTTTAAAACTAGCTTGTATTCAGTTATCACAAGTTGCTTATCATGAGAAATAACATTCCTCTGTGTTTGAGAAGTCACTGAAGCCATCTGTAACCTGAAAAAGTTTCCATTGTATAATGTTTACAACCGATACTGGAGATTAAAACAAAGGAAATGATACAAATGGCCCATGGGATAAAAGTGGTTTGAGGTAAGGGTTTCACTTATTTACTTACATATTTATTATACTGACAGAAAATTCTGGTTTCATCTTAACAGAGGAAGCTAAAAACACTGAGACATTTGAGTGAGAAATTTGCAAAGAATGGCAGATCTTTATAGAGGTCAAAACTTGGTTAAAATTCGGTGTCAAACACTGGAACAGAAAGCTTGCAAAACCCCACTGAAGCAAGAACAAACCATAAAACAAAAGCACCCAAAAGTGACAAAAATTGCTCTCAAATACCTAAACCCACTTATTTTCCAGCCTGGCCTTCCATGGAAGATGACTAATCAAAGTCCCTTCCCTTGATAAACTATACATGAAGAGAAACAACTGCACTGATTTCTCCTAAGTGACTTTTGCCTCGATGGGACAAACAGATTCTTACAACCACAGAAATTCAATTTCCAGCCCATGAGCTTTCAGACAGAAACAAAAATTTAACCCCACAGCAGCAATCAGCTTTTAGGCCCTTAGCAAAGCCTTTCCCCATCCCCAAATTGCTCTGTTTAGTAAAATAAAATGTAACTGGTGCTGAGCCCCCTTCATGTTACAGACTTTAAAAGCCCCAACTACTCATTTGTGTACCATATGCACCAATGATATTATGGAGCGCATAAAAATCACAACATGCTTCCAGGTTTTATTACTCCTTGGGTACTGTTTGCAATTCTGATTAGTTGCTGTCAAGCTGACTATTAGAAGAACAACTATTTCTTTTGTACATCAGACACTAAGAGGAGGGAAAAAAAATAAGCAGCAAATTACATCAAGCAAAGCAATCAACCAATTTTTGTTTTGTACATTAATGATTCTGGATCCAATTTGGAAAATTAAGCTGCTGCTTTTAGTTTTCAGTATGCCTTATGAATATAGGTAACTGTTTGAGAAGCTGTGCAGATATTGTTTGCTCTACCTCAAGTGCCCTCTAGTGTGCAGTAATTAAGCAGGTTAAAACACTGTTTTTTCCCCCCTTTTTCCTAACAGCCACTCTTCTAACTCCCAAAGTAATGTGTAACGCTGCGTTTCTTCTCAGAGGAAGGAGAGATTCAATGTTTGCTGCATTAACTGTGCAGATGTAAATGAATTATCTCCTGTGTGTAAAGTCAAATCACCCCCTTTGCTGTCAAGTTTTTTATTCTCAGAGGTATTAGTTAAATAAAGGCAAATAATTCTTCTGGACATTTTGCAAGTGTTGGGATATGAACAGTTTCAGTGTTACCAAAAGCAAAGCAGCGGTCTTTTCCTATGTGCCAAAACACATAACCCTAGAAGATTTAACAACAAAACCCTCTTAATTATGCTTCTGTGGGTTTGTTTGTTTGAAGTATATTTCTAAGTGCTGGACATCACTGGCAATCCTAACTCTGAGAGTTAAATAAGCTATAGCAAGCACACTAAAGTATCCTCTACAGATACACACTTAAATTGTGAAAAATGAAAGTACTCTTAATGTAGCCACACTCTTACCTCATTCTTTACCAACAAGTGATTGAATCGGGCCATAGTGAAAGCTGAGAAAGTAATTCTGTATAACTATATATTAAAAACTAAATCCTGAGGCACACATGTAACAGATTCTGGGTGTTCTCATCTGGCTTTCTGTTAAGCTGACATTGATTGGTTGAAATTCTGACCTTACTCAGCTGGACAAGTTGTGCCATGGCTATCATGGAGAGGAGATCCTGTATGATGCTGCTATTTGGCTGCAGAAGACAATGCACTTCTAGCCCTTCAACTGCCTCATCTGCAGGACAGAAGGTGGCTGCCTGTCAGCAAATAAAGAAAAAGACAGAGGACAGGAAGAGAGGGGATGATGGGAGGTAAGAGTTTGGAGAATTAAATGACCAAGTGCAGCTCTGAGAACAAAATATATCAAAATATATCCCTAAGATGTATCTGCAAGGTGCAGTTGCTTAACTTAAAAAGCAACCTTAAAGCTTGAGTTACCCACCTGACTTTCTGCACTGCACAGATGAGGGGGAGAACCATTGAAGACTTCTCCCCATTCCTGGTTTCAGTGTGGTCTGATTTGAGAGCCAAGTGTCTACTTTCAAGCAAGATTTACCATAAAATTCCACGATGATATCAAGGCTAACCATACCGTACACAAAGCAGGTTTTTAATGGACTTCTGAGAGCTGAGGTAAGAGGGGTAGGTGGATCCCAGGGGAGGTGAAATGCTTATGTTGGGGATATGCTTCAAGGTGAGGGAACTGAATCTTTTATGAGTTGGAAAATCAGTAGGACTTACTTCTAAGTGGCAAGAGTCATCGTCATTATCTGAGCTGAGACTGTGGTTTTAGAGTTGTGGTTTCCAAGCAAGGTGCTCAGAAAAGGCAACAGGATTGTTTCCTGTCCCTAGCTTAGACTCCTCCCTGCATGGTATATTGGTTATTGTGATTTTTTTTTTTTTTTTTGGTAACTTAACTATTCCTTATGCATTCCATACAGAACATAACTTTTCTAACACAGTTCTGGCACACGTAGGAGGTTAACAATAGATCACAGCATGCAAACGCATGCTTCTCTTAAACTTAACAGCCTGTTTTCATCTATCTTAATAGCCACACTGCAGCCAGGCAACACAATGGTAGCAGTGCAGCAACTGCTTTTATTCCAGAAACAGTACCAGAAAGCACACTTCCATAGAAGAAAATAGGTTTTTAAGTTTAGACCAGCTCTTCCTGAATCTGCCTGCCTTAACTAGAGTACAAACAGCATTATCTTGGGTCCGCTTGGAGGTAACACTAACAGCAGGTACACAACCTAAGGGTAGCTGTGCTAACTGATAGCAGCACAAGGAAAAGCAGCACAGGCCTGAGGTTTCAGCATTTGCCACCTAAAGAAGCTCCCAGAAAGGCTGTTTTGCATACAGCACAGGACAAATCTAATAGAAACACAAGCTGGAGTTTGGCTGCTAGTCCAAACTGCATTTGTTTTCCCATTCTGAGTGCAGCAACAGATTAGGAGTATGTGCTCATTGCAAAGTACTTTTCTCCAGAGATTCCTGGTTTGCTTCTTTATTTAGTTAAAGAGGTAAGTCAACATATTGCCCATGAAGTGATTTTTTTTTTCAGCAACTGCTGACATAGTAGTTTGGCAGACTGGTGACTTTTTTAATCTAAAAAATTAATAATAATAAAAAGGTAATGCTCTGGTAAAGGAAAAAAAACAATTTCCACTTGAAAAAAAATGGATTCTGGTGCATCTGCAACAAGTATTAGTAATGAAGGAGAAGATAAATTCCCAGGACTTAATGCTAGAGAAGTTTTCTTTTTCAGTAAGTAACAAAACCAGCAGTGTATGTAGAGAAAGAATCCTTCTGCTGAAAAGGACAAGTTTTAATGGCAGTAATGTAGTGAATGAAGTCCATACCTCCAGATCTAGTCTAAGATGCCTCTGCTTACTACAGAGAGGGCTGGACTACATGACCTGCAGGAATCTATCTATCCTGTGATTCTATGAAACATATGCTATGTTCACTGGAGAACTGTGGTAGGTTGTGTTTACTACCAATAGTAGTAACATCACTTGAGAAAGTATCTGAGATGCTGGAAATCACTTCCCCCACAGGAAACAACCTGAAAATGATGCAGCTGATAGTTCTGGTAGTTGTTGATGCCAGCTTCTTGGCAAGCCAGGCCACACCTTAAGTCCTGTGTCCAGTTCTGGGCCCCTCAATTCAAGAGAGATGTTGAGGTGCTGGAAGGTGTCCAGAGAAGGGCAACAAGGCTGGTGAAAGGCCTGGAACACAAACCCTATGAGGAGAGGCTGAGGGAGCTGAGGTTGTTTGGCTTAGAGAGGAGGAGGCTCAGGGGTGACCTCATTGCTGTTAACAACTACCTGAAAGGAGGTTGTAGCCCGGTGGGGTTGGGCTCTTCTCCCAGGCAAGAAGCAACAGAACAAGGGGACACAGTCTCAAGCTGTGCCGGAGGAAGTCTAGGCTGGATGTTAGGAGGAAGTTGTTGGCAGAGAGAGTGATTGGCATTGGAATGGGCTGCCCAGGGAGGTGGTGGAGTCGCCATCCCTGGGGATGTTCAAGTGCCATGGTCTAGCTGACTGGATAGGGCTGGTTGCTAGGTTGGACTGGATGATCTTGGAGGTCTCTTCCAACCTGGTTGATTCTATGATTCTGCTTGAGTCAAATAAGCCAGCAATGGTGTAACTGGAGGCGTAGTAAGGCCTGATTCACTGCTTGGCTGATGTCACAAACTCCAGTTTAACACTGGAGTACCACTGTGGCAAAAGATGACCCATATTTTTATTTAAATTAAAATCTCTAATATTCATCAAATATTCATAAGAATATATAACAAATAATTGTGGCAAACATTGCATAATAAAGATGAAAGGGAAATTAACCTTGTGAATTTTTAAGCTGAAGAATAAAGACCATTACATTAATAAGACTTAATTATATCATTAAATATTTAAAATTATGTCCTCTAATAAATGTTTTTATTTAACATATTTCTTTTTTATCTATTACTTTAGTAAAAATGCCTTTAAGAAATGAACAAAACTGCAGTGGAGCTCTTTTTTCAGATAGCCATGCAATTACAGAAAAAGCAAGAAGGGAGCCATATGTTACCTCTTCAACTCAAGGTCAGCTTTCAGGACAGAAGAGTCTCTACTGCCACAAGCCTCCACTCCTTCCCTGGATGGGCTGCTGAGGGGCTGCATCTTTGCTGAGCACTTTTCATCAGCCATTCTTCTCTTTTTCTAAGATTAGCTTTGCTCTATCTGTGTTAATGAACTGAGTTAAGCTAGCACAAATAGAGCTTATTGCTATCCATGTTTCCAGCATTCTGTTTAACACCTAACCCAATTTAAAAGGGTATAGAGGGCAGTGTGTTCAAAGGATAGCTTCTAGCTTGTGCTGCTGAGTCCTCCTTTGCTATACTGCATCCCTTGCTATGATACGTCCAGTTCTGGTATCCTCATTGTAACAAGGACACAGAGCTGTTGGATCAAGTCCAGAGGGAGACCACAAAGATCATCCAAGGGCTAGAGCACCTCTTCTGTGTGGACAGGCTGAGGGTTGCTCAGCTTGGAGAAGAGAAGACTCAAGGGGAGGACCTTAGAGCTGTCTTCCAATGGGTGAAGGGATCCTACAGGGTGGCTGAAAGAGGACTTTTCATAAACTTATCTAGCAATAAAGGGGAATGGTTTCCTTAGAGTGGATCTTAGGAATGGTCTCCTTAGACCAGTTCCCTTAGAATGGATCTTAGGAAGAAGTACAAAGGTGATGAGGCTCTGGAACAGGTTGCCCAGAGAGGTTGTGGGTACCACCTCCCTCAAGGTGTTCAAAGGTGTGTTGGATGAGGCCTTGAGCAGCTGAGTCTAGTTGAGAGGTGTCCTTGCCCATGGCAGGGAGGTTGGAGTAGATGACTCTAAGGTCCCTTCCTGCCCAAGCTATCGTATGACTCTCTGGTTCCTGACAGAACACCTGTGTAGAAGTAACATCTGTGAACTAATCAGGAAATCTTCAGGGAGTCAGCACCTTGCAAACAAGAGAAAGGGTCAGTTTGCTTGCAAAGGATTGGGAGGTAAAAGCTTTGCAAGGAATACAACCCAGCTCAGCATCCCTTTGTTAATGTCACAAATTCTTTTCCTTCCATTAATTTGTCTCAGCATATTCTCTCTAGACTTCTACTGCTGTTTTACAAGGAGAAAGTTACAACAGAGAGCTGAATCGCACCAAAAGCAGCCAGGCAACAGTTCAAGCCACAACATCGCTATAATCCTATCAGGAAGGTATTCCTTTCTCCAGCACACCTCCAAAACTTGTAAGGGTCCCCGGTAGTCATGGCACTTCAAGGTAACCTTTGTGTCCATTCAGTATCTTCCATCCAGTTGTTCTCTCTGCCCCAGTGGTCCACATGAACCACACCCCCCAGGCAGCCTGCCCAGCTCAGCTCTGTGCATTGCATACACTTGGAGACACATTGATTAAAATGAGATGGCAAACACCAGCCAATCAAATCTAACTCACCAGATTTCAGGTTCATCAGAGGCTTCAATTTAACAATGCTTTAGTGGAAAATCTCTTCACTTAGAACACACAAATATGAAGCCCTGTTTAGCTATTGTGCCTTTTCCAGTTAAGCCATTCTTTCTGTTTGCCACAGTAATAGTTATTCTGATTTAATCCTTTCAAATTCTTGTTTACTTCTGCAATATTGGTTTGACTTGTCTTCTGTAGATTGTGTGTTTTATTGCTATGCTTGTCTTCCCACTGTCCCCCACCATTTCCCACTCATCTATCCGTCATCACCCATACTGTAATTACTGAAAGGTTATTTGCTGGTAGACAGATGCATAGGGCTGCTGGCAAGAGTACTACCATTATGCAGTGCAAATATTGTGCAGAATATTAAAGAATGATATGAATCAAGTCTTAGTGAAAAAGCATTCTTAAGAGTTATCAAAAAGATTGAACTGAGTCTGGTTTGCCTGTTTACACATTGGATACCTCATCTAAAGCAAGGTAACATTTATTTACATTTGGCAGCTAAGGGTGCACTGCAGATATCATCTTCTAATTAACACTCATGATACTGCAAATGTAAAGAGAAATAACCCCATATTCCATTATGTGTGGCTGCCAGTCACAGTGTTACAGCATTTTCTGTTCAATGCACAAGTAAAACAATGCCACAAAACAAACCAGCACTGAGCTTTCACATCAATACCTGCCTAATAAACCATCTTCTGGAGATAAGGTGTGACGTTACTTGGAACACTCAGCACAAAAGCCAAAAGAGGCAAGTTTCCCAGCAGTGTCCTATCCTGCCACTTCATTTAACCAAGGCTCAAAAGGCAGCAGAAGTAACGTGAGCTTTCACTTTGCCTGCAAGTTCCCACAAACAATGCCTCTGCTTTGAACTGCCAACGTTCAGAGAAGCAAGAAATGACACTAAGCCTACAAATAAAAAGCTTAATCCATAGATCAGCTAAAGAACAATATACTCTGGGTCCACTTGGATCACTGCTGTGACATGAGGTACTCATCCTAGGAACATGTACAAACCAGAACAGCTAAGAGGATGGTGAAAATTCTCCACCACTAAAACTTCACATGGGTGCATGTTTAAGTAATACACAGCACTGTGCACAGGCAGCAATACACAGCACTGGGCACGGGCAGCAATACACAGCACTGGGCACGGGCAGCAATACACAGCACTGGGCACGGGCAGCAATACACAGCACTGGGCACGGGCAGCAATACACAGCACTGGGCACGGGCAGCAATACACAGCAGCGTGCATGGTCTAAAAGGCTCCACTGCCATATTTTCCTTCTGCATTGGTTAGGTAAGCAGAGAAAATACTGCCAGCAGGGACAGGAGTTCTGGAACCAAGAGCTGAAGATTCTTTCCCATGGGAATTTTGCCTTTCCTTTTCGGTTCAGCTTCTGCAGATGATTCTCAGCAGCATGCCCCAAGTGCTAGCCTCACATCTGATACGTCTATGTGCGTGCAGAGGGTTGAATGTGGACATGAACTTACACACACTATTAGTACCATAGAGGTTTACAAATGCTCAGTACATTGCAAGCCATCTGCTGAAAAGCCAGGGGCTGCTACCAATAGGAGACAGGATACATCAGCTGCTTTACAGTTCAGCCCAGACACGTTTGGACAGGTGCATGGTCTTCACACAAAGCTCTCTGTTAAAGTGCCTTCAGACAGACTCTCAGTCTCCACACCCCAGTTCATTGCACACCCTTACCCTGAGTGGTCTCATATATAATTTAGATGTTTAATGCAAAGCGAAGCTAATGTTAACAATACATATTTTTGAAGACTGACAGTGTAGATGCTTCATTTCCTGAAGGAATAACTAGAGTGATCCACAAGCAAATACAAACTTAAGTAACACCACCTCAACAGATATAAATGGTGCTCAACCTTAAGAAACCCAAGTGCATGCATCCCTTCCTCCTCCTCCACTAGGCAAAGTGCGATTTACTGCGTGGTTTTTCCCTCAGATGAGGCATTAGAAGCTGCAGTGCACTCTCTTCTGTAGTGGTATTAATGATACCTTTGAAACTGTGATGTCTTTGATATGTGTTGTGTGCTGCTGACTGATGGCTCTTTCTAGCCCATAAAGGTACTTTGTTTTGGCAGGTTTGTGTGGGCTGAGAGCAGAAGCCATAAGAATATTTTGAAGTTGAGGATTTTAAATTAATATTAAGGCTCATGTCATTAAAATTGAGATAGTAATAGCTTCTAAAGTCATCCTAAACTTTCTTTGTCCATGCAGGAAATTATTAGATATTATCCTGTTCTGGTTAGTCTTTATTGTTGTTCAGCCGTTGGAGGAGAATCTAAGCAAGAGCAGGGACAGGAGAATCATTCTCTTTACTCACATCCTCCTGCATATTTGCTGCACAGGCCCCCAGATTCTTTTCTGAAAGCTCAGCAGCAGAAATTTTGATAATTGCATGATTAATATCTTCATTACCAGGAAGCAGCATCTTTCACATGTAAGAAATGGAGATGATACATCCATTAACACCAAAGAAAGGATTTAGGAAAGTGGAATTATTTCTCAAAGGGAGAAAGATAAACATAAAAGATACATTTGTGGTACCTTTTTTTAAAGCCTGTGTTATAAGCTGCTGTCTATAGTAAACATAGAATCAACTTGGTTGGAAGAGACCTCTGAGATTTTCCAGTCCAGCCTAGCACCCAGCCCTATCCAGTCAACTAGACCATGGCACTAAGTGCCTCATCCAGGCTTTGCTTCAACACCTCCAGGGACAACAACTCCACCACCTCCCTGGGCAGCCCATTCCAATGCCAATCACTCTCTCTGCCAACAACTTCCTCCTAACATCCAGCCTAGACCTGCCCTGGCACAGCTTGAGACTTTCCCTTTGTTCTGTTGCTGGTTGCCTGGGAGAAGAGACCAACTCCCACGTGGCTACAACCTTCCTTCAGCTAGTTGTAGACAGCAATGAGGTCACCCCTGAGCCTCCTCTTCTGCAGGCTAAACATATATTAAAGAAACAACTTGCAAACTGATGCCACATTTCCTTGTCTCTCTCTTGTGCCATAGTAGTAATACTTAGAATCTTTTTTGCTTAAGAGATGACTCGTGTTCTGCTATAAAATTTTAATTATGCCATCTGAAGTGTAAGCAGTGGTTAAGAGCACAAAAGGCTGGAGACAGAAGGAAAAAATAATGGCTGGGGCAGGAAATCAGATGGTTATGAGGAACTGAAAGCTATGAACAGCTCAGCTGGTTAGTGATCAATGCAGTTTCTAGTAGTGAGCTGTTTACTCTGCAGAACCGCTTTTGCACTAGCATAGAGCATCAGTCATCTTGGCAGTGTCAGAAAGGAAAAGAACTGGGCTGCTGGCTGAACTCAGTCCCAGGAGCAGCCTCTTGAGGTCAGGTTTGAGAACCATCAGCAGGATAACACAGGAAACAATCAGTGCTGCTGCCCACGCTGAACCTGCTCTGTGAGCAGACAACTTGGTTCTCTGGGCTTGTCAATCTGGCACTCAGATAAATAAATAGAAAGGGAAATTAAAAGGTTAGGATGTTATCTTCTCCAAAAATAAGGTTTCAGTCACCCCAGCAAAGTGCTGTGCTTGGATTATTTTCACTCAGATTCTGCAGCTTGCTGACATCTCCCTGCTGTCACCAGTACTGAGCTTCCTTTTGGTACTGCTAAAGGTCACAGAACATCAAGCAGGAGGAAGGATACCTCCACTTAAATGAGCATAAGGAAATGTTTTCAGGACTAATGTGAAGTAGAAAAACATTGAAGCAGTCTTTTTTGGGTTCCTCTTGGGTGTTGTTGACAAGACTAAACAACATAGCTCAGCATCCTCTCAAGTATACGAAAGGCCAAAGGTCAGTTCCTAAAAAAAAGATGCTGCTGGCTGACCCAGCCTGGTTTCTGACATTTCTGAGCTAAGATGGAAAACAAAGGATCATGGAATGCACGAGCAGAATAAGACTGTCAGAAAACAAGCTAAAGAAAACAACCAAAAAGTCTCAACTAACTTTGAGTATGAAATTAGCAAATGCCACTATGCACTTTGCCTGGCAAGACAGAGTTCAAAGGCATCATCATAAAGGGGAAGAAAATCCTCTAGGATGAGAGCAAAGTAAGAGCCTAATTCACTTCTCAGGGTAAAGCAGGGGAGAGTGATGTTAAGTCTGACTCTGTAAGGTGCTGAGTGCCACATAGTAGCCCTACAAGCATAGAGCGCTCAGCACTTCTGAGGGTCAAGCCTTTGGCACTCTGGCATTTCAGATTCAGTCTCTCTATAGATTAGGATTGATCTCCCCTGCCTCTGGATGAAAAAAAACCAACAAACTGTAACCTTGAAATTGTCATCCAAACCTGGAGACCAGCCAAGACAGCAGAGACAGAATCCCCTTGAGAAGCAGAACAGCAACCCCAGAGGTCACTATTGATGCATCAAATAGAAGTAGTGGCTTTTGATGGAGCAAGGACTTACATAATTTCATTTTTATTCAAGAACTAAAAGTGTAATCATTTTTTCCCCCCCTGAAGTGCAGAATTGCATCTATCTCCATTTAAACACAGATACTCAGAGGGTATCTTAATATCCTTTTGGAACGGAAAATGCACAAAGGAGTCTTTGAAAGCAGTGTCGTTACAGAAGACAACAGTCTTACTCCATGGCAATAGTATAGAGGTTTGCTACCCTCTGTTGGTTTTGGAAGCAGGAGTTGCCAGCAGCTTCAAAGCACATTCAGGCTGGAATGGCACCAGTGAGCCCTCCAAAAGGGGGATAGAACAAATGGTCAACCTTTTGTGATCTGCTGCCAAACAAGTAAGTTCAGATTCTGGAGTGGTTTTCTGCTTAGAGTGAGGCAGCATTCTGAGTTCAGATTAATTAAGACCTCAAGTGTGCTGAAGGTTCTATGCCCTCCAAAGCATAAAAATAATCTTTGGATGCAGTCAAAATGAAGAAATGAAAGACAACAGAATCATATCTCAAATGTTTTTGCTTAAACATAGCTCATGGCAATGTGTTCATTTCGGGGCCCCATCCCTGGGGACATTCCAAGTGAGGCTTGACAGGGTTCTGGGCAACCTGATTTAGTCGAGGATGCCCCTGCTCACTGCAGAGGGGGTTGGACTGGATGACCTTCAGAAGTCCTTTCCAACCCAAACCATTCTACTATTCCACAATCCCATACTTTTAACGTGGGAAGCCCCAGCAGACACCAAGCACACATGCACCATACAGGAAGATGCACCCTCGGTTCCCAGTAGTTACCCAGATGTAAAATTCCAGGTATTTTAACTGCAGATCAGCAGAATCTCATCCTAAAAACACAAAACTCAGGAAAATAAATAGCAACCCATGCAATAATGTATATCCTATATAAAAACAGGTGGCAGGAACAAAGTAAATTAAGAGGCCTGAAAAGATTCAGCCAAGGGAGAAGTAGAAGTGCTACATAAATAGGGATAAAGAGAGAAGTGAGTGCTTGGAAGGAATTTGATTGCTCTATCACAGAACATCTACCATGCATACATTTTGTTACCTAATATTTATCACTTCTGACGGTCACAGGTGTTCCTCCTTCAGAAAGACTTCAGCAAATGCCCCTAACTGTGTGACATCTGGATACTGTCATCCCACTAACAAGAGGTACCTTTTGCCACTAGGCTCTGCTCTGGCAGATGTGTTTTTACTGCCACTGTTCATTTCCTTCCCTGTTAAAATGCAAAGCATTAGCTTTTGCTTACAGACAGACATAACCTATTCTTTTCTGCACCATGAAGTCAGTCAGATCCTTGTTTAGTGTTAGTCCAACTCTCAAAACCATTAAATAGAAGTGTCTTGCTTGTTAAGATAGTGGGACAGAACCTCAAGCAATAACAATTAGAATCAGAATCACCAAATCAACCAGGTTGGAAGAGACCTCCAAGATCATCCAGTCCAACCTAGCACCCAGCCCTGTCCAATCAACAAGACCATGGCACTAAGTGCCTCATCCAGGCTTTTCTTTAACAC